>NC_072410.2:632500-1257500 GCF_028858775.2 Pan troglodytes | reverse complement strand
ATTTCCATGTTTACACAGATAGCGTTGTAGATATTTCCATCTTTATACATATAGCGGTGTAGATATTTCAATGTTTATACAGATAACGGTGTTGGCATTTCCATGTTTATACAGATAGCGGTGTAGATATTTCCATGTTTATACAGAAGGCGGTGTAGATATTTCCAAGTTTATAAAGATAGCGGTGTAGTTATTTCCATGTTTATACAGATAGCGGTGTACATATTTCCATGTTTCTTCAGATGGCTGTGTAGATATTTCCATGTGTATACAGATGGCAGTGTAGATATTTCCATGTTTATACAGATGGAGTTGTAGATATTTCCAAGTTTATACAGATGACTGTGTAGATATCTTCATGTTTTTACAGAGGGCGGTGTAGATATTTCCATGTTTATACAGATAACGGTGTCGCTATTTCTATGTTTATACAGATAGCAGTGTAGCTATTCCCATGTTTATAGAGATAGCTGTGTAGATATTTCCATGTTTATACAGATAGCGGTGTAGATATTTCCATGTTTATACAGATAGCGGTGTAGATATTTCCATGTTTATACAGAAGGCGGTGTAGATATTTCCAAGTTTATAAAGATAGCAGTGTAGTTATTTCCATGTTTATATAGATAGCGGTGTACATATTTCCATGTTTCTTCAGATGGCTGTGTAGATATTTCCATGTGTATACAGATGGCAGTGTAGATATTTCCATGTTTATACAGATGGAGGTGTAGATATTTCCAAGTTTATACAGATGACTGTGTAGATATCTTCATGTTTTTACAGAGGGCGGTGTAGATATTTCCATGTTTATACAGATAACGGTGTCGCTATTTCTATGTTTATACAGATAGCAGGGTAGCTATTTCCATGTTTATAGAGATAGCTGTGTAGATATTTCCATGTTTATACAGATTGCGGTGTAGATATTTCCATGTTTATACAGATAGCGTTGTACATATTTCCATGTTTATACAGATAGCGGTGTAGATATTTCAGTGTTTATACTGATAGCGGTGGAGCCATTTCCATGTTAATACAGATAGCGATGTAGATATTTCCATGTTTATAGTGATGGCGGTGTAGATATTTCCATGTTTATAGAGATTGCAGTGTAGATATTTCCATATTTATAGACATAGCGTTGTACGTATTTCCATGTTTATAGAGATAGCGGAGTGGATATTTCCGTGGTTACACAGATGGCTGGGTAGGTATTTCCACGGGTATACAGATGGCACTGTAGATATTTCCATGTTTATAGATATGGTGGTGTAGATATTTCCATGTTTATACAGATGACTCTGTAGATATTTGCATGTTTATACAGATGGTGGTGTAGATATTTCCATGTTTATAGAGATAACAGTGTAGATATTTCCATGTGTATAAAGATAGCGAAGTAGATATTTCCATGTTGATACAGATAGCGGTGTAGATATTTCCATGTTTCCAGAGATAGCGGTGTAGATATTTCCATCTTTGCACAGATTGCGCTGTAGACATTTCGATCTTTACACAGATAGCCGTGTAGATATTTGCAAGTTTACAAAGTTATCTGTGTAGATACTTCCATGTTTACACAGATAGCGTTGTAGATATTTCCATGTTTATACAGATAGCGGTGTAGATATTTCCATGTTTATACAGATATCGGTGTAGATATTTCCATGTTTATACTGATAGCGGTGGAGATATTTCCATATTTATACAGATAGCGATGTAGATATTTCCATGTTTATAGAGATGGCGGTGTAGATATTTCCATGTTTATAGAGATTGCAATGTAGATATTTCTATGTTTATAGAGATAGTGGTGTAGATATTTCCATGTGTATAGAGATGGCGGTGTAGGTATTTCCATGTGTATAGATATGGCGGTGTAGGTATTTCCATGTTTATAGAGATAGTGGTGAGGATATTTCCGTATTTATACAGATAGCGTTGTAGGTATTTCCAGGTTTATAGTGATAGTGGTGAGGATATTTCCGTATTTATAAAGATAGCGTTGTAGATATTTCCATGTTTATACAGATAGCCGTTTTGGTATTTCCATGTTTATAAAGATAGCGGTGTAGATATTTCCATGTTTATAGAGATAGCGGTGTAGATATTTCCATGTTTACACAGATAGGAGTGTAGATATTTCCATGTTTACACAGATAGCGTTGTAGATATTTCCATCTTTATACAGATAGCGGTGTAGATATTTCAATGTTTATACAGATAACGGTGTTGGTATTTCCATGTTTATACAGATAGCGGTGTAGATATTTCCATGTTTATACAGAAGGCGGTGTAGATATTTCCAAGTTTATAAAGATAGCGGTGTAGTTATTTCCATGTTTATACAGATAGCGGTGTACATATTTCCATGTTTCTTCAGATGGCTGTGTAGATATTTCCATGTGTATACAGATGGCAGTGTAGATATTTCCATGTTTATACAGATGGAGGTGTAGATATTTCCAAGTTTATACAGATGACTGTGTAGATATCTTCATGTTTTAACAGAGGGCGGTGTAGATATTTCCATGTTTATACAGATAACGGTGTCGCTATTTCTATGTTTTTACAAATAGCAGTGTAGCTATTCCCATGTTTATAGAGATAGCTGTGTAGATATTTCCATGTTTATACAGATAGCGGTGTAGATATTTCCATGTTTATACAGATAGCGGTGTAGATATTTCCATGTTTATACAGAAGGCGGTGTAGATATTTCCAAGTTTATAAAGATAGCGGTGTAGTTATTTCCATGTTTATACAGATAGCGGTGTACATATTTCCATGTTTCTTCAGATGGCTGTGTAGATATTTCCATGTGTATACAGATGGCAGTGTAGGTATTTCCATGTTTATACAGATGGAGGTGTAGATATTTGCAAGTTTATACAGATGACTGTGTAGATATCTTCATGTTTTTACAGAGGGCGGTGTAGATATTTCCATGTTTATACAGATAACGGTGTCGCTATTTCTATGTTTATACAGATAGCAGTGTAGCTATTTCCATGTTTATACACATAGCGGTGTAGATATTTCCATGTTTATACAGATAGCGTTGTACATATTTCCATGTTTATACAGATAGCGGTGTAGATATTTCAGTGTTTATACTGATAGCGGTGGAGCTATTTCCATGTTAATACAGATAGCGATGTAGATATTTCCATGTTTATAGTGATGGCGGTGTAGATATTTCCATGTTTATAGAGATTGCAGTGCAGATATTTCCATATTTATAGAGATAGCGTTGTACGTATTTCCATGTTTATAGAGATAGCGGAGTAGATATTTCCGTGGGTACACAGATGGCTGGGTAGGTATTTCCACGGGTATACAGATGGCACTGTAGATATTTCCAAGTTTATAGATACGGTGGTGTAGATATTTCCATGTTTATACAGATGACTCTGTAGATATTTGCATGTTTATACAGATGGTGGTGTGGATATTTCCATGTTTATAGAGATAACAGTGTAGATATCTCCATGTTTATAAAGATAGCGAAGTAGATATTTCCATGTTGATACAGATAGCGGTGTAGATATTTCCATGTTTACAGAGATAGCGGTGTAGATATTTCCATCTTTGCACAGATTGCGCTGTAGACATTTTGATCTTTACACAGATAGCTGTGTAGATATTTGCAAGTTTACACAGATATCTGTGTAGATACTTCCATGTTTACACAGATAGCGTTTTAGATATTTCCATGTTTATACAGATAGCGGTATAGACATTTCCATGTTTATACAGATATCGGTGTAGATATTTCCATGTTTATACTGATAGCGGTGGAGATATTTCCATATTTATACAGATAGCGATGTAGATATTTCCATGTTTATAGAGATGGCGGTGTAGATATTTCCATGTTTATAGAGATTGCAATGTAGATATTTCTATGTTTATAGAGATAGTGGTGTAGATATTTCCATGTGTATAGAGATGGCGGTGTAGGTATTTCCATGTGTATAGATATGGCGGTGTAGGTATTTCCATGTTTATAGAGATAGTGGTGAGGATATTTCCGTATTTATACAGATAGCGTTGTAGGTATGTCCAGGTTTATAGTGATAGTGTTGAGGATATTTCCGTATTTATACAGATAGCGTTGTAGATATTTCCATGTTTATACAGATAGCCGTTTTGGTATTTCCATGTTTATACAGATAGCGGTGTAGATATTTCCATGTTTATACAGATAGTGGTGTAGATATTTCCATGTTTACACAGATAGGTGTGTAGATATTTCCATGTTTACACAGATAGCGTTGTAGATATTTCCATCTTTATACAGATAGCGGTGTAGATATTTCAATGTTTATACAGATAACGGTGTTGGTATTCCCATGTTTATACAGATAGCGGTGTAGATATTTCCATGTTTATACAGAAGGCGGTGTAGATATTTCAAAGTTTATAAAGATAGCGGTGTAGTTATTTCCATGTTTATACAGATGGCGGTGTACATATTTCCATGTTTCTTCAGATGGCTGTGTAGATATTTCCATGTGTATACAGATGGCAGTGTAGATATTTCCATGTTTATACAGATGGAGGTGTAGATATTTCCAAGTTTCTACAGATGACTGTGTAGATATCTTCATGTGTTTACAGAGGGCGGTGTAGATATTTCCATGTTTATACAGATAACGGTGTCGCTATTTCTATGTTTATACAGATAGCAGTGTAGCTATTCCCATGTTTATAGAGATAGCTGTGTAGATATTTCCATGTTTATACAGATAGCGGTGTAGATATTTCCATGTTTATACAGATAGCGGTAGATAGTGGTGAGGATATTTCCGTATTTATACAGATAGCGTTGTAGATATTTCCATGTTTATACAGATAGCCGTTTTGGTATTTCCATGTTTATAAAGATAGCGGTGTAGATATTTCCATGTTTATACAGATAGCGGTGTAGATATTTCCATGTTTACACAGATAGGTGTGTAGATATTTCCATGTTTACACAGATAGCGTTGTAGATATTTCCATCTTTATACAGATAGCGGTGTAGATATTTCAATGTTTATACAGATAACGGTGTTGGTATTTCCATGTTTATACAGATAGCGGTGTAGATATTTCCATGTTTATACAGAAGGCGGTGTAGATATTTCCAAGTTTATAAAGATAGCGGTGTAGTTATTTCCATGTTTATACCGATAGCGGTGTACATATTTCCATGTTTCTTCAGATGGCTGTGTAGATATTTCCATGTGTATACAGATGGCAGTGTAGATATTTCCATGTTTATACAGATGGAGGTGTAGATATTTCAAAGTTTATACAGATGAGTGTGTAGATATCTTGATGTTTTTACAGAGGGCGGTGTAGATATTTCCATGTTTATACAGATAACGGTGTCGCTATTTCTATGTTTATACAGATAGCAGGGTAGCTATTTCCATGTTTATAGAGATAGCTGTGTAGATATTTCCATGTTTATACAGATAGCGGTGTAGATATTTCCATGTTTATACAGATAGCGTTGTACATATTTCCATGTTTATACAGAAAGCGGTGTAGATATTTCAGGGTTTATACTGATAGCGGTGGAGCTATTTCCATGTTAATACAGATAGCGATGTAGATATTTCCATGTTTATAGTGATGGCGGTGTAGATATTTCCATGTTTATAGAGATTGCAGTGTAGATATTTCCATATTTTTGGAGATAGCGTTGTACGTATTTCCATGTTTATAGAGATAGCGGAGTAGATATTTCCGTGGTTACACAGATGGCTGGGTAGGTATTTCCACGGGTATACAGATGGCACTGTAGATATTTCCATGTTTATAGATATGGTGGTGTAGATATTTCCATGTTTATACAGATGACTCTGTAGATATTTGCATGTTTATACAGATGGTGGTGTAGATATTTCCATGTTTATAGAGATAACAGTGTAGATATTTCCATGTTTATAAAGATAGCGAAGTAGATATTTCCATGTTGATACAGATAGCGGTGTAGATATTTCCATGTTTACAGAGATAGCGGTGTAGATATTTCCATCTTTGCACAGATTGCGCTGTAGACATTTCGATCTTTACACAGATAGCTGTGTAGATATTTGCAAGTTTACACAGATATCTGTGTAGATACTTCCATGTTTACACAGATAGCGTTGTAGATATTTCCATGTTTATACAGATAGCGGTGTAGATATTTCCATGTTTATACAGATATCGGTGTAGATATTTCCATGTTTATACTGATAGCGGTGGAGATATTTCCATATTTATACAGGTAGCGATGTAGATATTTCCATGTTTATAGAGATGGCGGTGTAGATATTTCCATGTTTATAGAGATTGCAATGTAGATATTTCTATGTTTATAGAGATAGTGGTGTAGATATTTCCATGTGTATAGAGATGGCGGTGTAGGTATTTCCATGTGTATAGATATGGCGGTGTAGGTATTTCCATGTTTATTGAGATAGTGGTGAGGATATTTCCGTAGTTATACAGATAGCATTGTAGGTATTTCCAGGTTTATAGTGATAGTGGTGAGGATATTTCCGTATTTATACAGATAGCGTTGTAGATATTTCCATGTTTATACAGATAGCCGTTTTGGTATTTCCATGTTTATAAAGATAGCGGTGTAGATATTTCCATGTTTATACAGATAGCGGTGTAGATATTTCCATGTTTACACAGATAGGTGTGTAGATATTTCCATGTTTACACAGATAGCGTTGTAGATATTTCCATCTTTATACAGATAGCGGTGTAGATATTTCAATGTTTATACAGATAACGGTGTTGGTATTTCCATGTTTATACAGATAGCGGTGTAGATATTTCCATGTTTATACTGATTGCGGTGTAGATATTTCCATGTTTATACAGATAGCATTGTACATATTTCCATGTTTATACAGATAGCGGTGTAGATATTTCAATGTTTATACTGATAGCGGTGGAGCTATTTCCATGTTAATACAGATAGCGATATAGATATTTCCATGTTTATAGTGATGGCGGTGTAGTTATTTCCATGTTTATAGAGATTGCAGTGTAGCTATTTCCATCTTTATAGAGATAGCGTCGTACGTATTTCCATGTTTATAGAGATAGCGAAGTGGATATTTCCGTGGTTACACAGATGGCTGGGTAGGTATTTCCACGGGTATACAGATGGCACTGTAGATATTTCCATGTTTATAGATATGGTGGTGTAGATATTTCCATGTTTATACAGATGACTCTGTAGATATTTGCATGTTTATACAGATGGTGGTGTAGATATTTCCATGTTTATAGAGATAACAGTGTAGATATTTCCATGTTTATAAAGATAGCGAAGTAGATATTTCCATGTTGATACAGATAGCGGTGTAGATATTTCCATGTTTACAGAGCTAGCGGTGTAGATATTTCCATCTTTGCACAGATTGCGCTGTAGACATTTCGATCTTTACACAGATAGCTGTGTAGATATTTGCAAGTTTACACAGATATCTGTGTAGATACTTCCATGTTTACACAGATAGCGTTGTAGATATTTCCATGTTTATACAGATAGCGGTGTAGATATTTCCATGTTTATACAGATATCGGTGTAGATATTTCCATGTTTATACTGATAGCGGTGGAGATATTTCCACATTTATACAGATAGCGATGTAGATATTTCCATGTTTATAGAGATGGCGGTGTAGATATTTCCATGTTTATAGAGATTGCAATGTAGATATTTCTATGTTTATAGAGATAGTGGTGTAGATATTTCCATGTGTATAGAGATGGCGGTGTAGGTATTTCCATGTGTATAGATATGGCGGTGTAGGTATTTCCATGTTTATAGAGATAGTGGTGAGGATATTTCCATAGTTATACAGATAGCGTTCTAGGTATTTCCAGGTTTATAGTGATAGTGGTGAGGATATTTCCGTATTTATACAGATAGCGTTGTAGATATTTCCATGTTTATACAGATAGCCGTTTTGGTATTTCCATGTTTATAAAGATAGCGGTGTAGATATTTCCATGTTTATAGAGATAGCGGTGTAGATATTTCCATGTTTACACAGATAGGAGTGTAGATATTTCCATGTTTACACAGATAGCGTTGTAGATATTTCCATCTTTATACAGATAGCGGTGTAGATATTTCAATGTTTATACAGATAACGGTGTTGGTATTTCCATGTTTATACAGATAGCGGTGTAGATATTTCCATGTTTATACAGAAGGCGGTGTAGATATTTCCAAGTTTATAAAGATAGCGGTGTAGTTATTTCCATGTTTATACAGATAGCGGTGTACATATTTCCATGTTTCTTCAGATGGCTGTGTAGATATTTCCATGTGTATACAGATGGCAGTGTAGATATTTCCATGTTTATACAGATGGAGGTGTAGATATTTCCAAGTTTATACAGATGACTGTGTAGATATCTTCATGTTTTAACAGAGGGCGGTGTAGATATTTCCATGTTTATACAGATAACGGTGTCGCTATTTCTATGTTTTTACAAATAGCAGTGTAGCTATTCCCATGTTTATAGAGATAGCTGTGTAGATATTTCCATGTTTATACAGATAGCGGTGTAGATATTTCCATGTTTATACAGATAGCGGTGTAGATATTTCCATGTTTATACAGAAGGCGGTGTAGATATTTCCAAGTTTATAAAGATAGCGGTGTAGTTATTTCCATGTTTATACAGATAGCGGTGTACATATTTCCATGTTTCTTCAGATGGCTGTGTAGATATTTCCATGTGTATACAGATGGCAGTGTAGGTATTTCCATGTTTATACAGATGGAGGTGTAGATATTTGCAAGTTTATACAGATGACTGTGTAGATATCTTCATGTTTTTACAGAGGGCGGTGTAGATATTTCCATGTTTATACAGATAACGGTGTCGCTATTTCTATGTTTATACAGATAGCAGTGTAGCTATTTCCATGTTTATACACATAGCGGTGTAGATATTTCCATGTTTATACAGATAGCGTTGTACATATTTCCATGTTTATACAGATAGCGGTGTAGATATTTCAGTGTTTATACTGATAGCGGTGGAGCTATTTCCATGTTAATACAGATAGCGATGTAGATATTTCCATGTTTATAGTGATGGCGGTGTAGATATTTCCATGTTTATAGAGATTGCAGTGCAGATATTTCCATATTTATAGAGATAGCGTTGTACGTATTTCCATGTTTATAGAGATAGCGGAGTAGATATTTCCGTGGGTACACAGATGGCTGGGTAGGTATTTCCACGGGTATACAGATGGCACTGTAGATATTTCCAAGTTTATAGATACGGTGGTGTAGATATTTCCATGTTTATACTGATAGCGGTGGAGATATTTCCATATTTATACAGATAGCGATGTAGATATTTCCATGTTTATAGAGATGGCGGTGTAGATATTTCCATGTTTATAGAGATTGCAATGTAGATATTTCTATGTTTATAGAGATAGTGGTGTAGATATTTCCATGTGTATAGAGATGGCGGTGTAGGTATTTCCATGTGTATAGATATGGCGGTGTAGGTATTTCCATGTTTATAGAGATAGTGGTGAGGATATTTCCGTATTTATACAGATAGCGTTGTAGGTATGTCCAGGTTTATAGTGATAGTGTTGAGGATATTTCCGTATTTATACAGATAGCGTTGTAGATATTTCCATGTTTATACAGATAGCCGTTTTGGTATTTCCATGTTTATACAGATAGCGGTGTAGATATTTCCATGTTTATACAGATAGTGGTGTAGATATTTCCATGTTTACACAGATAGGTGTGTAGATATTTCCATGTTTACACAGATAGCGTTGTAGATATTTCCATCTTTATACAGATAGCGGTGTAGATATTTCAATGTTTATACAGATAACGGTGTTGGTATTCCCATGTTTATACAGATAGCGGTGTAGATATTTCCATGTTTATACAGAAGGCGGTGTAGATATTTCAAAGTTTATAAAGATAGCGGTGTAGTTATTTCCATGTTTATACAGATGGCGGTGTACATATTTCCATGTTTCTTCAGATGGCTGTGTAGATATTTCCATGTGTATACAGATGGCAGTGTAGATATTTCCATGTTTATACAGATGGAGGTGTAGATATTTCCAAGTTTCTACAGATGACTGTGTAGATATCTTCATGTGTTTACAGAGGGCGGTGTAGATATTTCCATGTTTATACAGATAACGGTGTCGCTATTTCTATGTTTATACAGATAGCAGTGTAGCTATTCCCATGTTTATAGAGATAGCTGTGTAGATATTTCCATGTTTATACAGATAGCGGTGTAGATATTTCCATGTTTATACAGATAGCGGTAGATAGTGGTGAGGATATTTCCGTATTTATACAGATAGCGTTGTAGATATTTCCATGTTTATACAGATAGCCGTTTTGGTATTTCCATGTTTATAAAGATAGCGGTGTAGATATTTCCATGTTTATACAGATAGCGGTGTAGATATTTCCATGTTTACACAGATAGGTGTGTAGATATTTCCATGTTTACACAGATAGCGTTGTAGATATTTCCATCTTTATACAGATAGCGGTGTAGATATTTCAATGTTTATACAGATAACGGTGTTGGTATTTCCATGTTTATACAGATAGCGGTGTAGATATTTCCATGTTTATACAGAAGGCGGTGTAGATATTTCCAAGTTTATAAAGATAGCGGTGTAGTTATTTCCATGTTTATACAGATAGCGGTGTACATATTTCCATGTTTCTTCAGATGGCTGTGTAGATATTTCCATGTGTATACAGATGGCAGTGTAGATATTTCCATGTTTATACAGATGGAGGTGTAGATATTTCCAAGTTTATACAGATGACTGTGTAGATATCTTGATGTTTTTACAGAGGGCGGTGTAGATATTTCCATGTTTATACAGATAACGGTGTCGCTATTTCTATGTTTATACAGATAGCAGGGTAGCTATTTCCATGTTTATAGAGATAGCTGTGTAGATATTTCCATGTTTATACAGATAGCGGTGTAGATATTTCCATGTTTATACAGATAGCGTTGTACATATTTCCATGTTTATACAGAAAGCGGTGTAGATATTTCAGGGTTTATACTGATAGCGGTGGAGCTATTTCCATGTTAATACAGATAGCGATGTAGATATTTCCATGTTTATAGTGATGGCGGTGTAGATATTTCCATGTTTATAGAGATTGCAGTGTAGATATTTCCATATTTTTGGAGATAGCGTTGTACGTATTTCCATGTTTATAGAGATAGCGGAGTAGATATTTCCGTGGTTACACAGATGGCTGGGTAGGTATTTCCACGGGTATACAGATGGCACTGTAGATATTTCCATGTTTATAGATATGGTGGTGTAGATATTTCCATGTTTATACAGATGACTCTGTAGATATTTGCATGTTTATACAGATGGTGGTGTAGATATTTCCATGTTTATAGAGATAACAGTGTAGATATTTCCATGTTTATAAAGATAGCGAAGTAGATATTTCCATGTTGATACAGATAGCGGTGTAGATATTTCCATGTTTACAGAGATAGCGGTGTAGATATTTCCATCTTTGCACAGATTGCGCTGTAGACATTTCGATCTTTACACAGATAGCTGTGTAGATATTTGCAAGTTTACACAGATATCTGTGTAGATACTTCCATGTTTACACAGATAGCGTTGTAGATATTTCCATGTTTATACAGATAGCGGTGTAGATATTTCCATGTTTATACAGATATCGGTGTAGATATTTCCATGTTTATACTGATAGCGGTGGAGATATTTCCATATTTATACAGGTAGCGATGTAGATATTTCCATGTTTATAGAGATGGCGGTGTAGATATTTCCATGTTTATAGAGATTGCAATGTAGATATTTCTATGTTTATAGAGATAGTGGTGTAGATATTTCCATGTGTATAGAGATGGCGGTGTAGGTATTTCCATGTGTATAGATATGGCGGTGTAGGTATTTCCATGTTTATTGAGATAGTGGTGAGGATATTTCCGTAGTTATACAGATAGCATTGTAGGTATTTCCAGGTTTATAGTGATAGTGGTGAGGATATTTCCGTATTTATACAGATAGCGTTGTAGATATTTCCATGTTTATACAGATAGCCGTTTTGGTATTTCCATGTTTATAAAGATAGCGGTGTAGATATTTCCATGTTTATACAGATAGCGGTGTAGATATTTCCATGTTTACACAGATAGCGTTGTAGATATTTCCATCTTTATACAGATAGCGGTGTAGATATTTCAATGTTTATACAGATAACGGTGTTGGTATTTCCATGTTTATACAGATAGCGGTGTAGATATTTCCATGTTTATACTGATTGCGGTGTAGATATTTCCATGTTTATACAGATAGCATTGTACATATTTCCATGTTTATACAGATAGCGGTGTAGATATTTCAATGTTTATACTGATAGCGGTGGAGCTATTTCCATGTTAATACAGATAGCGATATAGATATTTCCATGTTTATAGTGATGGCGGTGTAGTTATTTCCATGTTTATAGAGATTGCAGTGTAGCTATTTCCATCTTTATAGAGATAGCGTCGTACGTATTTCCATGTTTATAGAGATAGCGGAGTGGATATTTCCGTGGTTACACAGATGGCTGGGTAGGTATTTCCACGGGTATACAGATGGCACTGTAGATATTTCCATGTTTATAGATATGGTGGTGTAGATATTTCCATGTTTATACAGATGACTCTGTAGATATTTGCATGTTTATACAGATGGTGGTGTAGATATTTCCATGTTTATAGAGATAACAGTGTAGATATTTCCATGTTTATAAAGATAGCGAAGTAGATATTTCCATGTTGATACAGATAGCGGTGTAGATATTTCCATGTTTACAGAGCTAGCGGTGTAGATATTTCCATCTTTGCACAGATTGCGCTGTAGACATTTCGATCTTTACACAGATAGCTGTGTAGATATTTGCAAGTTTACACAGATATCTGTGTAGATACTTCCATGTTTACACAGATAGCGTTGTAGATATTTCCATGTTTATACAGATAGCGGTGTAGATATTTCCATGTTTATACAGATATCGGTGTAGATATTTCCATGTTTATACTGATAGCGGTGGAGATATTTCCATATTTATACAGATAGCGATGTAGATATTTCCATGTTTATAGAGATGGCGGTGTAGATATTTCCATGTTTATAGAGATTGCAATGTAGATATTTCTATGTTTATAGAGATAGTGGTGTAGATATTTCCATGTGTATAGAGATGGCGGTGTAGGTATTTCCATGTGTATAGATATGGCGGTGTAGGTATTTCCATGTTTATAGAGATAGTGGTGAGGATATTTCCATAGTTATACAGATAGCGTTCTAGGTATTTCCAGGTTTATAGTGATAGTGGTGAGGATATTTCCGTATTTATACAGATAGCGTTGTAGATATTTCCATGTTTATACAGATAGCCGTTTTGGTATTTCCATGTTTATAAAGATAGCGGTGTAGATATTTCCATGTTTATACAGATAGCGGTGTAGATATTTCCATGTTTACACAGATAGGTGTGTAGATATTTCCATGTTTACACAGATAGCGTTGTAGATATTTCCATGTTTATACAGATAGCGGTGTAGATATTTCAATGTTTATACAGATAACGGTGTTGGTATTTCCATGTTTATACAGATAGCGGTGTAGATATTTCCATGTTTATACAGAAGGCGGTGTAGATATTTCCAAGTTTATAAAGATAGCGGTGTAGTTATTTCCATGTTTATACAGATAGCGGTGTACATACTTCCATGTTTCTTCAGATGGCTGTGTAGATATTTCCATGTGTATACAGATGGCAGTGTAGATATTTCCATGTTTATACAGATGGAGGTGTAGATATTTCCAAGTTTATACAGATGACTGTGTAGATATCTTGATGTTTTTACAGAGGGCGGTGTAGATATTTCCATGTTTATACAGATAACGGTGTCGCTATTTCTATGTTTATACAGATAGCAGGGTAGCTATTTCCATGTTTATAGAGATAGCTGTGTAGATATTTCCATGTTTATACTGATTGCGGTGTAGATATTTCCATGTTTATACAGATAGCGTTGTACATATTTCCATGTTTATACAGATAGCGGTGTAGATATTTCAATGTTTATACTGATAGTGGTGGAGCTATTTCCATGTTAATACAGATAGCGATATAGATATTTCCATGTTTATAGTGATGGCGGTGTAGTTATTTCCATGTTTATAGAGATTGCAGTGTAGCTATTTCCATCTTTATAGAGATAGCGTCGTACGTATTTCCATGTTTATAGAGATAGCGGAGTGGATATTTCCGTGGTTACACAGATGGCTGGGTAGGTATTTCCACGGGTATACAGATGGCACTGTAGATATTTCCATGTTTGTAGATATGGTGGTGTAGATATTTCCATGTTTATACAGATGACTCTGTAGATATTTGCATGTTTATACAGATGGTGGTGTAGATATTTCCATGTTTATAGAGATAACAGTGTAGATATTTCCATGTTTATAAAGATAGCGAAGTAGATATTTCCATGTTGATACAGATAGCGGTGTAGATATTTCCATGTTTACAGAGATAGCGGTGTAGATATTTCCATCTTTGCACAGATTGCGCTGTAGACATTTCGATCTTTACACAGATAGCTGTGTAGATATTTGCAAGTTTACACAGATATCTGTGTAGATACTTCCATGTTTACACAGATAGCGTTGTAGATATTTCCATGTTTATACAGATAGCGGTGTAGATATTTCCATGTTTATACAGATATCGGTGTAGATATTTCCATGTTTATACTGATAGCGGTGGAGATATTTCCATATTTATACAGATAGCGATGTAGATATTTCCATGTTTATAGAGATGGCGGTGTAGATATTTCCATGTTTATAGAGATTGCAGTGTAGATATTTCTATGTTTATAGAGATAGTGGTGTAGATATTTCCATGTGTATATAGATGGCGGTGTAGGTATTTCCATGTGTATAGATATGGCGGTGTAGGTATTTCCATGTTTATAGAGATAGTGGTGAGGATATTTCCATAGTTATACAGATAGCGTTGTAGGTATTTCCAGGTTTATAGTGATAGTGGTGAGGATATTTCCGTATTTATACAGATAGCATTGTAGATATTTCCATGTTTATACAGATAGCCGTTTTGGTATTTCCATGTTTATAAAGATAGCGGTGTAGATATTTCCATGTTTATACAGATAGCGGTGTAGATATTTCCATGTTTACACAGATAGGTGTGTAGATATTTCCATGTTTACACAGATAGCGTTGTAGATATTTCCATGTTTATACAGATAGCGGTGTAGATATTTCAATGTTTATACAGATAACGGTGTTGGTATTTCCATGTTTATACAGATAGCGGTGTAGATATTTCCATGTTTATACAGAAGGCGGTGTAGATATTTCCAAGTTTATAAAGATAGCGGTGTAGTTATTTCCATGTTTATACAGATAGCGGTGTACATATTTCCATGTTTCTTCAGATGGCTGTGTAGATATTTCCATGTGTATACAGATGGCAGTGTAGATATTTCCATGTTTATACAGATTTAGGTGTAGATATTTCCAAGTTTATACAGATGACTGTGTAGATATCTTCATGTTTTTACAGAGGGCGGTGTAGATATTTCCATGTTTATACAGATAACGGTGTCGCTATTTCTATGTTTATACAGATAGCAGGGTAGCTATTTCCATGTTTATAGAGATAGCTGTGTAGATATTTCCATGTTTATACAGATTGCGGTGTAGATATTTCCATGTTTATACAGATAGCGTTGTACATATTTCCATGTTTATACAGATAGCGGTGTAGATATTTCAGTGTTTATACTGATAGCGGTGGAGCTATTTCCATGTTAATACAGATAGCGATGTAGATATTTCCATGTTTATAGTGATGGCGGAGTAGATATTTCCATGTTTATAGAGATTGCAGTGTAGATATTTCCATGTTTATAGAGATAGCGTTGTACGAATTTCCATGTTTATAGAGATAGCGGAGTAGATATTTCCGTGGTTACACAGATGGCTGGGGAGGTATTTCCACGGGTATACAGATGGCACTGTAGATATTTCCATGTTTATAGATATGGTGGTGTAGATATTTCCATGTTTATACAGATGACTCTGTAGATATTTGCATGTTTACAGATGGTGGTGTAGATATTTCCATGTTTATAGAGATAACAGTGTAGATATTTCCAGGTTTATAAAGGTAGCGAAGTAGATATTTCCATGTTGATACAGATAGCGGTGTAGATATTTCCATGTTTATACTGATAGTGGTGTAGATATTTCCATCTTTGCACCGATTGCGCTGTAGACATTTTGATCTTTACACAGATAGCTGCGTAGATATTTGGAAGTTTACACAGATATCGGTGTAGATACTTCCATGTTTACACAGATAGCGTTGTAGATATTTCCATGTTTATACAGATAGCGGTGTAGATATTTCCATGTTTATACAGATATCGGTGTAGATATTTCCATGTTTATACTGATAGCGGTGGAGATATTTCCATATTTATACAGATAGCGATGTAGATATTTCCATGTTTATAGAGATGGCGGTGTAGATATTTCCATGTTTATAGAGATTGCAATGTAGATATTTCTATGCTTATAGAGATAGTGGTGTAGATATTTCCATGTGTATAGAGATGGCGGTGTAGGTATTTCCATGTGTATAGATATGGCGGTGTAGGTATTTCCATGTTTATAGAGATAGTGGTGAGGATATTTCCGTATTTATACAGATAGCGTTGTAGGTATTTCCAGGTTTATAGTGATAGTGGTGAGGATATTTCCGTATTTATACAGACAGCGTTGTAGATATTTCCATGTTTATACAGATAGCCGTTTTGGTATTTCCATGTTTATAAAGATAGCGGTGTAGATATTTCCATGTTTATACAGATAGCGGTGTAGATATTTCCATGTTTACACAGATAGGTGTGTAGATATTTCCATGTTTACACAGATAGAGTTGTAGATATTTCCATCTTTATACAGATAGCGGTGTAGATATTTCAATGTTTATACAGATAACGGTGTTGGTATTTCCATGTTTATACAGATAGCGGTGTAGATATTTCTATGTTTATACAGAAGGCGGTGTAGATATTTCCAAGTTTATAAAGATAGCGGTGTAGTTATTTCCATGTTTATACAGAAAGCGGTGTACATATTTCCATGTTTCTTCAGATACCTGTGTAGATATTTCCATGTGTATACAGATGGCAGTGTAGATATTTCCATGTTTATACAGATGGAGGTGTAGATATTTCCAAGTTTATACAGATGACTGTGTAGATATCTTCATGTTTTTACAGAGGGTGGTGTAGATATTTCCATGTTTATACAGATAACGGTGTCGCTATTTCTATGTTCATACAGATAGCAGTGTAGCTATTTCCATGTTTATAGAGATAGCTGTGTAGATATTTCCATGTTTATACAGATAGCGGTGTAGATATTTCCATGTTTATACAGATAGCGTTGTACATATTTCCATGTTTATACAGATAGCGGTGTAGATATTTCAGTGTTTATACTGATAGCGGTGGAGCTATTTCCATGTTAATACAGATAGCGATGTAGATATTTCCATGTTTATAGTGATGGCGGTGTAGATATTTCCATGTTTATAGAGATTGCAGCGTAGATATTTCCATATTTATACAGATAGCGTTGTACGTATTTCCATTTTTATAGAGATAGCGGAGTAGATATTTCCGTGGTTACACAGATGGCTGGGTAGGTATTTCCACGGGTATACAGATGGCACTGTAGATATTTCCATGTTTATAGATATGGTGGTGTAGATATTTCGATGTTTATACAGATGACTCTGTAGATATTTGCATGTTTATACAGATGGTGGTGTAGATATTTCCATGTTTATAGAGATAACAGTGTAGATGTTTCCATGTTTATAAAGATAGCGAAGTAGATATTTCGATGTTGATACAGATAGCGGTGTAGATATTTCCATGTTTACAGAGATAGCGGTGTAGATATTTCCATCTTTGCACAGATTGCGCTGTAGACATTTCGATCTTTACACAGATAGCTGTGTAGATATTTGCAAGTTTACACAGATATCTGTGTAGATACTTCCATGTTTACACAGATAGCGTTGTAGATATTTCCATGTTTATACAGATAGCGGTGTAGATATTTCCATGTTTATACAGATATCGGTGTAGATATTTCCATGTTTATACTGATAGCGGTGGAGATATTTCCATATTTATACAGATAGCGATGTAGATATTTCCATGTTTATAGAGATGGCGGTGTAGATATTTCCATGTTTATAGAGATTGCAATGTAGATATTTCTATGTTTATAGAGATAGTGGTGTAGATATTTCCATGTGTATAGAGATGGCGGTGTAGGTATTTCCATGTGTATAGATATGGCGGTGTAGGTATTTCCATGTTTATAGAGATAGTGGTGAGGATATTTCCGTAGTTATACAGATAGCGTTGTAGGTATTTCCAGGTTTATAGTGATAGTGGTGAGGATATTTCCGTATTTATACAGATAGCATTGTAGATATTTCCATGTTTATACAGATAGCCGTTTTGGTATTTCCATGTTTATACAGATAGCGGTGTAGATATTTCCATGTTTATACAGATAGCGGTGTAGATATTTCCATGTTTACACAGATAGGTGTGTAGATATTTCCATGTTTACACAGATAGCGTTGTAGATATTTCCATCTTTATACAGATAGCGGTGTAGATATTTCAATGTTTATACAGATAACGGTGTTGGTATTTCCATGTTTATACAGATAGCGGTGTAGATATTTCCATGTTTATACAGAAGGCGGTGTAGATATTTCCAAGTTTATAAAGATAGCGGTGTAGTTATTTCCATGTTTATACAGATAGCGGTGTACATATTTCCATGTTTCTTCAGATGGCTGTGTAGATATTTCCATGTGTATACAGATGGCAGTGTAGATATTTCCATGTTTATACAGATGGAGGTGTAGATATTTCCAAGTTTATACAGATGACTGTGTAGATATCTTCATGTTTTTACAGAGGTCGGTGTAGATATTTCCATGTTTATACAGATAACGGTGTCGCTATTTCTATGTTTATACAGATAGCAGTGTAGCTATTTCCATGTTTATAGAGATAGCTGTGTAGATATTTCCATGTTTATACAGATTGCGGTGTAGATATTTCCATGTTTATACAGATAGCGTTGTACATATTTCCATGTTTATACAGATAGCGGTGTAGATATTTCAGTGTTTATACTGATAGCGGTGGAGCTATTTCCATGTTAATACAGATAGTGATGTAGATATTTCCATGTTTATAGTGATGGCGGTGTAGATATTTCCATGTTTATAGAGATTGCAGTGTAGATATTTCCATAGTTATAGAGATAGCGTTGTACGTATTTCCATGTTTATAGAGATAGCGGAGTAGATATTTCCGTGGTTACACAGATGGCTGGGTAGGTATTTCCACGGGTATACAGATGGCACTGTAGATATTTCCATGTTTATAGATATGGTGGTGTAGATATTTCCATGTTTATACAGATGACTCTGTAGATATTTGCATGTTTATACAGATGGTGGTGTAGATATTTCCATGTTTATAGAGATAACAGTGTAGATATTTCCATGTTTATAAAGATAGCGAAGTAGATATTTCGATGTTGATACAGATAGCGGTGTAGATATTTCCATGTTTACAGAGATAGCGGTGTAGATATTTCCATCTTTGCACAGATTGCGCTGTAGACATTTCGATCTTTACACAGATAGCTGTGTAGATATTTGCAAGTTTACACACATATCTGTGTAGATACTTCCATGTTTACACAGATAGCGTTGTAGATATTTCCATGTTTATACAGATAGCGGTGTAGATATTTCCATGTTTATACAGATATCGGTGTAGATATTTCCATGTTTATACTGATAGCGGTGGAGATATTTCCATATTTATACAGATAGCGATGTAGATATTTCCATGTTTATAGAGATGGCGGTGTAGATATTTCCATGTTTATAGAGATTGCAATGTAGATATTTCTATGTTTATAGAGATAGTTGTGTAGATATTTCCATGTGTATAGAGATGGCGGTGTAGGTATTTCCATGTGTATAGATATGGCGGTGTAGGTAATTCCATGTTTATTGAGATAGTGGTGAGGATATTTCCGTAGTTATACAGATAGCGTTGTAGGTATTTCCAGGTTTATAGTGATAGTGGTGAGGATATTTCCGTATTTATACAGATAGCGTTGTAGATATTTCCATGTTTATACAGATAGCCATTTTGGTATTTCCATGTTTATAAAGATAGCGGTGTAGATATTTCCATGTTTATACAGATAGCGGTGTAGATATTTCCATGTTTACACAGATAGGTGTGTAGATATTTCCATGCTTACACAGATAGCGTTGTAGATATTTCCATCTTTATACAGATAGCGGTGTAGATATTTCAATGTTTATACAGATAACGGTGTTGGTATTTCAATGTTTATACAGATAGCGGTGTAGATATTTCCATGTTTATACAGAAGGCGGTGTAGATATTTCCAAGTTTATAAAGATAGAGGTGTAGTTATTTCCATGTTTATACAAATAGCGGTGTACATATTTCCATGTTTCTTCAGATGGCTGTGTAGATATTTCCATGTGTATACAGATGGCAGTGTAGATATTTCCATGTTTATACAGATGGAGGTGTAGATATTTCAAAGTTTATACAGATGACTGTGTAGATATTTTCATGTTTTTATAGAGGTCGGTGTTGATATTTCCATGTTTATACAGAAAACGGTGTCGCTATTTCTATGTTTATACAGATAGCAGTGTAGCTATTTCCATGTTTATAGAGATAGCTGTGTAGATATTTCCATGTTTATACAGATAGCGATGTAGATATTTCCATGTTTATACAGATAGCGCTGTACATATTTCCATGTTTATACAGATAGCGGTGTAGATATTTCAGTGTTTATACTGATAGCGGTGGAGCTATTTCCATGTTAATACAGATAGCGATGTAGATATTTCCATGTTTATAGTGATGGCGGTGTAGATATTTCCATGTTTATAGAGATTGCAGCGTAGATATTTCCATATTTATAGAGATAGCGTTGTACGTATTTCCATCTTTATAGAGATAGCGGAGTAGATATTTCCGTGGTTACACAGATGGCTGGGTAGGTATTTCCACGGGTATACAGATGGCACTGTAGATATTTCCATGTTTATAGATATGGTGGTGTAGATGTTTCTATGTTTATACAGATGACTCTGTAGATATTTGCATGTTTATACAGATGGTGGTGTAGATATTTCCATGTTTATAGAGATAACAGTGTAGATATTTCCATGTTTATAAAGATAGCGAAGTAGATATTTCCATGTTGATAAAGATAGCGGTGTAGATATTTCCATCTTTGCACAGATTGCGCTGTAGACATTTCGATCTTTACACAGATAGCTGTGTAGATATTTGCAAGTTTACACAGATATCTGTGTAGATACTTCCATGTTTACACAGATAGCGTTGTAGATATTTCCATGTTTATAGAGATAGCGGTGTAGATATTTCCATGTTTATACAGATATCGGTGTAGATATTTCCATGTTTATACTGATAGCGGTGGAGTTATTTCCGTATTTATACAGATAGCGATGTAGATATTTCCATGTTTATAGAGATGGCGGTGTAGATATTTCCATGTTTATAGAGATTGCAATGTAGATATTTCCATGTTTATAGAGATAGCGGTGTAGATATTTCCATGTGTATAGAGATGGCGGTGTAGGTATTTCCATGTGTATAGATATGGCGGTGTAGGTATTTCCATGTTTATAGAGATAGTGGTGAGGATATTTCCGTAGTTATACAGATAGCGTTGTAGGTATTTCCACGTTTATAGTGATAGTGGTGAGGATATTTCCGTATTTATACAGATAGCGTTGTAGATATTTCCATGTTTATACAGATAGCCGTTTTGTTATTTCCATGTTTATAAAGATAGCGGTGTAGATATTTCCATGTTTATACAGATAGCGGTGTAGATATTTCCATGTTTACACAGATAGGTGTGTAGATATTTCCATGTTTACACAGATAGCGTTGTAGATATTTCCATCTTTATACAGAGAGCGGTGTAGATATTTCAATGTTTATACAGATAACGGTGTTGGTATTTCCATGTTTATACAGATAGCGGTGTAGATATTTCCATGTTTATACAGAAGGCGGTGTAGATATTTCCAAGTTTATAAAGATAGCGGTGTAGTTATTTCCATGTTTATACAGATAGCGGTGTACATATTTCCGTGTTTCTTCAGATGGCTGTGTAGATATTTCCATGTGTATACAGATGGCAGTGTAGATATTTCCATGTTTATACAGATGGAGGTGTAGATATTTCCAAGTTTATACAGATGACTGTGTAGATATCTTGATGTTTTTACAGAGGGCGGTGTAGATATTTCCATATTTATACAGATAACGGTGTCGCTATTTCTATGATTATACAGATAGCAGGGTAGCTATTTCCATGTTTATAGAGATAGCTGTGTTGATATTTCCATGTTTATACAGGTAGCGGTGTAGATATTTCCATGTTTATAGAGATAGCGTTGTACATATTTCCATGTTTATACAGATAGCGGTGTAGATATTTCAGTGTTTATACTGATAGCGGTGGAGCTATTTCCATGTTAATACAGATAGCGATGTAGATATTTCCATGTTTATAGTGATGGCGGTGTAGATATTTCCATGTTTATAGAGATTGCAGCGTAGATATTTCCATATTTATAGAGATAGCGTTGTACGTATTTCCATGTTTATAGAGATAGCGGAGTAGATATTTCCGTGGTTACACAGATGGCTGGGTAGGTATTTCCACGGGTATACAGATGGCACTGTAGATATTTCCATGTTTATAGATATGGTGGTGTAGATGTTTCCATGTTTATACCGATGACTCTGTAGATATTTGCATGTTTATACAGATGGTGGTGTAGATATTTCCATGTTTATAGAGATAACAGTGTAGATATTTCCATGTTTACAAAGATAGCGAAGTAGATATTTCCATGTTGATACAGATAGCGGTGTAGATATTTCCATGTTTACAGAGATAGCGGTGTAGATATTTCCATCTTTGCACAGATTGCGCTGTAGACATTTCGATCTTTACACAGATAGCTGCGTAGATATTTGGAAGTTTACACAGATATCTGTGTAGACACTTCCATGTTTACACAGATAGCGTTGTAGATATTTCCATGTTTATACAGATAGCAGTGTAGATATTTCCATGTTTATACAGATATCGGTGTAGATATTCCATGATTATACTGATAGCGGTGGAGATATTTCCATATTTATACAGATAGCGATGTAGATATTTCCATGTTTATAGAGATGGCGGTGTAGATATTTCCATGTTTATAGAGATTGCAATGTAGATATGTCTATGTTTATAGAGATAGTGGTGTAGATATTTCCATGTGTATAGAGATGGCGGTGTAGGTATTTCCATGTGTATAGATATGGCGGTGTAGGTATTTCCATGTTTATTGAGATAGTGGTGAGGATATTTCCGTAGTTATACAGATAGCGTTGTAGGTATTTCCAGGTTTACAGTGATAGTGGTGAGGATATTTCCGTATTTATACAGATAGCGTTGTAGATATTTCCATGTTTATACAGATAGCCGTTTTGGTATTTCCATGTTTATAAAGATAGCGGTGTAGATATTTCCATGTTTATACAGATAGCGGTGTAGATATTTCCATGTTTACACAGATAGGTGTGTAGATATTTCCATGTTTACACAGATAGCGTTGTAGATATTTCCATCTTTATACAGATAGCGGTGTAGATATTTTAATGTTTATACAGATAACGGTGTTGGTATTTCCATGTTTATACAGATAGCGGTGTAGATATTTCCATGTTTATACAGAAGGCGGTGTAGATAATTCCAAGTTTATAAAGATAGCGGTGTAGTTATTTCCATGTTTATACAGATAGCGGTGTACATATTTCCATGTTTCTTCAGATGGCTGTGTAGATATTTCCATGTGTATACAGATGGCAGTGTAAATATTTCCATGTTTATGCAGATGGAGGTGTAGATATTTCCAAGTTTATACAGATGACTGTGTAGATATCTTCATGTTTTTACAGAGGGCGGTGTAGATATTTCCATGTTTATACAGAAAACGGTGTCGCTATTTCTATGTTTATACAGATAGCAGGGTAGCTATTTCCATGTTTATAGAGATAGCTGTGTAGATATTTCCATGTTTATGCAGATTGCGGTGTAGATATTTCCATGTTTATACAGATAGCGTTGTACATATTTCCATGTTTATACAGATAGCGGTGTAGATATTTCAATGTTTATACTGATAGCGGTGGAGCTATTTCCATGTTAATACAGATAGCGATGTAGATATTTCCATGTTTATAGTGATGGCGGTGTAGATATTTCCATGTTTATACTGATAGCGGTGGAGATATTTCCATATTTATACAGATAGCGATGTAGATATTTCCATGTTTATAGAGATGGCGGTGTAGATATTTCCATGTTTATAGATATGGCGGTGTAGATATTTCCATGTTTATAGAGATTGCAATGTAGATATTTCTATGCTTATAGAGATAGTGGTGTAGATATTTCCATGTGTATAGAGATGGCGGTGTAGGTATTTCCATGTGTATAGATATGGCGGTGTAGGTATTTCCATGTTTATAGAGATAGTGGTGAGGATATTTCCGTATTTATACAGACAGCGTTGTAGATATTTCCATGTTTATACAGATAGCCGTTTTGGTATTTCCATGTTTATAAAGATAGCGGTGTAGATATTTCCATGTTTATACAGATAGCGGTGTAGATATTTCCATGTTTACACAGATAGGTGTGTAGATATTTCCATGTTTACACAGATAGAGTTGTAGATATTTCCATCTTTATACAGATAGCGGTGTAGATATTTCAATGTTTATACAGATAACGGTGTTGGTATTTCCATGTTTATACAGATAGCGGTGTAGATATTTCTATGTTTATACAGAAGGCGGTGTAGATATTTCCAAGTTTATAAAGATAGCGGTGTAGTTATTTCCATGTTTATACAGAAAGCGGTGTACATATTTCCATGTTTCTTCAGATACCTGTGTAGATATTTCCATGTGTATACAGATGGCAGTGTAGATATTTCCATGTTTATACAGATGGAGGTGTAGATATTTCCAAGTTTATACAGATGACTGTGTAGATATCTTCATGTTTTTACAGAGGGTGGTGTAGATATTTCCATGTTTATACAGATAACGGTGTCGCTATTTCTATGATTATACAGATAGCAGTGTAGCTATTTCCATGTTTATAGAGATAGCTGTGTAGATATTTCCATGTTTATACAGATAGCGGTGTAGATATTTCCATGTTTATACAGATAGCGTTGTACATATTTCCATGTTTATACAGATAGCGGTGTAGATATTTCAGTGTTTATACTGATAGCGGTGGAGCTATTTCCATGTTAATACAGATAGCGATGTAGATATTTCCATGTTTATAGTGATGGCGGTGTAGATATTTCCATGTTTATAGAGATTGCAGCGTAGATATTTCCATATTTATAGAGATAGCGTTGTACGTATTTCCATTTTTATAGAGATAGCGGAGTAGATATTTCCGTGGTTACACAGATGGCTGGGTAGGTATTTCCACGGGTATACAGATGGCACTGTAGATATTTCCATGTTTATAGATATGGTGGTGTAGATGTTTCCATGTTTATACCGATGACTCTGTAGATATTTGCATGTTTATACAGATGGTGGTGTAGATATTTCCATGTTTATAGAGATAACAGTGTAGATGTTTCCATGTTTACAAAGATAGCGAAGTAGATATTTCCATGTTGATACAGATAGCGGTGTAGATATTTCCATGTTTACAGAGATAGCGGTGTAGATATTTCCATCTTTGCACAGATTGCGCTGTAGACATTTCGATCTTTACACAGATAGCTGCGTAGATATTTGGAAGTTTACACAGATATCTGTGTAGACACTTCCATGTTTACACAGATAGCGTTGTAGATATTTCCATGTTTATACAGATAGCGGTGTAGATATTTCCATGTTTATACAGATATCGGTGTAGATATTCCATGATTATACTGATAGCGGTGGAGATATTTCCATATTTATACAGATAGCGATGTAGATATTTCCATGTTTATAGAGATGGCGGTGTAGATATTTCCATGTTTATAGAGATTGCAATGTAGATATTTCTATGTTTATAGAGATAGTGGTGTAGATATTTCCATGTGTATAGAGATGGCGGTGTAGGTATTTCCATGTGTATAGATATGGCGGTGTAGGTATTTCCATGTTTATTGAGATAGTGGTGAGGATATTTCCGTAGTTATACAGATAGCGTTGTAGGTATTTCCAGGTTTACAGTGATAGTGGTGAGGATATTTCCGTATTTATACAGATAGCGTTGTAGATATTTCCATGTTTATACAGATAGCCGTTTTGGTATTTCCAAGTTTATAAAGATAGCGGTGTAGATATTTCCATGTTTATACAGATAGCGGTGTAGATATTTCCATGTTTACACAGATAGGTGTGTAGATATTTCCATGTTTACACAGATAGCGTTGTAGATATTTCCATCTTTATACAGATAGCGGTGTAGATATTTTAATGTTTATACAGATAACGGTGTTGGTATTTCCATGTTTATACAGATAGCGGTGTAGATATTTCCATGTTTATACAGAAGGCGGTGTAGATAATTCCAAGTTTATAAAGATAGCGGTGTAGTTATTTCCATGTTTATACAGATAGCGGTGTACATATTTCCATGTTTCTTCAGATGGCTGTGTAGATATTTCCATGTGTATACAGATGGCAGTGTAAATATTTCCATGTTTATGCAGATGGAGGTGTAGATATTTCCAAGTTTATACAGATGACTGTGTAGATATCTTCATGTTTTTACAGAGGGCGGTGTAGATATTTCCATGTTTATACAGAAAACGGTGTCGCTATTTCTATGTTTATACAGATAGCAGGGTAGCTATTTCCATGTTTATAGAGATAGCTGTGTAGATATTTCCATGTTTATGCAGATTGCGGTGTAGATATTTCCATGTTTATACAGATAGCGTTGTACATATTTCCATGTTTATACAGATAGCGGTGTAGATATTTCAATGTTTATACTGATAGCGGTGGAGCTATTTCCATGTTAATACAGATAGCGATGTAGATATTTCCATGTTTATAGTGATGGCGGTGTAGATATTTCCATGTTTATACTGATAGCGGTGGAGATATTTCCATATTTATACAGATAGCGATGTAGATATTTCCATGTTTATAGAGATGGCGGTGTAGATATTTCCATGTTTATAGAGATTGCAATGTAGATATTTCTATGTTTATAGAGATAGTGCTGTAGATATTTCCATGTGTATAGAGATGGCGGTGTAGGTATTTCCATGTGTATAGATATGGCGGTGTAGGTATTTCCATGTTTATAGAGATAGTGGTGAGGATATTTCCGTACTTATACAGATAGCGTTGTAGGTATTTCCAGGTTTATAGTGATAGTGGTGAGGATATTTCCGTATTTCTACAGATAGCGTTGTAGATATTTCCATGTTTATACAGATAGCCGTTTTGGTATTTCCATGTTTATAAAGATAGCGGTGTAGATATTTCCATGTTTACACAGATAGGTGTGTAGATATTTCCATGTTTACACAGATAGCGTTGTAGATATTTCCATCTTTATACAGATAGCGGTGTAGATATTTCAGTGTTTATACTGATAGCGGTGGAGCTATTTCCATGTTAATACAGATAGCGATATAGATATTTCCATGTTTATAGTGATGGCGGTGTAGTTATTTCCATGTTTATAGAGATTGCAGTGTAGCTATTTCCATATTTATAGAGATAGCGTCGTACGTATTTCCATGTTTATAGAGATAGCGGAGTGGATATTTCCGTGGTTACACAGATGGCTGGGTAGGTATTTCCACGGGTATACAGATGGCACTGTAGATATTTCCATGTTTATAGATATGGTGGTGTAGATATTTCCATGTTTATACAGATGACTCTGTAGATATTTGCATGTTTATACCGATGGTGGTGCAGATATTTCCATGTTTATAGCGATAACAGTGTAGATATTTCCATGTTTATAAAGATAGCGAAGTAGATATTTCCATGTTGATACAGATAGCGGTGTAGATATTTCCATGTTTACAGAGATAGCGGTGTAGATATTTCCATCTTTGCACAGATTGCGCTGTAGACATTTCGATCTTTACACAGATAGCTGTGTAGAGATTTGCAAGTTTACACAGATATCTGTGTAGATACTTCCATGTTTACACAGATAGCGTTGTAGATATTTCCATGTTTATACAGATAGCGGTGTAGATATTTCCATGTTTATACAGATAACGGTGTAGATATTTCCATGTTTATACTGATAGCGGTGGAGATATTTCCATATTTATACAGATAGCGATGTAGATATTTCCATGTTTACAGAGATGGCGGTGTAGATATTTCCATGTTTATAGAGATTGCAATGTAGATATTTCTATGTTTATAGAGATAGTGGTGTAGATATTTCCATGTGTATAGAGATGGCGGTGTAGGTATTTCCATGTGTATAGATATGGCGGTGTAGGTATTTCCATGTTTATAGAGATAGTGGTGAGGATATTTCCATAGTTATACAGATAGCGTTGTAGGTATTTCCAGGTTTATAGTGATAGTGGTGAGGATATTTCCGTATTTATACAGATAGCGTTGTAGATATTTCCATGTTTATACAGATAGCCGTTTTGGTATTTCCATGTTTATAAAGATAGCGGTGTAGATATTTCCATGTTTATACAGATAGCGGTGTAGATATTTCCATGTTTACACAGATAGGTGTGTAGATATTTCCATGTTTACACAGATAGCGTTGTAGATATTTCCATGTTTATACAGATAGCGGTGTAGATATTTCAATGTTTATACAGATAACGGTGTTGGTATTTCCATGTTTATACAGATAGCGGTGTAGATATTTCCATGTTTATACAGAAGGCGGTGTAGATATTTCCAAGTTTATAAAGATAGCGGTGTAGTTATTTCCATGTTTATACAGATAGCGGTGTACATACTTCCATGTTTCTTCAGATGGCTGTGTAGATATTTCCATGTGTATACAGATGGCAGTGTAGATATTTCCATGTTTATACAGATGGAGGTGTAGATATTTCCAAGTTTATACAGATGACTGTGTAGATATCTTGATGTTTTTACAGAGGGCGGTGTAGATATTTCCATGTTTATACAGATAACGGTGTCGCTATTTCTATGTTTATACAGATAGAAGGGTAGCTATTTCCATGTTTATAGAGATAGCTGTGTAGATATTTCCATGTTTATACTGATTGCGGTGTAGATATTTCCATGTTTATACAGATAGCGTTGTACATATTTCCATGTTTATACAGATAGCGGTGTAGATATTTCAATGTTTATACTGATAGCGGTGGAGCTATTTCCATGTTAATACAGATAGCGATATAGATATTTCCATGTTTATAGTGATGGCGGTGTAGTTATTTCCATGTTTATAGAGATTGCAGTGTAGCTATTTCCATCTTTATAGAGATAGCGTCGTACGTATTTCCATGTTTATAGAGATAGCGGAGTGGATATTTCCGTGGTTACACAGATGGCTGGGTAGGTATTTCCACGGGTATACAGATGGCACTGTAGATATTTCCATGTTTATAGATATGGTGGTGTAGGTATTTCCATGTTTATACAGATGACTCTGTAGATATTTGCATGTTTATACAGATGGTGGTGTAGATATTTCCATGTTTATAGAGATAACAGTGTAGATATTTCCATGTTTATAAAGATAGCGAAGTAGATATTTCCATGTTGATACAGATAGCGGTGTAGATATTTCCATGTTTACAGAGATAGCGGTGTAGATATTTCCATCTTTGCACAGATTGCGCTGTAGACATTTCGATCTTTACACAGATAGCTGTGTAGATATTTGCAAGTTTACACAGATATCTGTGTAGATACTTCCATGTTTACACAGATAGCGTTGTAGATATTTCCATGTTTATACAGATAGCGGTGTAGATATTTCCATGTTTATACAGATAACGGTGTAGATATTTCCATGTTTATACTGATAGCGGTGGAGATATTTCCATATTTATACAGATAGCGATGTAGATATTTCCATGTTTACAGAGATGGCGGTGTAGATATTTCCATGTTTATAGAGATTGCAATGTAGATATTTCTATGTTTATAGAGATAGTGGTGTAGATATTTCCATGTGTATAGAGATGGCGGTGTAGGTATTTCCATGTGTATAGATATGGCGGTGTAGGTATTTCCATGTTTATAGAGATAGTGGTGAGGATATTTCCATAGTTATACAGATAGCGTTGTAGGTATTTCCAGGTTTATAGTGATAGTGGTGAGGATATTTCCGTATTTATACAGATAGCGTTGTAGATATTTCCATGTTTATACAGATAGCCGTTTTGGTATTTCCATGTTTATAAAGATAGCGGTGTAGATATTTCCATGTTTATGCAGATAGCGGTGTAGATATTTCCATGTTTACACAGATAGGTGTGTAGATATTTCCATGTTTACACAGATAGCGTTGTAGATATTTCCATGTTTATACAGATAGCGGTGTAGATATTTCAATGTTTATACAGATAACGGTGTTGGTATTTCCATGTTTATACAGATAGCGGTGTAGATATTTCCATGTTTATACAAAAGGCGGTGTAGATATTTCCAAGTTTATAAAGATAGCGGTGTAGTTATTTCCATGTTTATACAGATAGCGGTGTACATACTTCCATGTTTCTTCAGATGGCTGTGTAGATATTTCCATGTGTATACAGATGGCAGTGTAGATATTTCCATGTTTATACAGATGGAGGTGTAGATATTTCCAAGTTTATACAGATGACTGTGTAGATATCTTGATGTTTTTACAGAGGGCGGTGTAGATATTTCCATGTTTATACAGATAACGGTGTCGCTATTTCTATGTTTATACAGATAGCAGGGTAGCTATTTCCATGTTTATAGAGATAGCTGTGTAGATATTTCCATGTTTATACTGATTGCGGTGTAGATATTTCCATGTTTATACAGATAGCGTTGTACATATTTCCATGTTTATACAGATAGCGGTGTAGATATTTCAATGTTTATACTGATAGCGGTGGAGCTATTTCCATGTTAATACAGATAGCGATATAGATATTTCCATGTTTATAGTGATGGCGGTGTAGTTATTTCCATGTTTATAGAGATTGCAGTGTAGCTATTTCCATCTTTATAGAGATAGCGTCGTACGTATTTCCATGTTTATAGAGATAGCGGAGTGGATATTTCCGTGGTTACACAGATGGCTGGGTAGGTATTTCCACGGGTATACAGATGGCACTGTAGATATTTCCATGTTTATAGATATGGTGGTGTAGATATTTCCATGTTTATACAGATGACTCTGTAGATATTTGCATGTTTATACAGATGGTGGTGTAGATATTTCCATGTTTATAGAGATAACAGTGTAGATATTTCCATGTTTATAAAGATAGCGAAGTAGATATTTCGATGTTGATACAGATAGCGGTGTAGATATTTCCATGTTTACAGAGATAGCGGTGTAGATATTTCCATCTTTGCACAGATTGCGCTGTAGACATTTCGATCTTTACACAGATAGCTGTGTAGATATTTGCAAGTTTACACAGATATCTGTGTAGATACTTCCATGTTTACACAGATAGCGTTGTAGATATTTCCATGTTTATACAGATAGCGGTGTAGATATTTCCATGTTTATACAGATATCGGTGTAGATATTTCCATGTTTATACTGATAGCGGTGGAGATATTTCCATATTTATACAGATAGCGATGTAGATATTTCCATGTTTATAGAGATGGCGGTGTAGATATTTCCATGTTTATAGAGATTGCAATGTAGATATTTCTATGTTTATAGAGATAGTGGTGTAGATATTTCCATGTGTATAGAGATGGCGGTGTAGGTATTTCCATGTGTATAGATATGGCGGTGTAGGTATTTCCATGTTTATAGAGATAGTGGTGAGGATATTTCCATAGTTATACAGATAGCGTTGTAGGTATTTCCAGGTTTATAGTGATAGTGGTGAGGATATTTCCGTATTTATACAGATAGCGTTGTAGATATTTCCATGTTTATACAGATAGCCGTTTTGGTATTTCCATGTTTATAAAGATAGCGGTGTAGATATTTCCATGTTTATACAGATAGCGGTGTAGATATTTCCATGTTTACACAGATAGGTGTGTAGATATTTCCATGTTTACACAGATAGCGTTGTAGATATTTCCATGTTTATACAGATAGCGGTGTAGATATTTCAATGTTTATACAGATAACGGTGTTGGTATTTCCATGTTTATACAGATAGCGGTGTAGATATTTCCATGTTTATACAGAAGGCGGTGTAGATATTTCCAAGTTTATAAAGATAGCGGTGTAGTTATTTCCATGTTTATACAGATAGCGGTGTACATATTTCCATGTTTCTTCAGATGGCTGTGTAGATATTTCCATGTGTATACAGATGGCAGTGTAGATATTTCCATGTTTATACAGATTTAGGTGTAGATATTTCCAAGTTTATACAGATGACTGTGTAGATATCTTCATGTTTTTACAGAGGGCGGTGTAGATATTTCCATGTTTATACAGATAACGGTGTCGCTATTTCTATGTTTATACAGATAGCAGGGTAGCTATTTCCATGTTTATAGAGATAGCTGTGTAGATATTTCCATGTTTATACAGATTGCGGTGTAGATATTTCCATGTTTATACAGATAGCGTTGTACATATTTCCATGTTTATACAGATAGCGGTGTAGATATTTCAGTGTTTATACTGATAGCGGTGGAGCTATTTCCATGTTAATACAGATAGCGATGTAGATATTTCCATGTTTATAGTGATGGCGGAGTAGATATTTCCATGTTTATAGAGATTGCAGTGTAGATATTTCCATGTTTATAGAGATAGCGTTGTACGAATTTCCATGTTTATAGAGATAGCGGAGTAGATATTTCCGTGGTTACACAGATGGCTGGGGAGGTATTTCCACGGGTATACAGATGGCACTGTAGATATTTCCATGTTTATAGATATGGTGGTGTAGATATTTCGATGTTTATACAGATGACTCTGTAGATATTTGCATGTTTATACAGATGGTGGTGTAGATATTTCCATGTTTATAGAGATAACAGTGTAGATGTTTCCATGTTTATAAAGATAGCGAAGTAGATATTTCGATGTTGATACAGATAGCGGTGTAGATATTTCCATGTTTACAGAGATAGCGGTGTAGATATTTCCATCTTTGCACAGATTGCGCTGTAGACATTTCGATCTTTACACAGATAGCTGTGTAGATATTTGCAAGTTTACACACATATCTGTGTAGATACTTCCATGTTTACACAGATAGCGTTGTAGATATTTCCATGTTTATACAGATAGCGGTGTAGATATTTCCATGTTTATACAGATATCGGTGTAGATATTTCCATGTTTATACTGATAGCGGTGGAGATATTTCCATATTTATACAGATAGCGATGTAGATATTTCCATGTTTATAGAGATGGCGGTGTAGATATTTCCATGTTTATAGAGATTGCAATGTAGATATTTCTATGTTTATAGAGATAGTGGTGTAGATATTTCCATGTGTATAGAGATGGCGGTGTAGGTATTTCCATGTGTATAGATATGGCGGTGTAGGTATTTCCATGTTTATAGAGATAGTGGTGAGGATATTTCCGTAGTTATACAGATAGCGTTGTAGGTATTTCCAGGTTTATAGTGATAGTGGTGAGGATATTTCCGTATTTATACAGATAGCATTGTAGATATTTCCATGTTTATACAGATAGCCGTTTTGGTATTTCCATGTTTATACAGATAGCGGTGTAGATATTTCCATGTTTATACAGATAGCGGTGTAGATATTTCCATGTTTACACAGATAGGTGTGTAGATATTTCCATGTTTACACAGATAGCGTTGTAGATATTTCCATCTTTATACAGATAGCGGTGTAGATATTTCAATGTTTATACAGATAACGGTGTTGGTATTTCCATGTTTATACAGATAGCGGTGTAGATATTTCCATGTTTATACAGAAGACGGTGTAGATATTTCCAAGTTTATAAAGAAAGCGGTGTAGTTATTTCCATGTTTATACAGATAGCGGTGTACATATTTCCATGTTTCTTCAGATGGCTGTGTAGATATTTCCATGTGTATACAGATGGCAGTGTAGATATTTCCATGTTTATACAGATGGAGGTGTAGATATTTCCAAGTTTATACAGATGACTGTGTAGATATCTTCATGTTTTTACAGAGGGCGGTGTAGATATTTCCATGTTTATACAGATAACGGTGTCGCTATTTCTATGTTTATACAGATAGCAGTGTAGCTATTCCCATGTTTATAGAGATAGCTGTGTAGATATTTCCATGTTTATACAGATAGCGGTGTAGATATTTCCATGTATATACAGATAGCGGTGTAGATATTTCCATGTTTATACAGAAGGCGGTGTAGATATTTCCACGTTTATAAAGATAGCGGTGTAGTTATTTCCATGTTTATACAGATAGCGGTGTACATATTTCCATGTTTCTTCAGATGGCTGTGTAGATATTTCCATGTGTATACAGATGGCAGTGTAGATATTTCCATGTTTATACAGATGGAGGTGTAGATATTTCCAAGTTTATACAGATGACTGTGTAGATATCTTCATGTTTTTACAGAGGGCGGTGTAGATATTTCCATGTTTATACAGATAACGGTGTCGCTATTTCTATGTTTATACAGATAGCAGGGTAGCTATTTCCATGTTTATAGAGATAGCTGTGTAGATATTTCCATGTTTATACAGATTGCGATGTAGATATTTCCATGTTTATACAGATAGCGTTGTACATATTTCCATGTTTATACAGATAGCGGTGTAGATATTTCAGTGTTTATACTGATAGCGGTCGAGCTATTTCCATGTTAATACAGAAAACGAAGTAGATATTTCCATGTTTATAGTGATGGCGGTGTAGATATTTCCATGTTTATAGAGATTGCAGTGTAGGTATTTCCATATTTATAGAGATAGCGTTGTACGTATTTCCATGTTTATAGAGATAGCGGAGTAGATATTTCCGTGGTTACACAGATGGCTGGGTAGGTATTTCCACGGGTATACAGATGGCACTGTAGATATTTCCATGTTTATAGATATGGTGGTGTAGATATTTCCATGTTTATACAGATGACTCTGTAGATATTTGCATGTTTATACAGATGGTGGTGTAGATATTTCCATGTTTATAGAGATAACAGTGTAGATATTTCCATGTTTATAAAGATAGCGAAGTAGATATTTCCATGTTGATACAGATAGCGGTGTAGATATTTCCATGTTTACAGAGATAGCGGTGTAGATATTTCCATCTTTGCACAGATTGCGCTGTAGACATTTCGATCTTTACACAGATAGCTGTGTAGATATTTGCAAGTTTACACAGATATCTGTGTAGATACTTCCATGTTTACACAGATAGCGTTGTAGATATTTCCATGTTTATATAGATAGCGGTGTAGATATTTCCATGTTTATACAGATATCGGTTTAGATATTTCCATGTTTATACTGATAGCGGTGGAGATATTTCCATATTTATACAGATAGCGATGTAGATATTTCCATGTTTATAGAGATGGCGGTGTAGATATTTCCATGTTTATAGAGATTGCAATGTAGATATTTCTATGTTTATAGAGATAGTGGTGTAGATATTTCCATGTGTATAGAGATGGCGGTGTAGGTATTTCCATGTGTATAGATATGGCGGTGTAGGTATTTCCATGTTTATAGAGATAGTGGTGAGGATATTTCCGTAGTTATACAGATAGCGTTGTAGGTATTTCCAGGTTTATAGTGATAGTGGTGAGGATACTTCCGTATTTATAAAGATAGCGTTGTAGATATTTCCATGTTTATACAGATAGCCGTTTTGGTATTTCCATGTTTATAAAGATAGCGGTGTGGATATTTCCATGTTTATAGAGATAGCGGTGTAGATATTTCCATGTTTACACAGATAGGAGTGTAGATATTTCCATGTTTACACAGATAGCGTTGTAGATATTTCCATCTTTATACATATAGCGGTGTAGATATTTCAATGTTTATACAGATAACGGTGTTGGCATTTCCATGTTTATACAGATAGCGGTGTAGATATTTCCATGTTTATACAGAAGGCGGTGTAGATATTTCCAAGTTTATAAAGATAGCGGTGTAGTTATTTCCATGTTTATACAGATAGCGGTGTACATATTTCCATGTTTCTTCAGATGGCTGTGTAGATATTTCCATGTGTATACAGATGGCAGTGTAGATATTTCCATGTTTATACAGATGGAGGTGTAGATATTTCCAAGTTTATACAGATGACTGTGTAGATATCTTCATGTTTTTACAGAGGGCGGTGTAGATATTTCCATGTTTATACAGATAACGGTGTCGCTATTTCTATGTTTATACAGATAGCAGTGTAGCTATTCCCATGTTTATAGAGATAGCTGTGTAGATATTTCCATGTTTATACAGATAGCGGTGTAGATATTTCCATGTATATACAGATAGCGGTGTAGATATTTCCATGTTTATACAGAAGGCGGTGTAGATATTTCCACGTTTATAAAGATAGCGGTGTAGTTATTTCCATGTTTATACAGATAGCGGTGTACATATTTCCATGTTTCTTCAGATGGCTGTGTAGATATTTCCATGTGTATACAGATGGCAGTGTAGATATTTCCATGTTTATACAGATGGAGGTGTAGATATTTCCAAGTTTATACAGATGACTGTGTAGATATCTTCATGTTTTTACAGAGGGCGGTGTAGATATTTCCATGTTTATACAGATAACGGTGTCGCTATTTCTATGTTTATACAGATAGCAGGGTAGCTATTTCCATGTTTATAGAGATAGCTGTGTAGATATTTCCATGTTTATACAGATTGCGGTGTAGATATTTCCATGTTTATACAGATAGCGTTGTACATATTTCCATGTTTATACAGATAGCGGTGTAGATATTTCAGTGTTTATACTGATAGCGGTCGAGCTATTTCCATGCTAATACAGAAAACGATGTAGATATTTCCATGTTTATAGTGATGGCGGTGTAGATATTTCCATGTTTATAGAGATTGCAGTGTAGGTATTTCCATATTTATAGAGATAGCGTTGTACGTATTTCCATGTTTATAGAGATAGCGGAGTAGATATTTCCGTGGTTACACAGATGGCTGGGTAGGTATTTCCACGGGTATACAGATGGCACTGTAGATATTTCCATGTTTATAGATATGGTGGTGTAGATATTTCCATGTTTATACAGATGACTCTGTAGATATTTGCATGTTTATACAGATGGTGGTGTAGATATTTCCATGTTTATAGAGATAACAGTGTAGATATTTCCATGTTTATAAAGATAGCGAAGTAGATATTTCCATGTTGATACAGATAGCGGTGTAGATATTTCCATGTTTACAGAGATAGCGGTGTAGATATTTCCATCTTTGCACAGATTGCGCTGTAGACATTTCGATCTTTACACAGATAGCTGTGTAGATATTTGCAAGTTTACACAGATATCTGTGTAGATACTTCCATGTTTACACAGATAGCGTTGTAGATATTTCCATGTTTATATAGATAGCGGTGTAGATATTTCCATGTTTATACAGATATCGGTTTAGATATTTCCATGTTTATACTGATAGCGGTGGAGATATTTCCACATTTATACAGATAGCGATGTAGATATTTCCATGTTTATAGAGATGGCGGTGTAGATATTTCCATGTTTATAGAGATTGCAATGTAGATATTTCTATGTTTATAGAGATAGTGGTGTAGATATTTCCATGTGTATAGAGATGGCGGTGTAGGTATTTCCATGTGTATAGATATGGCGGTGTAGGTATTTCCATGTTTATAGAGATAGTGGTGAGGATATTTCCGTAGTTATACAGATAGCGTTGTAGGTATTTCCAGGTTTATAGTGATAGTGGTGAGGATATTTCCGTATTTATAAAGATAGCGTTGTAGATATTTCCATGTTTATACAGATAGCCGTTTTGGTATTTCCATGTTTATAAAGATAGCGGTGTAGATATTTCCATGTTTATAGAGATAGCGGTGTAGATATTTCCATGTTTACACAGATAGGAGTGTAGATATTTCCATGTTTACACAGATAGCGTTGTAGATATTTCCATCTTTATACATATAGCGGTGTAGATATTTCAATGTTTATACAGATAACGGTGTTGGCATTTCCATGTTTATACAGATAGCGGTGTAGATATTTCCATGTTTATACAGAAGGCGGTGTAGATATTTCCAAGTTTATAAAGATAGCGGTGTAGTTATTTCCATGTTTATACAGATAGCGGTGTACATATTTCCATGTTTCTTCAGATGGCTGTGTAGATATTTCCATGTGTATACAGATGGCAGTGTAGATATTTCCATGTTTATACAGATGGAGGTGTAGATATTTCCAAGTTTATACAGATGACTGTGTAGATATCTTCATGTTTTTACAGAGGGCGGTGTAGATATTTCCATGTTTATACAGATAACGGTGTCGCTATTTCTATGTTTATACAGATAGCAGTGTAGCTATTCCCATGTTTATAGAGATAGCTGTGTAGATATTTCCATGTTTATACAGATAGCGGTGTAGATATTTCCATGTTTACAGAGATAGCGGTGTAGATATTTCCATCTTTGCACAGATTGCGCTGTAGACATTTCGATCTTTACACAGATAGCTGTGTAGATATTTGCAAGTTTACACAGATATCTGTGTAGATACTTCCATGTTTACACAGATAGCGTTGTAGATATTTCCATGTTTATATAGATAGCGGTGTAGATATTTCCATGTTTATACAGATATCGGTTTAGATATTTCCATGTTTATACTGATAGCGGTGGAGATATTTCCATATTTATACAGATAGCGATGTAGATATTTCCATGTTTATAGAGATGGCGGTGTAGATATTTCCATGTTTATAGAGATTGCAATGTAGATATTTCTATGTTTATAGAGATAGTGGTGTAGATATTTCCATGTGTATAGAGATGGCGGTGTAGGTATTTCCATGTGTATAGATATGGCGGTGTAGGTATTTCCATGTTTATAGAGATAGTGGTGAGGATATTTCCGTAGTTATACAGATAGCGTTGTAGGTATTTCCAGGTTTATAGTGATAGTGGTGAGGATACTTCCGTATTTATAAAGATAGCGTTGTAGATATTTCCATGTTTATACAGATAGCCGTTTTGGTATTTCCATGTTTATAAAGATAGCGGTGTAGATATTTCCATGTTTATAGAGATAGCGGTGTAGATATTTCCATGTTTACACAGATAGGAGTGTAGATATTTCCATGTTTACACAGATAGCGTTGTAGATATTTCCATCTTTATACATATAGCGGTGTAGATATTTCAATGTTTATACAGATAACGGTGTTGGCATTTCCATGTTTATACAGATAGCGGTGTAGATATTTCCATGTTTATACAGAAGGCGGTGTAGATATTTCCAAGTTTATAAAGATAGCGGTGTAGTTATTTCCATGTTTATACAGATAGCGGTGTACATATTTCCATGTTTCTTCAGATGGCTGTGTAGATATTTCCATGTGTATACAGATGGCAGTGTAGATATTTCCATGTTTATACAGATGGAGGTGTAGATATTTCCAAGTTTATACAGATGACTGTGTAGATATCTTCATGTTTTTACAGAGGGCGGTGTAGATATTTCCATGTTTATACAGATAACGGTGTCGCTATTTCTATGTTTATACAGATAGCAGTGTAGCTATTCCCATGTTTATAGAGATAGCTGTGTAGATATTTCCATGTTTATACAGATAGCGGTGTAGATATTTCCATGTATATACAGATAGCGGTGTAGATATTTCCATGTTTATACAGAAGGCGGTGTAGATATTTCCACGTTTATAAAGATAGCGGTGTAGTTATTTCCATGTTTATACAGATAGCGGTGTACATATTTCCATGTTTCTTCAGATGGCTGTGTAGATATTTCCATGTGTATACAGATGGCAGTGTAGATATTTCCATGTTTATACAGATGGAGGTGTAGATATTTCCAAGTTTATACAGATGACTGTGTAGATATCTTCATGTTTTTACAGAGGGCGGTGTAGATATTTCCATGTTTATACAGATAACGGTGTCGCTATTTCTATGTTTATACAGATAGCAGGGTAGCTATTTCCATGATTATAGAGATAGCTGTGTAGATATTTCCATGTTTATACAGATTGCGGTGTAGATATTTCCATGTTTATACAGATAGCGTTGTACATATTTCCATGTTTATACAGATAGCGGTGTAGATATTTCAATGTTTATACTGATAGCGGTGGAGCTATTTCCATGTTAATACAGATAGCGATATAGATATTTCCATGTTTATAGTGATGGCGGTGTAGTTATTTCCATGTTTATAGAGATTGCAGTGTAGCTATTTCCATCTTTATAGAGATAGCGTCGTACGTATTTCCATGTTTATAGAGATAGCGGAGTGGATATTTCCGTGGTTACACAGATGGCTGGGTAGGTATTCCACAGGTATACAGATGGCACTGTAGATATTTCCATGTTTATAGATATGGTGGTGTAGATATTTCCATGTTTATACAGATGACTCTGTAGATATTTGCATGTTTATACAGATGGTGGTGTAGATATTTCCATGTTTATAGAGATAACAGTGTAGATATTTCCATGTTTATAAAGATAGCGAAGTAGATATTTCCATGTTGATACAGATAGCGGTGTAGATATTTCCATGTTTACAGAGATAGCGGTGTAGATATTTCCATCTTTGCACAGATTGCGCTGTAGACATTTCGATCTTTACACAGATAGCTGTGTAGATATTTGCAAGTTTACACAGATATCTGTGTAGATACTTCCATGTTTACACAGATAGCGTTGTAGATATTTCCATGTTTATACAGATAGCGGTGTAGATATTTCCATGTTTATACAGATATCGGTGTAGATATTTCCATGTTTATACTGATAGCGGTGGAGATATTTCCATATTTATACAGATAGCGATGTAGATATTTCCATGTTTATAGAGATGGCGGTGTAGATATTTCCATGTTTATAGAGATTGCAATGTAGATATTTCTATGTTTATAGAGATAGTGGTGTAGATATTTCCATGTGTATAGAGATGGCGGTGTAGGTATTTCCATGTGTATAGATATGGCGGTGTAGGTATTTCCATGTTTATAGAGATAGTGGTGAGGATATTTCCATAGTTATACAGATAGCGTTGTAGGTATTTCCAGGTTTATAGTGATAGTGGTGAGGATATTTCCGTATTTATACAGATAGCGTTGTAGATATTTCCATGTTTATACAGATAGCCGTTTTGGTATTTCCATGTTTATAAAGATAGCGGTGTAGATATTTCCATGTTTATACAGATAGCGGTGTAGATATTTCCATGTTTACACAGATAGGTGTGTAGATATTTCCATGTTTACACAGATAGCGTTGTAGATATTTCCATGTTTATACAGATAGCGGTGTAGATATTTCAATGTTTATACAGATAACGGTGTTGGTATTTCCATGTTTATACAGATAGCGGTGTAGATATTTCCATGTTTATACAGAAGGCGGTGTAGATATTTCCAAGTTTATAAAGATAGCGGTGTAGTTATTTCCATGTTTATACAGATAGCGGTGTACATATTTCCATGTTTCTTCAGATGGCTGTGTAGATATTTCCATGTGTATACAGATGGCAGTGTAGATATTTCCATGTTTATACAGATTTAGGTGTAGATATTTCCAAGTTTATACAGATGACTGTGTAGATATCTTCATGTTTTTACAGAGGGCGGTGTAGATATTTCCATGTTTATACAGATAACGGTGTCGCTATTTCTATGTTTATACAGATAGCAGGGTAGCTATTTCCATGTTTATAGAGATAGCTGTGTAGATATTTCCATGTTTATACAGATTGCGGTGTAGATATTTCCATGTTTATACAGATAGCGTTGTACATATTTCCATGTTTATACAGATAGCGGTGTAGATATTTCAGTGTTTATACTGATAGCGGTGGAGCTATTTCCATGTTAATACAGATAGCGATGTAGATATTTCCATGTTTATAGTGATGGCGGAGTAGATATTTCCATGTTTATAGAGATTGCAGTGTAGATATTTCCATGTTTATAGAGATAGCGTTGTACGAATTTCCATGTTTATAGAGATAGCGGAGTAGATATTTCCGTGGTTACACAGATGGCTGGGGAGGTATTTCCACGGGTATACAGATGGCACTGTAGATATTTCCATGTTTATAGATATGGTGGTGTAGATATTTCCATGTTTATACAGATGACTCTGTAGATATTTGCATGTTTACAGATGGTGGTGTAGATATTTCCATGTTTATAGAGATAACAGTGTAGATATTTCCAGGTTTATAAAGGTAGCGAAGTAGATATTTCCATGTTGATACAGATAGCGGTGTAGATATTTCCATGTTGATAAAGATAGCGGTGTAGATATTTCCATCTTTGCACAGATTGCGCTGTAGACATTTCGATCTTTACACAGATAGCTGTGTAGATATTTGCAAGTTTACACAGATATCTGTGTAGATACTTCCATGTTTACACAGATAGCGTTGTAGATATTTCCATGTTTATAGAGATAGCGGTGTAGATATTTCCATGTTTATACAGATATCGGTGTAGATATTTCCATGTTTATACTGATAGCGGTGGAGATATTTCCGTATTTATACAGATAGCGATGTAGATATTTCCATGTTTATAGAGATGGCGGTGTAGATATTTCCATGTTTATAGAGATTGCAATGTAGATATTTCCATGTTTATAGAGATAGCGGTGTAGATATTTCCATGTGTATAGAGATGGCGGTGTAGGTATTTCCACGTGCATAGATATGGCGGTGTAGGTATTTCCATGTTTATAGAGATAGTGGTGAGGATATTTCCGTAGTTATACAGATAGCGTTGTAGGTATTTCCACGTTTATAGTGATAGTGGTGAGGATATTTCCGTATTTATACAGATAGCGTTGTAGATATTTCCATGTTTATACAGATAGCCGTTTTGGTATTTCCATGTTTATGAAGATAGCGGTGTAGATATTTCCATGTTTATACAGATAGCGGTGTAGATATTTCCATGTTTACACAGATAGGTGTGTAGATATTTCCATGTTTACACAGATAGCGTTGTAGATATTTCCATCTTTATACAGAGAGCGGTGTAGATATTTCAATGTTTATACAGATAACGGTGTTGGTATTTCCATGTTTATACAGATAGCGGTGTAGATATTTCCATGTTTATACAGAAGGCGGTGTAGATATTTCCAAGTTTATAAAGATAGCGTTGTAGATATTTCCATGTTTATACAGATAGCGGTGTACATATTTCCATGTTTCTTCAGATGGCTGTGTAGATATTTCCATGTGTATACAGATGGCAGTGTAGATATTTCCATGTTTATACAGATGGAGGTGTAGATATTTCCAAGTTTATACAGATGACTTTGTAGATATCTTCATGTTTTTACAGAGGGCGGTGTAGATATTTCCATGTTTATACAGATAACGGTGTCGCTATTTCTATGTTTATACAGATAGCAGGGTAGCTATTTCCATGTTTATAGAGATAGCTGTGTAGATATTTCCATGTTTATACAGATTGCGGTGTAGATATTTCCATGTTTATACAGATAGTGTTGTACATATTTCCATGTTCATACAGATAGCGGTGTAGATATTTTAATGTTTATACTGATAGCGGTGGAGCTATTTCCATGTTAATACAGAAAGCGATGTAGATATTTCCATGTTTATAGTGATGGCGTTGTAGATATTTCCATGTTTATAGAGATTGAAGTGTAGCTATTTCCATAGTTATAGAGATAGCGTCGTACGTATTTCCATGTTTATAGAGATAGCGGAGTAGATATTTCCGTGGTTACACAGATGGCTGGGTAGGTATTTCCACGGGTATACAGATGGCACTGTAGATATTTCCATGTTTATAGATATGGTGGTGTAGATATTTCCATGTTTATACAGATGACTCTGTAGATATTTGCATGTTTATACAGATGGTGGTGTAGATATTTCCATGTTTATAGAGATAACAGTGTAGATATTTCCATGTTTACAAAGATAGCGAAGTAGATATTTCCATGTTGATACAGATAGCGGTGTAGATATTTCCATGTTTACAGAGATAGCGGTGTAGATATTTCCATCTTTGCACAGATTGCGCTGTAGACATTTCGATCTTTACACAGATAGCTGTGTAGATATTTGCAAGTTTACACACATATCTGTGTAGATACTTCCATGTTTACACAGATAGCGTTGTAGATATTTCCATGTTTATACAGATAGCGGTGTAGATATTTCCATGTTTATACAGATATCGGTGTAGATATTTCCATGTTTATACTGATAGCGGTGGAGATATTTCCATATTTATACAGATAGCGATGTAGATATTTCCATGTTTATAGAGATGGCGGTGTAGATATTTCCATGTTTATACAGATTGCAATGTAGATATTTCTATGTTTATAGAGATAGTGGTGTAGATATTTCCATGTGTATAGAGATGGCGGTGTAGGTATTTCCATGTGTATAGATATGGCGGTGTAGGTAATTCCATGTTTATTGAGATAGTGGTGAGGATATTTCCGTAGTTATACAGATAGCGTTGTAGGTATTTCCAGGTTTATAGTGATAGTGGTGAGGATATTTCTGTATTTATACAGATAGCGTTGTAGATATTTCCATGTTTATACAGATAGCCATTTTGGTATTTCCATGTTTATAAAGATAGCGGTGTAGATATTTCCATGTTTATACAGATAGCGGTGTAGATATTTCCATGTTTACACAGATAGGTGGGTAGATATTTCCATGTTTACACAGATAGCGTTGTAGATATTTCCATCTTTATACAGATAGCGGTGTAGATATTTCAATGTTTATACAGATAACGGTGTTGGTATTTCCATGTTTATACAGATAGCGGTGTAGATATTTCCATGTTTATACAGAAGGCGGTGTAGATATTTCCAAGTTTATAAAGATAGAGGTGTAGTTATTTCCATGTTTATACAAATAGCGGTGTACATATTTCCATGTTTCTTCAGATGGCTGTGTAGATATTTCCATGTGTATACAGATGGCAGTGTAGATATTTCCATGTTTATACAGATGGAGGTGTAGATATTTCAAAGTTTATACAGATGACTGTGTAGATATTTTCATGTTTTTATAGAGGTCGGTGTTGATATTTCCATGTTTATACAGAAAACGGTGTCGCTATTTCTATGTTTATACAGATAGCAGTGTAGCTATTTCCATGTTTATAGAGATAGCTGTGTAGATATTTCCATGTTTATACAGATAGCGATGTAGATATTTCCATGTTTATACAGATAGCGCTGTACATATTTCCATGTTTATACAGATAGCGGTGTAGATATTTCAGTGTTTATACTGATAGCGGTGGAGCTATTTCCATGTTAATACAGATAGCGATGTAGATATTTCCATGTTTATAGTGATGGCGGTGTAGATATTTCCATGTTTATAGAGATTGCAGCGTAGATATTTCCATATTTATAGAGATAGCGTTGTACGTATTTCCATCTTTATAGAGATAGCGGAGTAGATATTTCCGTGGTTACACAGATGGCTGGGTAGGTATTTCCACGGGTATACAGATGGCACTGTAGATATTTCCATGTTTATAGATATGGTGGTGTAGATGTTTCTATGTTTATACAGATGACTCTGTAGATATTTGCATGTTTATACAGATGGTGGTGTAGATATTTCCATGTTTATAGAGATAACAGTGTAGATATTTCCATGTTTATAAAGATAGCGAAGTAGATATTTCCATGTTGATAAAGATAGCGGTGTAGATATTTCCATCTTTGCACAGATTGCGCTGTAGACATTTCGATCTTTACACAGATAGCTGTGTAGATATTTGCAAGTTTACACAGATATCTGTGTAGATACTTCCATGTTTACACAGATAGCGTTGTAGATATTTCCATGTTTATAGAGATAGCGGTGTAGATATTTCCATGTTTATACAGATATCGGTGTAGATATTTCCATGTTTATACTGATAGCGGTGGAGATATTTCCGTATTTATACAGATAGCGATGTAGATATTTCCATGTTTATAGAGATGGCGGTGTAGATATTTCCATGTTTATAGAGATTGCAATGTAGATATTTCTATGTTTATAGAGATAGTGGTGTAGATATTTCCATGTGTATAGAGATGGCGGTGTAGGTATTTCCATGTGTATAGATATGGCGGTGTAGGTATTTCCATGTTTATAGAGATAGTGGTGAGGATATTTCCTTATTTATACAGATAGCGTTGTAGGTATTTCCAGGTTTATAGTGATAGTGGTAAGGATATTTCCGTATTTATACAGATAGCGTTGTAGATATTTCCATGTTTATACAGATAGCCGTTTTGGTATTTCCATGTTTATACAGATAGCGGTGTAGATATTTCCATGTTTATACTGATAGCGGTGTAGATATTTCCATGTTTACACAGATAGGTGTGTAGATATTTCCATGTTTACACAGATAGCGTTGTAGATATTTCCATCTTTATACAGATAGCGGTGTAGATATTTCAATGTTTATACAGATAACGGTGTTGGTATTTCCATGTTTATACAGATAGCGGTGTAGATATTTCCATGTTTATACAGAAGGCGGTGTAGATATTTCCAAGTTTATAAAGATAGCGGTGTAGTTATTTCCATGTTTATACAGATAGCGGTGTACATACTTCCAAGTTTCTTCAGATGGCTGTGTAGATATTTCCATGTGTATACAGATGGCAGTGTAGATATTTCCATGTTTATACAGATGGAGGTGTAGATATTTCCAAGTTTATACAGATGACTGTGTAGATATCTTGATGTTTTTTCAGAGGGCGGTGTAGATATTTCCATGTTTATACAGATAACGGTGTCGCTATTTCTATGTTTATACAGATAGCAGGGTAGCTATTTCCATGTTTATAGAGATAGCTGTGTAGATATTTCCATGTTTATACAGATTGCGGTGTAGATATTTCCATGTTTATACAGATAGCGTTGTAGATATTTCCATGTTTATACAGATAGCGGTGTAGATATTTCAATGTTTATACTGATAGCGGTGGAGCTATTTCTATGTTAATACAGATAGCGATGTAGATATTTCCATGTTTATAGTGATGGCGGTGTAGTTATTTCCATGTTTATAGAGATTGCAGTGTAGATATTTCCATATTTATATAGATAGCGTTGTACGTATTTCCATGTTTATAGAGATAGCGGAGTAGATATTTCCGTGGTTACACAGATGGCTGGGTAGGTATTTCCACGGGTATACAGATGGCACTGTAGATATTTCCATGTTTATAGATATGGTGGTGTAGATATTTCCATGTTTATACAGATGACTCTGTAGATATTTGCATGTTTATACAGATGGTGGTGTAGATATTTCCATGTTTATAGAGATAACAGTGTAGATATTTCCATGTTTATAAAGATAGCGAAGTAGATATTTCCATGTTGATACAGATAGCGGTGTAGGTATTTCCATGTTTACAGAGATAGCAGTGTAGATATTTCCATCTTTGCAAAGATTGCGCTGTAGACATTTCGATCTTTACACAGATAGATGTGTAGATATTTGCAAGTTTACACAGATATCTGTGTAGATACTTCCATGTTTACACAGATAGCGTTGTAGATATTTCCATGTTTATACAGATATCGGTGTAGATATTTCCATGTTTATACTGATAACGGTGGAGATATTTCCATATTTATACAGATAGCGATGTAGATATTTCCATGTTTATAGAGATGGCGGTGTAGATATTTCCATGTTTATAGAGATTGCAATGTAGATATTTCTATGTTTATAGAGATAGTGGTGTAGATATTTCCATGTGTATAGAGATGGCGTTGTAGGTATTTCCATGTGTATAGATATGGCGGTGTAGGTATTTCCATGTTTATAGAGATAGTGGTGAGGATATTTCCGTAGTTATACAGATAGCGTTGTACGTATTTCCAGGTTTATAGTGATAGTGGTGAGGATATTTCCGTATTTATACAGATAGCGTTGTAGATATTTCCATGTTTATACAGATAGCCGTTTTGGTATTTCCATGTTTATACAGATAGCGGTGTAGATATTTCCATGTTTATACTGATAGCGGTGTAGATATTTCCATGTTTACACAGATAGGTGTGTAGATATTTCCATGTTTACACAGATAGCGTTGTAGATATTTCCATCTTTATACAGATAGCGGTGTAGATATTTCAATGTTTATACAGATAACGGTGTTGGTATTTCCATATTTATACAGATAGCGGTGTAGATATTTCCATGTTTATACAGAAGGCGGTGTAGATATTTCCAAGTTTATAAAGATAGCGGTGTAGTTATTTCCATGTTTATACAGATAGCGGTGTACATATTTCCATGTTTCTTCAGATGGCTGTGTAGATATTTCCATGTGTATACAGATGGCAGTGTAGATATTTCCATGTTTATACAGATGGAGGTGTAGATATTTCCAAGTTTATACAGATGACTGTGTAGATATCTTCATGTTTTTACAGAGGGCGGTGTAGATATTTCCATGTTTATACAGATAACGGTGTCGCTATTTCTATGTTTATACAGATAGCAGTGTAGCTATTTCCATGTTTATAGAGATAGCTGTGTAGATATTTCCATGTTTATACAGATAGCGGTGTAGATATTTCCATGTTTATACAGATAGCGTTGTACATATTTCCATGTTTATACAGATAGCGGTGTAGATATTTCAGTGTTTATACTGATAGCGGTGTAGCTATTTCCATGTTAATACAGATAGCGATGTAGATATTTCCATGTTTATAGTGATGGCGGTGTAGATATTTCCATGTTTATAGAGATTGCAGTGTAGCTATTTCCATATTTATAGAGATAGCGTCATACGTATTTCCATGTTTATAGAGATAGCGGAGTAGATATTTCCGTGGTTACACAGATGGCTGGGTAGGTATTTCCACGGGTATACAGATGGCACTATAGATATTTCCATGTTTATAGATATGGTGGTGTAGATATTTCCATGTTTATACAGATGACTCTGTAGATATTTGCATGTTTATACAGATGGTGGTGTAGATATTTCCATGTTTATAGAGATAAGAGTGTAGATATTTCCATGTTTATAAAGATAGCGTAGTAGATATTTCCATGTTGATACAGATAGCGGTGTAGATATTTCCATGTTTACAGAGATAGCGGTGTAGATATTTCCATCTTTGCACAGATTGCGCTGTAGACATTTCGATCTTTACACAGATAGCTGTGTAGATATTTGCAAGTTTACACAGATATCTGTGTAGATACTTCCATGTTTACACAGATAGCGTTTTAGATATTTCCATGTTTATACAGATAGCGGTGTAGATATTTCCATGTTTATACAGATATCGGTGTAGATATTTCCATGTTTATACTGATAGCGGTGGAGATATTTCCATATTTATACAGATAGCGATGTAGATATTTCCATGTTTATAGAGATGGCGGTGTAGATATTTCCATGTTTATAGAGATTGCAATGTAGATATTTCTATGTTTATAGAGATAGTGGTGTAGATATTTCCATGTGTATAGAGATGGCGGTGTAGGTATTTCCATGTGTATAGATATGGCGGTGTAGGTATTTCCATGTTTATAGAGATAGTGGTGAGGATATTTCCGTAGTTATACCGATAGCGTTGTAGGTATTTCCAGGTTTATAGTGATAGTGGTGAGGATATTTCCGTATTTATACAGATAGCGTTGTAGATATTTCCATGTTTATACAGATAGCCGTTTTGGTATTTCCATGTTTATACAGATAGCGGTGTAGATATTTCCATGTTTATACAGATAGCGGTGTAGATATTTCCATGTTTACACAGATAGGTGTGTAGATATTTCCATGTTTACACAGATAGAGTTGTAGATATTTCCATCTTTATACAGATAGCGGTGTAGATATTTCAATGTTTATACAGATAACGGTGTTGGTATTTCCATGTTTATACAGATAGCGGTGTAGATATTTCCATGTTTATACAGAAGGCGGTGTAGATATTTCCAAGTTTATAAAGATAGCGGTGAAGTTATTTCCATGTTTATACAGATAGCGGTGTACATATTTCCATGTTTCTTCAGATGGCTGTGTAGATATTTCCATGTGTATACAGATGGCAGTGTAGATATTTCCATGTTTATACAGATGGAGGTGTAGATATTTCCAAGTTTATACAGATGACTGTGTAGATATCTTCATGTTTTTACAGAGGGCTGTGTAGATATTTCCATGTTTATACAGATAACGGTGTCGCTATTTCTATGTTTATACAGATAGCAGTGTAGCTATTTCCATGTTCATAGAGATAGCTGTGTAGAAATTTCCATGTTTATACAGATAGCGGTGTAAATATTTCCATGTTTATACAGATAGCGTTGTACATATTTCCATGTTTATACAGATAGCGGTGTAGATATTTCAGTGTTTATACTGATAGCGGTGGAGCTATTTCCATGTTAATACAGATAGCGATGTAGATATTTCCATGTTTATAGTGATGGCGGTGTAGATATTTCCATGTTTATAGAGATTGCAGCGTAGATATTTACATATTTATAGAGATAGCGTTGTATGTATTTCCATGTTTATAAAGATAGCGGAGTAGATATTTCCGTGGTTACACAGATGGCTGGGTAGGTATTTCCACGGGTATACAGATGGCACTGTAGATATTTCCATGTTTATAGATATGGTGGTGTAGATATTTCCATGTTTATACAGATGACTCTGTAGATATTTGCATGTTTATACAGATGGTGGTGTAGATATTTCCATGTTTATAGAGATAACAGTGTAGATATTTCCATGTTTATAAAGATAGCGAAGTAGATATTTCCATGTTGATACAGATAGCGGTGTAGATATTTCCATGTTTACAGAGATAGCGGTGTAGATATTTCCATCTTTGCACAGATTGCGCTGTAGACATTTCGATCTTTACACAGATAGCTGCGTAGATATTTGCAAGTTTACACAGATATCTGTGTAGATACTTCCATGTTTACACAGATAGCGTTGTAGATATTTCCATGTTTATACAGATAGCGGTGTAGATATTTCCATGTTTATACAGATATCGGTGTAGATATTTCCATGTTTATACTGATAGCGGTGGAGATATTTCCATATTTATACAGATAGCGATGTAGATATTTCCATGTTTATAGAGATGGCGGTGTAGATATTTCCATGTTTATAGAGATTGCAATGTAGATATTTCTATGTTTATAGAGATAGTGGTGTAGATATTTCCATGTGTATAGAGATGGCGGTGTAGGTATTTCCATGTGTATAGATATGGCGGTGTAGGTATTTCCATGTTTATAGAGATAATGGTGAGGATATTTCCGTATTTATACAGATAGCATTGTAGGTATTTCCAGGTTTATAGTGATAGTGGTGAGGATATTTCCGTATTTATACAGACAGCGTTGTAGATATTTCCATGTTTATACAGATAGCCGTTTTGGTATTTCCATGTTTATAAAGATAGCAGTGTAGATATTTCCATGTTTATACAGATAGCGGTGTAGATATTTCCATGTTTACAAAGATAGGTGTGTAGATATTTCCATGTTTACACAGATAGAGTTGTAGATATTTCCATCTTTATACAGATAGCGGTGTAGATATTTCAATGTTTATACAGATAACGGTGTTGGTATTTCTATGTTTATACAGATAGCGGTGTAGATATTTCTATGTTTATACAGAATGCGGTGTAGATATTTCCAAGTTTATAAAGATAGCGGTGTAGTTATTTCCATGTTTATACAGAAAGCGGTGTACATATTTCCATGTTTCTTCAGATACCTGTGTAGATATTTCCATGTGTATACAGATGGCAGTGTAGATATTTCCATGTTTATACAGATGGAGGTGTAGATATTTCCAAGTTTATACAGATGACTGTGTAGATATCTTCATGTTTTTACAGAGGGCGGTGTAGATATTTCCATGTTTATACAGATAACGGTGTCGCTATTTCTATGTTCATACAGATAGCAGTGTAGCTATTTCCATGTTTATAGAGATAGCTGTGTAGATATTTCCATGTTTATACAGATAGCGGTGTAGATATTTGCATGTTTATACAGATAGCGTTGTACATATTTCCATGTTTATACAGATAGCGGTGTAGATATTTCAGTGTTTGTACTGATAGCGGTGGAGCTATTTCCATGTTAATACAGATAGCGATGTAGATATTTCCATGTTTATAGTGATGGCGGTGTAGATATTTCCATGTTTATAGAGATTGCAGCGTAGATATTTCCATATTTATACAGATAGCGTTGTACGTATTTCCATTTTTATAGAGATAGCGGAGTAGATATTTCCGTGGTTACACAGATGGCTGGGTAGGTATTTCCACGGGTATACAGATGGCACTGTAGATATTTCCATGTTTATAGATATGGTGGTGTAGATATTTCCATGTTTATACAGATGACTCTGTAGATATTTGCATGTTTATACAGATGGTGGTGTAGATATTTCCATGTTTATAGAGATAACAGTGTAGATATTTCCATGTTTATAAAGATAGCGAAGTAGATATTTCCATGTTGATACAGATAGCGGTGTAGATATTTCCATGTTTACAGAGATAGCGGTGTAGATATTTCCATCTTTGCACAGATTGCGCTGTAGACATTTCGATCTTTACACAGATAGCTGCGTAGATATTTGCAAGTTTACACAGATATCTGTGTAGATACTTCCATGTTTACACAGATAGCGTTGTAGATATTTCCATGTTTATACAGATAGCGGTGTAGATATTTCCATGTTTATACAGATATCGGTGTAGATATTTCCATGTTTATACTGATAGCGGTGGAGATATTTCCATATTTATACAGATAGCGATGTAGATATTTCCATGTTTATAGAGATGGCGGTGTAGATATTTCCATGTTTATAGAGATTGCAATGTAGATATTTCTATGTTTATAGAGATAGTGGTGTAGATATTTCCATGTGTATAGAGATGGCGGTGTAGGTATTTCCATGTGTATAGATATGGCGGTGTAGGTATTTCCATGTTTATAGAGATAGTGGTGAGGATATTTCCGTAGTTATACAGATAGCGTTGTACGTATTTCCAGGTTTATAGTGATAGTGGTGAGGATATTTCCGTATTTATACAGATAGCATTGTAGATATTTCCATGTTTATACAGATAGGCGTTTTGGTATTTCCATGTTTATACAGATAGCGGTGTAGATATTTCCATGTTTATACAGATAGCGGTGTAGATATTTCCATGTTTACACAGATAGGTGTGTAGATATTTCCATGTTTACACAGATAGCGTTGTAGATATTTCCATCTTTATACAGATAGCGGTGTAGATATTTCAATGTTTATACAGATAACGGTGTTGGTATTTCCATGTTTATACAGATAGCGGTGTAGATATTTCCATGTTTATACAGAAGGCGGTGTAGATATTTCCAAGTTTATAAAGATAGCGGTGTAGTTATTTCCATGTTTATACAGATAGCGGTGTACATATTTCCATGTTTCTTCAGATGGCTGTGTAGATATTTCCATGTGTATACAGATGGCAGTGTAGATATTTCCATGTTTATACAGATGGAGGTGTAGATATTTCCAAGTTTATACAGATGACTGTGTAGATATCTTCATGTTTTTACAGAGGTCGGTGTAGATATTTCCATGTTTATACAGATAACGGTGTCGCTATTTCTATGTTTATACAGATAGCAGGGTAGCTATTTCCATGTTTATAGAGATAGCTGTGTAGATATTTCCATGTTTATACAGATTGCGGTGTAGATATTTCCATGTTTATACAGATAGCGTTGTACATATTTCCATGTTTATACAGATAGCGGTGTAGATATTTCAGTGTTTATACTGATAGCGGTGGAGCTATTTCCATGTTAATACAGATAGCGATGTAGATATTTCCATGTTTATAGTGATGGCCGTGTAGATATTTCCATGTTTATAGAGATTGCAGTGTAGATATTTCCATATTTATAGAGATAGCGTTGTACATATTTCCATGTTTATAGAGATAGCGGAGTAGATATTTCCGTGGTTACACAGATGGCTGGGTAGGTATTTCCACGGGTATACAGATGGCACTGTAGATATTTCCATGTTTATAGATATGGTGGTGTAGATATTTCCATGTTTATACAGATGACTCTGTAGATATTTGCATGTTTACAGATGGTGGTGTAGATATTTCCATGTTTATAGAGATAACAGTGTAGATATTTCCAGGTTTATAAAGATAGCGAAGTAGATATTTCCATGTTGATACAGATAGCGGTGTAGATATTTCCATGTTTATACTGATAGTGGTGTAGATATTTCCATCTTTGCACAGATTACGCTGTAGACATTTCGATCTTTACACAGATAGCTGCGTAGATATTTGCAAGTTTACACAGATAGCTGTGTAGATACTTCCATGTTTACACAGATAGCGTTGTTGATATTTCCATGTTTATACAGATAGCGGTGTATATACTTCCATGTTTACACAGATAGCGTTGTTGATATTTCCATGTTTATACAGATAGCGGTGTAGATATTTCCATGTTTATACAGATATCGGTGTAGATATTTCCATGTTTATACTGATAGCGGTGGAGATATTTCCATATTTATACAGATAGCGATGTAGATATTTCCATGTTTATAGAGATGGCGGTGTAGATATTTCCATGTTTATAGAGATTGCAATGTAGATATTTCTATGTTTATAGAGATAGTGGTGTAGATATTTCCATGTGTATAGAGATGGCGGTGTAGGTATTTCCATGTGTATAGATATGGCGGTGTAGGTATTTCCATGTTTATAGAGATAGTGGTGAGGATATTTCCGTATTTATACAGATAGCGTTGTAGGTATTTCCAGGTTTATAGTGATAGTGGTGAGGATATTTCCGTATTTATACAGACAGCGTTGTAGATATTTCCATGTTTATACAGATAGCCGTTTTGGTATTTCCATGTTTATAAAGATAGCGGTGTAGATATTTCCATGTTTATACAGATAGCAGTGTAGATATTTCCATGTTTACACAGATAGGTGTGTAGATATTTCCATGTTTACACAGATAGAGTTGTAGATATTTCCATCTTTATACAGATAGCGGTGTAGATATTTCAATGTTTATACAGATAACGGTGTTGGTATTTCCATGTTTATACAGATAGCGGTGTAGATATTTCTATGTTTATACAGAAGGCGGTGTAGATATTTCCAAGTTTATAAAGATAGCGGTGTAGTTATTTCCATGTTTATACAGAAAGCGGTGTACATATTTCCATGTTTCTTCAGATACCTGTGTAGATATTTCCATGTGTATACAGATGGCAGTGTAGATATTTCCATGTTTATACAGATGGAGGTGTAGATATTTCCAAGTTTATACAGATGACTGTGTAGATATCTTCATGTTTTTACAGAGGGCGGTGTAGATATTTCCATGTTTATACAGATAACGGTGTCGCTATTTCTATGTTCATACAGATAGCAGTGTAGCTATTTCCATGTTTATAGAGATAGCTGTGTAGATATTTCCATGTTTATACAGATAGCGGTGTAGATATTTCCATGTTTATACAGATAGCGTTGTACATATTTCCATGTTTTTACAGATAGCGGTGTAGATATTTCAGTGTTTATACTGATAGCGGTGGAGCTTTTTCCATGTTAATACAGATAGCGATGTAGATATTTCCATGTTTATAGTGATGGCGGTGTAGATATTTCCATGTTTATAGAGATTGCAGCGTAGATATTTCCATATTTATACAGATAGCGTTGTACGTATTTCCATTTTTATAGAGATAGCGGAGAAGATATTTCCGTGGTTACACAGATGGCTGGGTAGGTATTTCCACGGGTATACAGATGGCACTGTAGATATTTCCATGTTTATAGATATGGTGGTGTAGATATTTCCTTGTTTATACAGATGACTCTGTAGATATTTGCATGTTTATACAGATGGTGGTGTAGATATTTCCATGTTTATAGAGATAACAGTGTAGATGTTTCCATGTTTATAAAGATAGCGAAGTAGATATTTCGATGTTGATACAGATAGCGGTGTAGATATTTCCATGTCTACAGAGATAGCGGTGTAGATATTTCCATCTTTGCACAGATTGCGCTGTAGACATTTCGATCTTTACACAGATAGCTGTGTAGATATTTGCAAGTTTACACAGATATCTGTGTAGATACTTCCATGTTTACACAGATAGCGTTGTAGATATTTCCATGTTTATACAGATAGCGGTGTAGATATTTCCATGTTTATACAGATATCGGTGTAGATATTTCCATGTTTATACTGATAGCGGTGGAGATATTTCCATATTTATACAGATAGCGATGTAGATATTTCCATGTTTATAGAGATGGCGGTGTAGATATTTCCATGTTTATAGAGATTGCAATGAAGATATTTCTATGTTTATAGAGATAGTGGTGTAGATATTTCCATGTGTATAGAGATGGCGGTGTAGGTATTTCCATGTGTATAGATATGGCGGTGTAGGTATTTCCATGTTTATAGAGATAGTGGTGAGGATATTTCCGTAGTTATACAGATAGCGTTGTAGGTATTTCCAGGTTTATAGTGATAGTGGTGAGGATATTTCCGTATTTATACAGATAGCATTGTAGATATTTCCATCTTTATACAGATAGCCGTTTTGGTATTTCCATGTTTATACAGATAGCGGTGTAGATATTTCCATGTTTATACAGATAGCGGTGTAGATATTTCCATGTTTACACAGATAGGTGTGTAGATATTTCCATGTTTACATAGATAGCGTTGTAGATATTTCCATCTTTATACAGATAGCGGTGTAGATATTTCAATGTTTATACAGATAACGGTGTTGGTATTTCCATGTTTATACAGATAGCGGTGTAGATATTTCCATGTTTATACAGAAGGCGGTGTAGATATTTCCAAGTTTATAAAGATAGCGGTGTAGTTATTTCCATGTTTATACAGATAGCGGTGTACATATTTCCATGTTTCTTCAGATGGCTGTGTAGATATTTCCATGTGTATACAGATGGCAGTGTAGATATTTCCATGTTTATACAGATGGAGGTGTAGATATTTCCAAGTTTATACAGATGACTGTGTAGATATCTTCATGTTTTTACAGAGGTCGGTGTAGATATTTCCATGTTTATACAGATAACGGTGTCGCTATTTCTATGTTTATACAGATAGCAGGGTAGCTATTTCCATGTTTATAGAGATAGCTGTGTAGATATTTCCATGTTTATACAGATAGCGGTGTAGATATTTCCATGTTTATACAGATAGCGTTGTACATATTTCCATGTTTATACAGATAGCGGTGTAGATATTTCAGTGTTTATACTGATAGCGGTGGAGCTATTTCCATGTTAATACAGATAGCGATGTAGATATTTCCATGTTTATAGTGATGGCGGTGTAGATATTTCCATGTTTATAGAGATTGCAGCGTAGATATTTCCATATTTATACAGATAGCGTTGTACGTATTTCCATTTTTATAGAGATAGCGGAGTAGATATTTCCGTGGTTACACAGATGGCTGGGTAGGTATTTCCTCGGGTATACAGATGGCACTGTAGATATTTCCATGTTTATAGATATGGTGGTGTAGATAATTCCATGTTTATACAGATGACTCTGTAGATATTTGCATGTTTATACAGATGGTGGTGTAGATATTTCCATGTTTATAGAGATAACAGTGTAGATGTTTCCATGTTTATAAAGATAGCGAAGTAGATATTTCGATGTTGATACAGATAGCAGTGTAGATATTTCCATGTCTACAGAGATAGCGGTGTAGATATTTCCATCTTTGCACAGATTGCGCTGTAGACATTTCGATCTTTACACAGATAGCTGTGTAGATATTTGCAAGTTTACACAGATATCTGTGTAGATACTTCCATGTTTACACAGAGAGCGTTGTAGATATTTCCATGTTTATACAGATAGCGGTGTAGATATTTCCATGTTTATACAGATATCGGTGTAGATATTTCCATGTTTATACTGATAGCGGTGGAGATATTTCCATATTTATACAGATAGCGATGTAGATATTTCCATGTTTATAGAGATGGCGGTGTAGATATTTCCATGTTTATAGAGATTGCAATGTAGATATTTCTATGTTTATAGAGATAGTGGTGTAGATATTTCCATGTGTATAGAGATGGCGGTGTAGGTATTTCCATGTGTATAGATATGGCGGTGTAGGTATTTCCATGTTTATAGAGATAGTGGTGAGGATATTTCCGTAGTTATACAGATAGCGTTGTAGGTATTTCCAGGTTTATAGTGATAGTGGTGAGGATATTTCCGTATTTATACAGACAGCGTTGTAGATATTTCCATGTTTATACAGATAGCCGTTTTGGTATTTCCATGTTTATACAGATAGCGGTGTAGATATTTCCATGTTTATACAGATAGCGGTGTAGATATTTCCATGTTTACACAGATAGGTGTGTAGATAGTTCCATGTTTACACAGATAGAGTTGTAGATATTTCCATCTTTATACAGATAGCGGTGTAGATATTTCAATGTTTATACAGATAACGGTGTTGGTATTTCCATGTTTATACAGATAGCGGTGTAGATATTTCTATGTTTATACAGAAGGCGGTGTAGATATTTCCAAGTTTATAAAGATAGCGGTGTAGTTATTTCCATGTTTATACAGAAAGCGGTGTACATATTTCCATGTTTCTTCAGATACCTGTGTAGATATTTCCATGTGTATACAGATGGCAGTGTAGATATTTCCATGTTTATACAGATGGAGGTGTAGATATTTCCAAGTTTATACAGATGACTGTGTAGATATCTTCATGTTTTTACAGAGGGCGGTGTAGATATTTCCATGTTTATACAGATAACGGTGTCGCTATTTCTATGTTCATACAGATAGCAGTGTAGCTATTTCCATGTTTATAGAGATAGCTGTGTAGATATTTCCATGTTTATACAGATAGCGGTGTAGATATTTCCATGTTTATACAGATAGCGTTGTACATATTTCCATGTTTTTACAGATAGCGGTGTAGATATTTCAGTGTTTATACTGATAGCGGTGGAGCTATTTCCATGTTAATACAGATAGCGATGTAGATATTTCCATGTTTATAGTGATGGCGGTGTAGATATTTCCATGTTTATAGAGATTGCAGCGTAGATATTTCCATATTTATACAGATAGCGTTGTACGTATTTCCATTTTTATAGAGATAGCGGAGAAGATATTTCCGTGGTTACACAGATGGCTGGGTAGGTATTTCCACGGGTATACAGATGGCACTGTAGATATTTCCATGTTTATAGATATGGTGGTGTAGATATTTCCATGTTTATACAGATGACTCTGTAGATATTTGCATGTTTATACAGATGGTGGTGTAGATATTTCCATGTTTATAGAGATAACAGTGTAGATGTTTCCATGTTTATAAAGATAGCGAAGTAGATATTTCGATGTTGATACAGATAGCGGTGTAGATATTTCCATGTCTACAGAGATAGCGGTGTAGATATTTCCATCTTTGCACAGATTGCGCTTTAGACATTTCGATCTTTACACAGATAGCTGTGTAGATATTTGCAAGTTTACACAGATATCTGTGTAGATACTTCCATGTTTACACAGATAGCGTTGTAGATATTTCCATGTTTATACAGATAGCGGTGTAGATATTTCCATGTTTATACAGATATCGGTGTAGATATTTCCATGTTTATACTGATAGCGGTGGAGATATTTCCATATTTATACAGATAGCGATGTAGATATTTCCATGTTTATAGAGATGGCGGTGTAGATATTTCCATGTTTATAGAGATTGCAATGAAGATATTTCTATGTTTATAGAGATAGTGGTGTAGATATTTCCATGTGTATAGAGATGGCGGTGTAGGTATTTCCATGTGTATAGATATGGCGGTGTAGGTATTTCCATGTTTATAGAGATAGTGGTGAGGATATTTCCGTAGTTATACAGATAGCGTTGTAGGTATTTCCAGGTTTATAGTGATAGTGGTGAGGATATTTCCGTATTTATACAGATAGCATTGTAGATATTTCCATCTTTATACAGATAGCCGTTTTGGTATTTCCATGTTTATACAGATAGCGGTGTAGATATTTCCATGTTTATACAGATAGCGGTGTAGATATTTCCATGTTTACACAGATAGGTGTGTAGATATTTCCATGTTTACATAGATAGCGTTGTAGATATTTCCATCTTTATACAGATAGCGGTGTAGATATTTCAATGTTTATACAGATAACGGTGTTGGTATTTCCATGTTTATACAGATAGCGGTGTAGATATTTCCATGTTTATACAGAAGGCGGTGTAGATATTTCCAAGTTTATAAAGATAGCGGTGTAGTTATTTCCATGTTTATACAGATAGCGGTGTACATATTTCCATGTTTCTTCAGATGGCTGTGTAGATATTTCCATGTGTATACAGATGGCAGTGTAGATATTTCCATGTTTATACAGATGGAGGTGTAGATATTTCCAAGTTTATACAGATGACTGTGTAGATATCTTCATGTTTTTACAGAGGTCGGTGTAGATATTTCCATGTTTATACAGATAACGGTGTCGCTATTTCTATGTTTATACAGATAGCAGGGTAGCTATTTCCATGTTTATAGAGATAGCTGTGTAGATATTTCCATGTTTATACAGATAGCGGTGTAGATATTTCCATGTTTATACAGATAGCGTTGTACATATTTCCATGTTTATACAGATAGCGGTGTAGATATTTCAGTGTTTATACTGATAGCGGTGGAGCTATTTCCATGTTAATACAGATAGCGATGTAGATATTTCCATGTTTACAGTGATGGCGGTGTAGATATTTCCATGTTTATAGAGATTGCAGCGTAGATATTTCCATATTTATACAGATAGCGTTGTACGTATTTCCATTTTTATAGAGATAGCGGAGTAGATATTTCCGTGGTTACACAGATGGCTGGGTAGGTATTTCCTCGGGTATACAGATGGCACTGTAGATATTTCCATGTTTATAGATATGGTGGTGTAGATAATTCCATGTTTATACAGATGACTCTGTAGATATTTGCATGTTTATACAGATGGTGGTGTAGATATTTCCATGTTTATAGAGATAACAGTGTAGATGTTTCCATGTTTATAAAGATAGCGAAGTAGATATTTCGATGTTGATACAGATAGCAGTGTAGATATTTCCATGTCTACAGAGATAGCGGTGTAGATATTTCCATCTTTGCACAGATTGCGCTGTAGACATTTCGATCTTTACACAGATAGCTGTGTAGATATTTGCAAGTTTACACAGATATCTGTGTAGATACTTCCATGTTTACACAGAGAGCATTGTAGATATTTCCATGTTTATACAGATAGCGGTGTAGATATTTCCATGTTTATACAGATATCGGTGTAGATATTTCCATGTTTATACTGATAGCGGTGGAGATATTTCCATATTTATACAGATAGCGATGTAGATATTTCCATGTTTATAGAGATGGCGGTGTAGATATTTCCATGTTTATAGAGATTGCAATGTAGATATTTCTATGTTTATAGAGATAGTGGTGTAGATATTTCCATGTGTATAGAGATGGCGGTGTAGGTATTTCCATGTGTATAGATATGGCGGTGTAGGTATTTCCATGTTTATAGAGATAGTGGTGAGGATATTTCCGAAGTTATACAGATAGCGTTGTAAGTATTTCCAGGTTTATAGTGATAGTGGTGAGGATATTTCCGTATTTATACAGACAGCGTTGTAGATATTTCCATGTTTATACAGATAGCCGTTTTGGTATTTCCATGTTTATACAGATAGCGGTGTAGATATTTCCATGTTTATACAGATAGCGGTGTAGATATTTCCATGTTTACACAGATAGGTGTGTAGATAGTTCCATGTTTACACAGATAGAGTTGTAGATATTTCCATCTTTATACAGATAGCGGTGTAGATATTTCAATGTTTATACAGATAACGGTGTTGGTATTTCCATGTTTATACAGATAGCGGTGTAGATATTTCTATGTTTATACAGAAGGCGGTGTAGATATTTCCAAGTTTATAAAGATAGCGGTGTAGTTATTTCCATGTTTATACAGAAAGCGGTGTACATATTTCCATGTTTCTTCAGATACCTGTGTAGATACTTCCATGTGTATACAGATGGCAGTGTAGATATTTCCATGTTTATACAGATGGAGGTGTAGATATTTCCAAGTTTATACAGATGACTGTGTAGATATCTTCATGTTTTTACAGAGGGCGGTGTAGATATTTCCATGTTTATACAGATAACGGTGTCGCTATTTCTATGTTCATACAGATAGCAGTGTAGCTATTTCCATGTTTATAGAGATAGCTGTGTAGATATTTCCATGTTTATACAGATAGCGGTGTAGATATTTCCATGTTTATACAGATAGCGTTGTACATATTTCCATGTTTATACAGATAGCGGTGTAGATATTTCAGTGTTTATACTGATAGCGGTGGAGCTATTTCCATGTTAATACAGATAGCGATGTAGATATTTCCATGTTTATAGTGATGGCGGTGTAGATATTTCCATGTTTATAGAGATTGCAGCGTAGATATTTCCATATTTATACAGATAGCGTTGTACGTATTTCCATTTTTATAGAGATAGCGGAGTAGATATTTCCGTGGTTACACAGATGGCTGGGTAGGTATTTCCACGGGTATACAGATGGCACTGTAGATATTTCCATGTTTATAGATATGGTGGTGTAGATATTTCCATGTTTATACAGATGACTCTGTAGATATTTGCATGTTTATACAGATGGTGGTGTAGATATTTCCATGTTTATAGAGATAACAGTGTAGATGTTTCCATGTTTATAAAGATAGCGAAGTAGATATTTCGATGTTGATACAGATAGCGGTGTAGATATTTCCATGTCTACAGAGATAGCGGTGTAGATATTTCCATCTTTGCACAGATTGCCCTGTAGACATTTCGATCTTTAGACAGATAGCTGTGTAGATATTTGCAAGTTTACACAGATATCTGTGTAGATACTTCCATGTTTACACAGATAGCGTTGTAGATATTTCCATGTTTATACAGATAGCGGTGTAGATATTTCCATGTTTATACAGATATCGGTGTAGATATTTCCATGTTTATACTGATAGCGGTGGAGATATTTCCATATTTATACAGATAGCGATGTAGATATTTCCATGTTTATAGAGATGGCGGTGTAGATATTTCCATGTTTATAGAGATTGCAATGTAGATATTTCTATGTTTATAGAGATAGTGGTGTAGATATTTCCATGTGTATAGAGATGGCGGTGTAGGTATTTCCATGTGTATAGATATGGCGGTGTAGGTATTTCCATGTTTATAGAGATAGTGGTGAGGATATTTCCGTAGTTATACAGATAGCGTTGTAGGTATTTCCAGGTTTATAGTGATAGTGGTGAGGATATTTCCGTATTTATACAGATAGCGTTGTAGATATTTCCATGTTTATACAGATAGCCGTTTTGGTATTTCCATGTTTATACAGATAGCGGTGTAGATATTTCCATGTTTATACAGATAGCGGTGTAGATATTTCCATGTTTACACAGATAGGTGTGTAGATATTTCCATGTTTACACAGATAGCGTTGTAGATATTTCCATCTTTATACAGATAGCGGTGTAGATATTTCAATGTTTATACAGATAACGGTGTTGGTATTTCCATGTTTATACAGATAGCGGTGTAGATATTTCCATGTTTATACAGAAGGCGGTGTAGATATTTCCAAGTTTATAAAGATAGCGGTGTAGTTATTTCCATGTTTATACAGAAAGCGGTGTACATATTTCCATGTTTCTTCAGATGGCTGTGTAGATATTTCCATGTGTATACAGATGGCAGTGTAGATATTTCCATGTTTATACAGATGGAGGTGTAGATATTTCCAAGTTTTTACAGATGACTGTGTAGATATCTTCATGTTTTTACAGAGGTCGGTGTAGATATTTCCATGTTTATACAGATAACGGTGTCGCTATTTCTATGTTTATACAGATAGCAGGGTAGCTATTTCCATGTTTATAGAGATAGCTGTGTAGATATTTCCATGTTTATACAGATTGCGGTGTAGATATTTCCATGTTTATACAGATAGCGTTGTACATATTTCCATGTTTATACAGATAGCGGTGTAGATATTTCAGTGTTTATACTGATAGCGGTGGAGCTATTTCCATGTTAATACAGATAGCGATGTAGATATTTCCATGTTTATAGTGATGGCGGTGTAGATATTTCCATGTTTATAGAGATTGCAGTGTAGATATTTCCATATTTATAGAGATAGCGTCGTACGTATTTCCATGTTTATAGAGATAGCGGAGTAGATATTTCCGTGGTTACACAGATGGCTGGGTAGGTATTTCCACGGGTATACAGATGGCACTGTAGATATTTCCATGTTTATAGATATGGTGGTGTAGATATTTCCATGTTTATACAGATGACTCTGTAGATATTTGCATGTTTACAGATGGTGGTGTAGATATTTCCATGTTTATAGAGATAACAGTGTAGATATTTAAAGGTTTATAAAGATAGCGAAGTAGATATTTCCATGTTGATACAGATAGCGGTGTAGATATTTCCATGTTTATACTGATAGTGGTGTAGATATTTCCATCTTTGCACAGATTGCGCTGTAGACATTTCGATCTTTACACAGATAGCTGCGTAGATATTTGCAAGTTTACACAGATAGCTGTGTAGATACTTCCATGTTTACACAGATAACGTTGTAGATATTTCCATGTTTATACAGATAGCGGTGTAGATATTTCCATGTTTATACAGATATCGGTGTAGATATTTCCATGTTTATACTGATAGCGGTGGAGATATTTCCATATTTATACAGATAGCGATGTAGATATTTCCATGTTTATAGAGATGGCGGTGTAGATATTTCCATGTTTATAGAGATTCCAATGTAGATATTTCTATGTTTATAGAGATAGTGGTGTAGATATTTCCATGTGTATAGAGATGGCGGTGTAGGTATTTCCATGTGTATAGATATGGCGGTGTAGGTATTTCCATGTTTATAGAGATAGTGGTGAGGATATTTCCGTATTTATACAGATAGCGTTGTAGGTATTTCCAGGTTTATAGTGATAGTGGTGAGGATATTTCCGCATTTATACAGACAGCGTTGTAGATATTTCCATGTTTATACAGATAGCCGTTTTGGTATTTCCATGTTTATACAGATAGCGGTGTAGATATTTCCATGTTTATACAGATAGCGGTGTAGATATTTCCATGTTTACACAGATAGGTGTGTAGATATTTCCATGTTTACACAGATAGCGTTGTAGATATTTCCATCTTTATACAGATAGCGGTGTAGATATTTCAATGTTTATACAGATAACGGTGTTGGTATTTCCATGTTTATACAGATAGCGGTGTAGATATTTCCATGTTTATACAGAAGGCGGTGTAGATATTTCCAAGTTTATAAAGATAGCGGTGTAGTTATTTCCATGTTTATACAGATAGCGGTGTACATATTTCCATGTTTCTTCAGATGGCTGTGTAGATATTTCCATGTGTATACAGATGGCAGTGTAGATATTTCCATGTTTATACAGATGGAGGTGTAGATATTTCCAAGTTTATACAGATGACTGTGTAGATATCTTCATGTTTTTACAGAGGTCGGTGTAGATATTTCCATGTTTATACAGATAACGGTGTCGCTATTTCTATGTTTATACAGATAGCAGGGTAGCTATTTCCATGTTTATAGAGATAGCTGTGTAGATATTTCCATGTTTATACAGATTGCGGTGTAGATATTTCCATGTTTATACAGATAGCGTTGTACATATTTCCATGTTTATACAGATTGCGGTGTAGATATTTCAGTGTTTATACTGATAGCGGTGGAGCTATTTCCATGTTAATACAGATAGCGATGTAGATATTTCCATGTTTATAGTGATGGCGGTGTAGATATTTCCATGTTTATAGAGATTGCAGTGTAGATATTTCCATATTTATAGAGATAGCGTTGTACGTATTTCCATGTTTATAGAGATAGCGGAGTAGATATTTCCGTGGTTACACAGATGGCTGGGTAGGTATTTCCACGGGTATACAGATGGCACTGTAGATATTTCCATGTTTATAGATATGGTGGTGTAGATATTTCCATGTTTATACAGATGACTCTGTAGATATTTGCATGTTTACAGATGGTGGTGTAGATATTTCCATGTTTATAGAGATAACAGTGTAGATATTTCCAGGTTTATAAAGATAGCGAAGTAGATATTTCCATGTTGATACAGATAGCGGTGTAGATATTTCCATGTTTATACTGATAGTGGTGTAGATATTTCCATCTTTGCACAGATTGCGCTGTAGACATTTCGATCTTTACACAGATAGCTGCGTAGATATTTGCAAGTTTACACAGATAGCTGTGTAGATACTTCCATGTTTACACAGATAACGTTGTAGATATTTCCATGTTTATACAGATAGCGGTGTAGATATTTCCATGTTTATACAGATATCGGTGTAGATATTTCCATGTTTATACTGATAGCGGTGGAGATATTTCCATATTTATACAGATAGCGATGTAGATATTTCCATGTTTATAGAGATGGCGGTGTAGATATTTCCATGTTTATAGAGATTGCAATGTAGATATTTCTATGTTTATAGAGATAGTGGTGTAGATATTTCCATGTGTATAGAGATGGCGGTGTAGGTATTTCCATGTGTATAGATATGGCGGTGTAGGTATTTCCATGTTTATAGAGATAGTGGTGAGGATATTTCCGTATTTATACAGATAGCGTTGTAGGTATTTCCAGGTTTATAGTGATAGTGGTGAGGATATTTCCGTATTTATACAGACAGCGTTGTAGATATTTCCATGTTTATACAGATAGCCGTTTTGGTATTTCCATGTTTATAAAGATAGCGGTGTAGATATTTCCATGTTTATACAGATAGCGGTGTAGATATTTCCATGTTTACACAGATAGGTGTGTAGATATTTCCATGTTTACACAGATAGAGTTGTAGATATTTCCATCTTTATACAGATAGCGGTGTAGATATTTCAATGTTTATACAGATAACGGTGTTGGTATTTACATGTTTATACAGATAGCGGTGTAGATATTTCTATGTTTATACAGAAGGCGGTGTAGATATTTCCAAGTTTATAAAGATAGCGGTGTAGTTATTTCCATGTTTATACAGAAAGCGGTGTACATATTTCCATGTTTCTTCAGATACCTGTGTAGATATTTCCATGTGTATACAGATGGCAGTGTAGATATTTCCATGTTTATACAGATGGAGGTGTAGATACTTCCAAGTTTATACAGATGACTGTGTAGATATCTTCATGTTTTTACAGAGGGCGGTGTAGATATTTCCATGTTTATACAGATAACGGTGTCGCTATTTCTATGTTTATACAGATAGCAGGGTAGCTATTTCCATGTTTATAGAGATAGCTGTGTAGATATTTCCATGTTTATACAGATTGCGGTGTAGATATTTCCATGTTTATACAGATAGCGTTGTACATATTTCCATGTTTATACAGATAGCGGTGTAGATATTTCAGTGTTTATACTGATAGCGGTGGAGCTATTTCCATGTTAATACAGATAGCGATGTAGATATTTCCATGTTTATAGTGATGGCGGTGTAGATATTTCCATGTTTATAGAGATTGCAGTGTAGATATTTCCATATTTATAGAGATAGCGTTGTACGTATTTCCATGTTTATAGAGATAGCGGAGTAGATATTTCCGTGGTTACACAGATGGCTGGGTAGGTATTTCCACGGGTATACAGATGGCACTGTAGATATTTCCATGTTTATAGATATGGTGGTGTAGATATTTCCATGTTTATACCGATGACTCTGTAGATATTTGCATGCTTATACAGATGGTGGTGTAGATATTTCCATGTTTATAGAGATATCAGTGTAGATATTTCCATGTTTATAAAGATAGCGAAGTAGATATTTCCATGTTGATACAGATAGCGGTGTAGATATTTCCATGTTTACAGAGATAGCGGTGTAGATATTTCCATCTTTGCACAGATTGCGCTGTAGACATTTCGATCTTTACACAGATAGCTGCGTAGATATTTGCAAGTTTACACAGATATCTGTGTAGATACTTCCATGTTTACACAGATAGCGTTGTAGATATTTCCATGTTTATACAGATAGCGGTGTAGATATTTCCATGTTTATACAGATATCGGTGTAGATATTTCCATGTTTATACTGATAGCGGTGGAGATATTTCCATATTTATACAGATAGCGATGTAGATATTTCCATGTTTATAGAGATGGCGGTGTAGATATTTCCATGTTTATAGAGATTGCAATGTAGATATTTCTATGTTTGTAGAGATAGTGCTGTAGATATTTCCATGTGTATAGAGATGGCGTTGTAGGTATTTCCATGTGTATAGATATGGCGGTGTAGGTATTTCCATGTTTATAGAGATAGAGGTGAGGATATTTCCGTAGTTATACAGATAGCATTGTAGGTATTTCCAGGTTTATAGTGATAGTGGTGAGGATATTTCCGTATTTATACAGATAGCGTTGTAGATATTTCCATGTTTATACAGATAGCCGTTTTGGTATTTCCATGTTTATACAGATAGCGGTGTAGATATTTCCATGTTTATACTGATAGCGGTGTAGATATTTCCATGTTTACACAGATAGGTGTGTAGATATTTCCATGTTTACACAGATAGCGTTGTAGATATTTCCATCTTTATACAGATAGCGGTGTAGATATTTCAATGTTTATACAGATAACGGTGTTGGTATTTCCATGTTTATACAGATAGCGGTGTAGATATTTCCATGTTTATACAGAAGGCGGTGTAGATATTTCCAAGTTTATAAAGATAGCGGTGTAGTTATTTCCATGTTTATACAGATAGCGGTGTACATACTTCCATGTTTCTTCAGATGGCTGTGTAGATATTTCCATGTGTATACAGATGGCAGTGTAGATATTTCCATGTTTATACAGATGGAGGTGTAGATATTTCCAAGTTTATACAGATGACTGTGTAGATATCTTGATGTTTTTTCAGAGGGCGGTGTAGATATTTCCATGTTTATACAGATAACGGTGTCGCTATTTCTATGTTTATACAGATAGCAGGGTAGCTATTTCCATGTTTATAGAGATAGCTGTGTAGATATTTCCATGTTTATACAGATTGCGGTGTAGATATTTCCATGTTTATACAGATAGCGTTGTAGATATTTCCATGTTTATACAGATAGCGGTGTAGATATTTCAATGTTTATACTGATAGCGGTGGAGCTATTTCTATGTTAATACAGATAGCGATGTAGATATTTCCATGTTTATAGTGATGGCGGTGTAGTTATTTCCATGTTTATAGAGATTGCAGTGTAGATATTTCCTTATTTATAGAGATAGCGTTGTACGTATTTCCATGTTTATAGAGATAGCGGAGTAGATATTTCCGTGGTTACACAGATGGCTGGGTAGGTATTTCCACGGGTATACAGATGGCACTGTAGATATTTCCATGTTTATAGATATGGTGGTGTAGATATTTCCATGTTTATACAGATGACTCTGTAGATATTTGCATGTTTATACAGATGGTGGTGTAGATATTTCCATGTTTATAGAGATAACAGTGTAGATATTTCCATGTTTATAAAGATAGCGAAGTAGATATTTCCATGTTGATACAGATAGCGGTGTAGGTATTTCCATGTTTACAGAGATAGCAGTGTAGATATTTCCATCTTTGCACAGATTGCGCTGTAGACATTTCGATCTTTACACAGGTAGATGTGTAGATATTTGCAAGTTTACACAGATATCTGTGTAGATACTTCCATGTTTACACAGATAGCGTTGTAGATATTTCCATGTTTATACAGATAGCGGTGTAGATATTTCCATGTTTATACAGATATCGGTGTAGATATTTCCATGTTTATACTGATAGCGGTGGAGATATTTCCATATTTATACAGATAGCGATGTAGATATTTCCATGTTTATAGAGATGGCGGTGTAGATATTTCCATGTTTATAGAGATTGCAATGTAGATATTTCTATGTTTATAGAGATAGTGGTGTAGATATTTCCATGTGTATAGAGATGGCGTTGTAGGTATTTCCATGTGTATAGATATGGCGGTGTAGGTATTTCCATGTTTATAGAGATAGTGGTGAGGATATTTCCGTAGTTATACAGATAGCGTTGTAGGTATTTCCAGGTTTATAGTGATAGTGGTGAGGATATTTCCGTATTTATACAGATAGCGTTGTAGATATTTCCATGTTTATACAGATAGCCGTTTTGGTATTTCCATGTTTATACAGATAGCGGTGTAGATATTTCCATGTTTATACTGATAGCAGTGTAGATATTTCCATGTTTACACAGATAGGTGTGTAGATATTTCCATGTTTACACAGATAGCGTTGTAGATATTTCCATCTTTATACAGATAGCGGTGTAGATATTTCAATGTTTATACAGATAACGGTGTTGGTATTTCCATGTTTATACACATAGCGGTGTAGATATTTCTATGTTTATACAGAAGGCGGTGTAGATATTTCCAAGTTTATAAAGATAGCGGTGTAGTTATTTCCATGTTTATACAGAAAGCGGTGTACATATTTCCATGTTTCTTCAGATACCTGTGTAGATATTTCCATGTGTATACAGATGGCAGTGTAGATATTTCCATGTTTATACAGATGGAGGTGTAGATATTTCCAAGTTTATACAGATGACTGTGTAGATATCTTCATGTTTTTACAGAGGGCGGTGTAGATATTTCCATGTTTATACAGATAACGGTGTCGCTATTTCTATGTTCATACAGATAGCAGTGTAGCTATTTCCATGTTTATAGAGATAGCTGTGTAGATATTTCCATGTTTATACAGATAGCGGTGTAGATATTTCCATGTTTATACAGATAGCGTTGTACATATTTCCATGTTTATACAGATAGCGGTGTAGATATTTCAGTGTTTATACTGATAGCGGTGGAGCTATTTCCATGTTAATACAGATAGCGATGTAGATATTTCCATGTTTATAGTGATGGCGGTGTAGATATTTCCATGTTTATAGAGATTGCAGCGTAGATATTTCCATATTTATACAGATAGCGTTGTACGTATTTCCATTTTTATAGAGATAGCGGAGTAGATATTTCCGTGGTTACACAGATGGCTGGGTAGGTATTTCCACGGGTATACAGATGGCACTGTAGATATTTCCATGTTTATAGATATGGTGGTGTAGATATTTCCATGTTTATACAGATGACTCTGTAGATATTTGCATGTTTATACAGATGGTGGTGTAGATATTTCCATGTTTATAGAGATAACAGTGTAGATGTTTCCATGTTTATAAAGATAGCAAAGTAGATATTTCGATGTTGATACAGATAGCGGTGTAGATATTTCCATGTCTACAGAGATAGCGGTGTAGATATTTCCATCTTTGCACAGATTGCGCTGCAGACATTTCGATCTTTACACAGATAGCTGTGTAGATATTTGCAAGTTTACACAGATATCTGTGTAGATACTTCCATGTTTACACAGATAGCGTTGTAGATATTTCCATGTTTATACAGATAGCGGTGTAGATATTTCCATGTTTATACAGATATCGGTGTAGATATTTCCATGTTTATACTGATAGCGGTGGAGATATTTCCATATTTATACAGATAGCGATGTAGATATTTCCATGTTTATAGAGATGGCGGTGTAGATATTTCCATGTTTATAGAGATTGCAATGTAGATATTTCTATGTTTATAGAGATAGTGGTGTAGATATTTCCATGTGTATAGAGATGGCGGTGTAGGTATTTCCATGTGTATAGATATGGCGGTGTAGGTATTTCCATGTTTATAGAGATAGTGGTGAGGATATTTCCGTAGTTATACAGATAGCGTTGTAGGTATTTCCAGGTTTATAGTGATAGTGGTGAGGATATTTCCGTATTTATACAGATAGCATTGTAGATATTTCCATGTTTATACAGATAGCCGTTTTGGTATTTCCATGTTTATACAGATAGCGGTGTAGATATTTCCATGTTTATACAGATAGCGGTGTAGATATTTCCATGTTTACACAGATAGGTGTGTAGATATTTCCATGTTTACACAGATAGCGTTGTAGATATTTCCATCTTTATACAGATAGCGGTGTAGATATTTCAATGTTTATACAGATAACGGTGTTGGTATTTCCATGTTTATACAGATAGCGGTGTAGATATTTCCATGTTTATACAGAAGGCGGTGTAGATATTTCCAAGTTTATAAAGATAGCGGTGTAGTTATTTCCATGTTTATACAGATAGCGGTGTACATATTTCCATGTTTCTTCAGATGGCTGTGTAGATATTTCCATGTGTATACAGATGGCAGTGTAGATATTTCCATGTTTATACAGATGGAGGTGTAGATATTTCCAAGTTTATACAGATGACTGTGTAGATATCTTCATGTTTTTACAGAGGTCGGTGTAGATATTTCCATGTTTTTACAGATAACGGTGTCGCTATTTCTATGTTTATACAGATAGCAGGGTAGCTATTTCCATGTTTATAGAGATAGCTGTGTAGATATTTCCATGTTTATACAGATTGCGGTGTAGATATTTCCATGTTTATACAGATAGCGTTGTACATATTTCCATGTTTATACAGATAGCGGTGTAGATATTTCAGTGTTTATACTGATAGCGGTGGAGCTATTTCCATGTTAATACAGATAGCGATGTAGATATTTCCATGTTTATAGTGATGGCGGTGTAGATATTTCCATGTTTATAGAGATTGCAGTGTAGATATTTCCATATTTATAGAGATAGCGTCGTACGTATTTCCATGTTTATAGAGATAGCGGAGTAGATATTTCCGTGGTTACACAGATGGCTGGGTAGGTATTTCCACGGGTATACAGATGGCACTGTAGATATTTCCATGTTTATAGATATGGTGGTGTAGATATTTCCATGTTTATACAGATGACTCTGTAGATATTTGCATGTTTACAGATGGTGGTGTAGATATTTCCATCTTTATAGAGATAACAGTGTAGATATTTCCAGGTTTATAAAGATAGCGAAGTAGATATTTCCATGTTGATACAGATAGCGGTGTAGATATTTCCATGTTTATACTGATAGTGGTGTAGATATTTCCATCTTTGCACAGATTGCGCTGTAGACATTTCGATCTTTACACAGATAGCTGCGTAGATATTTGCAAGTTTACACAGATAGCTGTGTAGATACTTCCATGTTTACACAGATAACGTTGTAGATATTTCCATGTTTATACAGATAGCGGTGTAGATATTTCCATGTTTATACAGATATCGGTGTAGATATTTCCATGTTTATACTGATAGCGGTGGAGATATTTCCATATTTATACAGATAGCGATGTAGATATTTCCATGTTTATAGAGATGGCGGTGTAGATATTTCCATGTTTATAGAGATTGCAATGTAGATATTTCTATGTTTATAGAGATAGTGGTGTAGATATTTCCATGTGTATAGAGATGGCGGTGTAGGTATTTCCATGTGTATAGATATGGCGGTGTAGGTATTTCCATGTTTATAGAGATAGTGGTGAGGATATTTCCGTATTTATACAGATAGCGTTGTAGGTATTTCCAGGTTTATAGTGATAGTGGTGAGGATATTTCCGTATTTATACAGACAGCGTTGTAGATATTTCCATGTTTATACAGATAGCCGTTTTGGTATTTCCATGTTTATAAAGATAGCGGTGTAGATATTTCCATGTTTATACAGATAGCGGTGTAGATATTTCCATGTTTACACAGATAGGTGTGTAGATATTTCCATGTTTACACAGATAGAGTTGTAGATATTTCCATCTTTATACAGATAGCGGTGTAGATATTTCAATGTTTATACAGATAACGGTGTTGGTATTTACATGTTTATACAGATAGCGGTGTAGATATTTCTATGTTTATACAGAAGGCGGTGTAGATATTTCCAAGTTTATAAAGATAGCGGTGTAGTTATTTCCATGTTTATACAGAAAGCGGTGTACATATTTCCATGTTTCTTCAGATACCTGTGTAGATATTTCCATGTGTATACAGATGGCAGTGTAGATATTTCCATGTTTATACAGATGGAGGTGTAGATACTTCCAAGTTTATACAGATGACTGTGTAGATATCTTCATGTTTTTACAGAGGGCGGTGTAGATATTTCCATGTTTATACAGATAACGGTGTCGCTATTTCTATGTTTATACAGATAGCAGGGTAGCTATTTCCATGTTTATAGAGATAGCTGTGTAGATATTTCCATGTTTATACAGATTGCGGTGTAGATATTTCCATGTTTATACAGATAGCGTTGTACATATTTCCATGTTTATACAGATAGCGGTGTAGATATTTCAGTGTTTATACTGATAGCGGTGGAGCTATTTCCATGTTAATACAGATAGCGATGTAGATATTTCCATGTTTATAGTGATGGCGGTGTAGATATTTCCATGTTTATAGAGATTGCAGTGTAGATATTTCCATATTTATAGAGATAGCGTTGTACGTATTTCCATGTTTATAGAGATAGCGGAGTAGATATTTCCGTGGTTACACAGATGGCTGGGTAGGTATTTCCACGGGTATACAGATGGCACTGTAGATATTTCCATGTTTATAGATATGGTGGTGTAGATATTTCCATGTTTATACCGATGACTCTGTAGATATTTGCATGTTTATACAGATGGTGGTGTAGATATTTCCATGTTTATAGAGATATCAGTGTAGATATTTCCATGTTTATAAAGATAGCGAAGTAGATATTTCCATGTTGATACAGATAGCGGTGTAGATATTTCCATGTTTACAGAGATAGCGGTGTAGATATTTCCATCTTAGCACAGATTGCGCTGTAGACATTTCGATCATTACACAGATAGCTGCGTAGATATTTGCAAGTTTACACAGATATCTGTGTAGATACTTCCATGTTTACACAGATAGCGTTGTAGATATTTCCATGTTTATACAGATAGCGGTGTAGATATTTCCATGTTTATACAGATATCGGTGTAGATATTTCCATGTTTATACTGATAGCGGTGGAGATATTTCCATATTTATACAGATAGCGATGTAGATATTTCCATGTTTATAGAGATGGCGGTGTAGATATTTCCATGTTTATAGAGATTGCAATGTAGATATTTCTATGTTTATAGAGATAGTGCTGTAGATATTTCCATGTGTATAGAGATGGCGTTGTAGGTATTTCCATGTGTATAGATATGGCGGTGTAGGTATTTCCATGTTTATAGAGATAGAGGTGAGGATATTTCCGTAGTTATACAGATAGCATTGTAGGTATTTCCAGGTTTATAGTGATAGTGGTGAGGATATTTCCGTATTTATACAGATAGCGTTGTAGATATTTCCATGTTTATACAGATAGCCGTTTTGGTATTTCCATGTTTATACAGATAGCGGTGTAGATATTTCCATGTTTATACTGATAGCGGTGTAGATATTTCCATGTTTACACAGATAGGTGTGTAGATATTTCCATGTTTACACAGATAGCGTTGTAGATATTTCCATCTTTATACAGATAGCGGTGTAGATATTTCAATGTTTATACAGATAACGGTGTTGGTATTTCCATGTTTATACAGATAGCGGTGTAGATATTTCCATGTTTATACAGAAGGCGGTGTAGATATTTCCAAGTTTATAAAGATAGCGGTGTAGTTATTTCCATGTTTATACAGATAGCGGTGTACATACTTCCATGTTTCTTCAGATGGCTGTGTAGATATTTCCATGTGTATACAGATGGCAGTGTAGATATTTCCATGTTTATACAGATGGAGGTGTAGATATTTCCAAGTTTATACAGATGACTGTGTAGATATCTTGATGTTTTTTCAGAGGGCGGTGTAGATATTTCCATGTTTATACAGATAACGGTGTCGCTATTTCTATGTTTATACAGATAGCAGGGTAGCTATTTCCATGTTTATAGAGATAGCTGTGTAGATATTTCCATGTTTATACAGATTGCGGTGTAGATATTTCCATGTTTATACAGATAGCGTTGTAGATATTTCCATGTTTATACAGATAGCGGTGTAGATATTTCAATGTTTATACTGATAGCGGTGGAGCTATTTCTATGTTAATACAGATAGCGATGTAGATATTTCCATGTTTATAGTGATGGCGGTGTAGTTATTTCCATGTTTATAGAGATTGCAGTGTAGATATTTCCATATTTATAGAGATAGCGTTGTACGTATTTCCATGTTTATAGAGATAGCGGAGTAGATATTTCCGTGGTTACACAGATGGCTGGGTAGGTATTTCCACGGGTATACAGATGGCACTGTAGATATTTCCATGTTTATAGATATGGTGGTGTAGATATTTCCATGTTTATACAGATGACTCTGTAGATATTTGCATGTTTATACAGATGGTGGTGTAGATATTTCCATGTTTATAGAGATAACAGTGTAGATATTTCCATGTTTATAAAGATAGCGAAGTAGATATTTCCATGTTGATACAGATAGCGGTGTAGGTATTTCCATGTTTACAGAGATAGCAGGGTAGATATTTCCATCTTTGCACAGATTGCGCTGTAGACATTTCGATCTTTACACAGGTAGATGTGTAGATATTTGCAATTTTACACAGATATCTGTGTAGATACTTCCATGTTTACACAGATAGCGTTGTAGATATTTCCATGTTTATACAGATAGCGGTGTAGATATTTCCATGTTTATACAGATATCGGTGTAGATATTTCCATGTTTATACTGATAGCGGTGGAGATATTTCCATATTTATACAGATAGCGATGTAGATATTTCCATGTTTATAGAGATGGCGGTGTAGATATTTCCATGTTTATAGAGATTGCAATGTAGATATTTCTATGTTTATAGAGATAGTGGTGTAGATATTTCCATGTGTATAGAGATGGCGTTGTAGGTATTTCCATGTGTATAGATATGGCGGTGTAGGTATTTCCATGTTTATAGAGATAGTGGTGAGGATATTTCCGTAGTTATACAGATAGCGTTGTAGGTATTTCCAGGTTTATAGTGATAGTGGTGAGGATATTTCCGTATTTATACAGATAGCGTTGTAGATATTTCCATGTTTATACAGATAGCCGTTTTGGTATTTCCATGTTTATACAGATAGCGGTGTAGATATTTCCATGTTTATACTGATAGCAGTGTAGATATTTCCATGTTTACACAGATAGGTGTGTAGATATTTCCATGTTTACACAGATAGCGTTGTAGATATTTCCATCTTTATACAGATAGCGGTGTAGATATTTCAATGTTTATACAGATAACGGTGTTGGTATTTCCATGTTTATACACATAGCGGTGTAGATATTTCTATGTTTATACAGAAGGCGGTGTAGATATTTCCAAGTTTATAAAGATAGCGGTGTAGTTATTTCCATGTTTATACAGAAAGCGGTGTACATATTTCCATGTTTCTTCAGATACCTGTGTAGATATTTCCATGTGTATACAGATGGCAGTGTAGATATTTCCATGTTTATACAGATGGAGGTGTAGATATTTCCAAGTTTATACAGATGACTGTGTAGATATCTTCATGTTTTTACAGAGGGCGGTGTAGATATTTCCATGTTTATACAGATAACGGTGTCGCTATTTCTATGTTCATACAGATAGCAGTGTAGCTATTTCCATGTTTATAGAGATAGCTGTGTAGATATTTCCATGTTTATACAGATAGCGGTGTAGATATTTCCATGTTTATACAGATAGCGTTGTACATATTTCCATGTTTATACAGATAGCGGTGTAGATATTTCAGTGTTTATACTGATAGCGGTGGAGCTATTTCCATGTTAATACAGATAGCGATGTAGATATTTCCATGTTTATAGTGATGGCGGTGTAGATATTTCCATGTTTATAGAGATTGCAGCGTAGATATTTCCATATTTATACAGATAGCGTTGTACGTATTTCCATTTTTATAGAGATAGCGGAGTAGATATTTCCGTGGTTACACAGATGGCTGGGTAGGTATTTCCACGGGTATACAGATGGCACTGTAGATATTTCCATGTTTATAGATATGGTGGTGTAGATATTTCCATGTTTATACAGATGACTCTGTAGATATTTGCATGTTTATACAGATGGTGGTGTAGATATTTCCATGTTTATAGAGATAACAGTGTAGATGTTTCCATGTTTATAAAGATAGCAAAGTAGATATTTCGATGTTGATACAGATAGCGGTGTAGATATTTCCATGTCTACAGAGATAGCGGTGTAGATATTTCCATCTTTGCACAGATTGCGCTGTAGACATTTCGATCTTTACACAGATAGCTGTGTAGATATTTGCAAGTTTACACAGATATCTGTGTAGATACTTCCATGTTTACACAGATAGCGTTGTAGATATTTCCATGTTTATACAGATAGCGGTGTAGATATTTCCATGTTTATACAGATATCGGTGTAGATATTTCCATGTTTATACTGATAGCGGTGGAGATATTTCCATATTTATACAGATAGCGATGTAGATATTTCCATGTTTATAGAGATGGCGGTGTAGATATTTCCATGTTTATAGAGATTGCAATGTAGATATTTCTATGTTTATAGAGATAGTGGTGTAGATATTTCCATGTGTATAGAGATGGCGGTGTAGGTATTTCCATGTGTATAGATATGGCGGTGTAGGTATTTCCATGTTTATAGAGATAGTGGTGAGGATATTTCCGTATTTATACAGATAGCGTTGTAGGTATTTCCAGGTTTATAGTGATAGTGGTGAGGATATTTCCGTATTTATACAGATAGCATTGTAGATATTTCCATGTTTATACAGATAGCCGTTTTGGTATTTCCATGTTTATACAGATAGCGGTGTAGATATTTCCATGTTTATACAGATAGCGGTGTAGATATTTCCATGTTTACACAGATAGGTGTGTAGATATTTCCATGTTTACACAGATAGCGTTGTAGATATTTCCATCTTTATACAGATAGCGGTGTAGATATTTCAATGTTTATACAGATAACGGTGTTGGTATTTCCATGTTTATACAGATAGCGGTGTAGATATTTCCATGTTTATACAGAAGGCGGTGTAGATATTTCCAAGTTTATAAAGATAGCGGTGTAGTTATTTCCATGTTTATACAGATAGCGGTGTACATATTTCCATGTTTCTTCAGATGGCTGTGTAGATATTTCCATGTGTATACAGATGGCAGTGTAGATATTTCCATGTTTATACAGATGGAGGTGTAGATATTTCCAAGTTTATACAGATGACTGTGTAGATATCTTCATGTTTTTACAGAGGTCGGTGTAGATATTTCCATGTTTATACAGATAACGGTGTCGCTATTTCTATGTTTATACAGATAGCAGGGTAGCTATTTCCATGTTTATAGAGATAGCTGTGTAGATATTTCCATGTTTATACAGATTGCGGTGTAGATATTTCCATGTTTATACAGATAGCGTTGTACATATTTCCATGTTTATACAGATAGCGGTGTAGATATTTCAGTGTTTATACTGATAGCGGTGGAGCTATTTCCATGTTAATACAGATAGCGATGTAGATATTTCCATGTTTATAGTGATGGCGGTGTAGATATTTCCATGTTTATAGAGATTGCAGTGTAGATATTTCCATATTTATAGAGATAGCGTCATACGTATTTCCATGTTTATAGAGATAGCGGTGTAGATATTTCCATGTTTATACTGATAGTGGTGTAGATATTTCCATCTTTGCACAGATTGCGCTGTAGACATTTCGATCTTTACACAGATAGCTGCGTAGATATTTGCAAGTTTACACAGATAGCTGTGTAGATACTTCCATGTTTACACAGATAACGTTGTAGATATTTCCATGTTTATAGTGATGGCGGTGTAGATATTTCCATGTTTATAGAGATTGCAGTGTAGATATTTCCATATTTATAGAGATAGCGTTGTACGTATTTCCATGTTTATAGAGATAGCGGAGTAGATATTTCCGTGGTTACACAGATGGCTGGGTAGGTATTTCCACGGGTATACAGATGGCACTGTAGATATTTCCATGTTTATAGATATGGTGGTGTAGATATTTCCATGTTTATACCGATGACTCTGTAGATATTTGCATGTTTATACAGATGGTGGTGTAGATATTTCCATGTTTATAGAGATATCAGTGTAGATATTTCCATGTTTATAAAGATAGCGAAGTAGATATTTCCATGTTGATACAGATAGCGGTGTAGATATTTCCATGTTTACAGAGATAGCGGTGTAGATATTTCCATCTTAGCACAGATTGCGCTGTAGACATTTCGATCATTACACAGATAGCTGCGTAGATATTTGCAAGTTTACACAGATATCTGTGTAGATACTTCCATGTTTACACAGATAGCGTTGTAGATATTTCCATGTTTATACAGATAGCGGTGTAGATATTTCCATGTTTATACAGATATCGGTGTAGATATTTCCATGTTTATACTGATAGCGGTGGAGATATTTCCATATTTATACAGATAGCGATGTAGATATTTCCATGTTTATAGAGATGGCGGTGTAGATATTTCCATGTTTATAGAGATTGCAATGTAGATATTTCTATGTTTATAGAGATAGTGCTGTAGATATTTCCATGTGTATAGAGATGGCGTTGTAGGTATTTCCATGTGTATAGATATGGCGGTGTAGGTATTTCCATGTTTATAGAGATAGAGGTGAGGATATTTCCGTAGTTATACAGATAGCATTGTAGGTATTTCCAGGTTTATAGTGATAGTGGTGAGGATATTTCCGTATTTATACAGATAGCGTTGTAGATATTTCCATGTTTATACAGATAGCCGTTTTGGTATTTCCATGTTTATACAGATAGCGGTGTAGATATTTCCATGTTTATACTGATAGCGGTGTAGATATTTCCATGTTTACACAGATAGGTGTGTAGATATTTCCATGTTTACACAGATAGCGTTGTAGATATTTCCATCTTTATACAGATAGCGGTGTAGATATTTCAATGTTTATACAGATAACGGTGTTGGTATTTCCATGTTTATACAGATAGCGGTGTAGATATTTCCATGTTTATACAGAAGGCGGTGTAGATATTTCCAAGTTTATAAAGATAGCGGTGTAGTTATTTCCATGTTTATACAGATAGCGGTGTACATACTTCCATGTTTCTTCAGATGGCTGTGTAGATATTTCCATGTGTATACAGATGGCAGTGTAGATATTTCCATGTTTATACAGATGGAGGTGTAGATATTTCCAAGTTTATACAGATGACTGTGTAGATATCTTGATGTTTTTTCAGAGGGCGGTGTAGATATTTCCATGTTTATACAGATAACGGTGTCGCTATTTCTATGTTTATACAGATAGCAGGGTAGCTATTTCCATGTTTATAGAGATAGCTGTGTAGATATTTCCATGTTTATACAGATTGCGGTGTAGATATTTCCATGTTTATACAGATAGCGTTGTAGATATTTCCATGTTTATACAGATAGCGGTGTAGATATTTCAATGTTTATACTGATAGCGGTGGAGCTATTTCTATGTTAATACAGATAGCGATGTAGATATTTCCATGTTTATAGTGATGGCGGTGTAGTTATTTCCATGTTTATAGAGATTGCAGTGTAGATATTTCCATATTTATAGAGATAGCGTTGTACGTATTTCCATGTTTATAGAGATAGCGGAGTAGATATTTCCGTGGTTACACAGATGGCTGGGTAGGTATTTCCACGGGTATACAGATGGCACTGTAGATATTTCCATGTTTATAGATATGGTGGTGTAGATATTTCCATGTTTATACAGATGACTCTGTAGATATTTGCATGTTTATACAGATGGTGGTGTAGATATTTCCATGTTTATAGAGATAACAGTGTAGATATTTCCATGTTTATAAAGATAGCGAAGTAGATATTTCCATGTTGATACAGATAGCGGTGTAGGTATTTCCATGTTTACAGAGATAGCAGTGTAGATATTTCCATCTTTGCACAGATTGCGCTGTAGACATTTCGATCTTTACACAGGTAGATGTGTAGATATTTGCAATTTTACACAGATATCTGTGTAGATACTTCCATGTTTACACAGATAGCGTTGTAGATATTTCCATGTTTATACAGATAGCGGTGTAGATATTTCCATGTTTATACAGATATCGGTGTAGATATTTCCATGTTTATACTGATAGCGGTGGAGATATTTCCATATTTATACAGATAGCGATGTAGATATTTCCATGTTTATAGAGATGGCGGTGTAGATATTTCCATGTTTATAGAGATTGCAATGTAGATATTTCTATGTTTATAGAGATAGTGGTGTAGATATTTCCATGTGTATAGAGATGGCGTTGTAGGTATTTCCATGTGTATAGATATGGCGGTGTAGGTATTTCCATGTTTATAGAGATAGTGGTGAGGATATTTCCGTAGTTATACAGATAGCGTTGTAGGTATTTCCAGGTTTATAGTGATAGTGGTGAGGATATTTCCGTATTTATACAGATAGCGTTGTAGATATTTCCATGTTTATACAGATAGCCGTTTTGGTATTTCCATGTTTATACAGATAGCGGTGTAGATATTTCCATGTTTATACTGATAGCAGTGTAGATATTTCCATGTTTACACAGATAGGTGTGTAGATATTTCCATGTTTACACAGATAGCGTTGTAGATATTTCCATCTTTATACAGATAGCGGTGTAGATATTTCAATGTTTATACAGATAACGGTGTTGGTATTTCCATGTTTATACACATAGCGGTGTAGATATTTCTATGTTTATACAGAAGGCGGTGTAGATATTTCCAAGTTTATAAAGATAGCGGTGTAGTTATTTCCATGTTTATACAGAAAGCGGTGTACATATTTCCATGTTTCTTCAGATACCTGTGTAGATATTTCCATGTGTATACAGATGGCAGTGTAGATATTTCCATGTTTATACAGATGGAGGTGTAGATATTTCCAAGTTTATACAGATGACTGTGTAGATATCTTCATGTTTTTACAGAGGGCGGTGTAGATATTTCCATGTTTATACAGATAACGGTGTCGCTATTTCTATGTTCATACAGATAGCAGTGTAGCTATTTCCATGTTTATAGAGATAGCTGTGTAGATATTTCCATGTTTATACAGATAGCGGTGTAGATATTTCCATGTTTATACAGATAGCGTTGTACATATTTCCATGTTTATACAGATAGCGGTGTAGATATTTCAGTGTTTATACTGATAGCGGTGGAGCTATTTCCATGTTAATACAGATAGCGATGTAGATATTTCCATGTTTATAGTGATGGCGGTGTAGATATTTCCATGTTTATAGAGATTGCAGCGTAGATATTTCCATATTTATACAGATAGCGTTGTACGTATTTCCATTTTTATAGAGATAGCGGAGTAGATATTTCCGTGGTTACACAGATGGCTGGGTAGGTATTTCCACGGGTATACAGATGGCACTGTAGATATTTCCATGTTTATAGATATGGTGGTGTAGATATTTCCATGTTTATACAGATGACTCTGTAGATATTTGCATGTTTATACAGATGGTGGTGTAGATATTTCCATGTTTATAGAGATAACAGTGTAGATGTTTCCATGTTTATAAAGATAGCAAAGTAGATATTTCGATGTTGATACAGATAGCGGTGTAGATATTTCCATGTCTACAGAGATAGCGGTGTAGATATTTCCATCTTTGCACAGATTGCGCTGTAGACATTTCGATCTTTACACAGATAGCTGTGTAGATATTTGCAAGTTTACACAGATATCTGTGTAGATACTTCCATGTTTACACAGATAGCGTTGTAGATATTTCCATGTTTATACAGATAGCGGTGTAGATATTTCCATGTTTATACAGATATCGGTGTAGATATTTCCATGTTTATACTGATAGCGGTGGAGATATTTCCATATTTATACAGATAGCGATGTAGATATTTCCATGTTTATAGAGATGGCGGTGTAGATATTTCCATGTTTATAGAGATTGCAATGTAGATATTTCTATGTTTATAGAGATAGTGGTGTAGATATTTCCATGTGTATAGAGATGGCGGTGTAGGTATTTCCATGTGTATAGATATGGCGGTGTAGGTATTTCCATGTTTATAGAGATAGTGGTGAGGATATTTCCGTAGTTATACAGATAGCGTTGTAGGTATTTCCAGGTTTATAGTGATAGTGGTGAGGATATTTCCGTATTTATACAGATAGCGTTGTAGATATTTCCATGTTTATACAGATAGCCGTTTTGGTATTTCCATGTTTATACAGATAGCGGTGTAGATATTTCCATGTTTATACAGATAGCGGTGTAGATATTTCCATGTTTACACAGATAGGTGTGTAGATATTTCCATGTTTACACAGATAGCGTTGTAGATATTTCCATCTTTATACAGATAGCGGTTTAGATATTTCAATGTTTATACAGATAACGGTGTTGGTATTTCCATGTTTATACAGATAGCGGTGTAGATATTTCCATGTTTATACAGAAGGCGGTGTAGATATTTCCAAGTTTATAAAGATAGCGGTGTAGTTATTTCCATGTTTATACAGATAGCGGTGTACATATTTCCATGTTTCTTCAGATGGCTGTGTAGATATTTCCATGTGTATACAGATGGCAGTGTAGATATTTCCATGTTTATACAGATGGAGGTGTAGATATTTCCAAGTTTATACAGATGACTGTGTAGATATCTTCATGTTTTTACAGAGGTCGGTGTAGATATTTCCATGTTTATACAGATAACGGTGTCGCTATTTCTATGTTTATACAGATAGCAGGGTAGCTATTTCCATGTTTATAGAGATAGCTGTGTAGATATTTCCATGTTTATACAGATTGCGGTGTAGATATTTCCATGTTTATACAGATAGCGTTGTACATATTTCCATGTTTATACAGATAGCGGTGTAGATATTTCAGTGTTTATACTGATAGCGGTGGAGCTATTTCCATGTTAATACAGATAGCGATGTAGATATTTCCATGTTTATAGTGATGGCGGTGTAGATATTTCCATGTTTATAGAGATTGCAGTGTAGATATTTCCATATTTATAGAGATAGCGTCGTACGTATTTCCATGTTTATAGAGATAGCGGTGTAGATATTTCCATGTTTATACTGATAGTGGTGTAGATATTTCCATCTTTGCACAGATTGCGCTGTAGACATTTCGATCTTTACACAGATAGCTGCGTAGATATTTGCAAGTTTACACAGATAGCTGTGTAGATACTTCCATGTTTACACAGATAACGTTGTAGATATTTCCATGTTTATACAGATAGCGGTGTAGATATTTCCATGTTTATACAGATATCGGTGTAGATATTTCCATGTTTATACTGATAGCGGTGGAGATATTTCCATATTTATACAGATAGCGATGTAGATATTTCCATGTTTATAGAGATGGCGGTGTAGATATTTCCATGTTTATAGAGATTGCAATGTAGATATTTCTATGTTTATACAGATAGCGGTGTAGATATTTCCATGTTTATACAGATATCGGTGTAGATATTTCCATGTTTATACTGATAGCGGTGGAGATATTTCCATATTTATACAGATAGCGATGTAGATATTTCCATGTTTATAGAGATGGCGGTGTAGATATTTCCATGTTTATAGAGATTGCAATGAAGATATTTCTATGTTTATAGAGATAGTGGTGTAGATATTTCCATGTGTATAGAGATGGCGGTGTAGGTATTTCCATGTGTATAGATATGGCGGTGTAGGTATTTCCATGTTTATAGAGATAGTGGTGAGGATATTTCCGTAGTTATACAGATAGCGTTGTAGGTATTTCCAGGTTTATAGTGATAGTGGTGAGGATATTTCCGTATTTATACAGATAGCATTGTAGATATTTCCATCTTTATACAGATAGCCGTTTTGGTATTTCCATGTTTATACAGATAGCTTTGTAGATATTTCCATGTTTATACAGATAGCGGTGTAGATATTTCCATGTTTACACAGATAGGTGTGTAGATATTTCCATGTTTACATAGATAGCGTTGTAGATATTTCCATCTTTATACAGATAGCGGTGTAGATATTTCAATGTTTATACAGATAACGGTGTTGGTATTTCCATGTTTATACAGATAGCGGTGTAGATATTTCCATGTTTATACAGAAGGCGGTGTAGATATTTCCAAGTTTATAAAGATAGCGGTGTAGTTATTTCCATGTTTATACAGATAGCGGTGTACATATTTCCATGTTTCTTCAGATGGCTGTGTAGATATTTCCATGTGTATACAGATGGCAGTGTAGATATTTCCATGTTTATACAGATGGAGGTGTAGATATTTCCAAGTTTATACAGATGACTGTGTAGATATCTTCATGTTTTTACAGAGGTCGGTGTAGATATTTCCATGTTTATACAGATAACGGTGTCGCTATTTCTATGTTTATACAGATAGCAGGGTAGCTATTTCCATGTTTATAGAGATAGCTGTGTAGATATTTCCATGTTTATACAGATAGCGGTGTAGATATTTCCATGTTTATACAGATAGCGTTGTACATATTTCCATGTTTATACAGATAGCGGTGTAGATATTTCAGTGTTTATACTGATAGCGGTGGAGCTATTTCCATGTTAATACAGATAGCGATGTAGATATTTCCATGTTTATAGTGATGGCGGTGTAGATATTTCCATGTTTATAGAGATTGCAGCGTAGATATTTCCATATTTATACAGATAGCGTTGTACGTATTTCCATTTTTATAGAGATAGCGGAGTAGATATTTCCGTGGTTACACAGATGGCTGGGTAGGTATTTCCTCGGGTATACAGATGGCACTGTAGATATTTCCATGTTTATAGATATGGTGGTGTAGATAATTCCATGTTTATACAGATGACTCTGTAGATATTTGCATGTTTATACAGATGGTGGTGTAGATATTTCCATGTTTATAGAGATAACAGTGTAGATGTTTCCATGTTTATAAAGATAGCGAAGTAGATATTTCGATGTTGATACAGATAGCAGTGTAGATATTTCCATGTCTACAGAGATAGCGGTGTAGATATTTCCATCTTTGCACAGATTGCGCTGTAGACATTTCGATCTTTACACAGATAGCTGTGTAGATATTTGCAAGTTTACACAGATATCTGTGTAGATACTTCCATGTTTACACAGAGAGCGTTGTAGATATTTCCATGTTTATACAGATAGCGGTGTAGATATTTCCATGTTTATACAGATATCGGTGTAGATATTTCCATGTTTATACTGATAGCGGTGGAGATATTTCCATATTTATACAGATAGCGATGTAGATATTTCCATGTTTATAGAGATGGCGGTGTAGATATTTCCATGTTTATAGAGATTGCAATGTAGATATTTCTATGTTTATAGAGATAGTGGTGTAGATATTTCCATGTGTATAGAGATGGCGGTGTAGGTATTTCCATGTGTATAGATATGGCGGTGTAGGTATTTCCATGTTTATAGAGATAGTGGTGAGGATATTTCCGTAGTTATACAGATAGCGTTGTAAGTATTTCCAGGTTTATAGTGATAGTGGTGAGGATATTTCCGTATTTATACAGACAGCGTTGTAGATATTTCCATGTTTATACAGATAGCCGTTTTGGTATTTCCATGTTTATACAGATAGCGGTGTAGATATTTCCATGTTTATACAGATAGCGGTGTAGATATTTCCATGTTTACACAGATAGGTGTGTAGATAGTTCCATGTTTACACAGATAGAGTTGTAGATATTTCCATCTTTATACAGATAGCGGTGTAGATATTTCAATGTTTATACAGATAACGGTGTTGGTATTTCCATGTTTATACAGATAGCGGTGTAGATATTTCTATGTTTATACAGAAGGCGGTGTAGATATTTCCAAGTTTATAAAGATAGCGGTGTAGTTATTTCCATGTTTATACAGAAAGCGGTGTACATATTTCCATGTTTCTTCAGATACCTGTGTAGATATTTCCATGTGTATACAGATGGCAGTGTAGATATTTCCATGTTTATACAGATGGAGGTGTAGATATTTCCAAGTTTATACAGATGACTGTGTAGATATCTTCATGTTTTTACAGAGGGCGGTGTAGATATTTCCATGTTTATACAGATAACGGTGTCGCTATTTCTATGTTCATACAGATAGCAGTGTAGCTATTTCCATGTTTATAGAGATAGCTGTGTAGATATTTCCATGTTTATACAGATAGCGGTGTAGATATTTCCATGTTTATACAGATAGCGTTGTACATATTTCCATGTTTATACAGATAGCGGTGTAGATATTTCAGTGTTTATACTGATAGCGGTGGAGCTATTTCCATGTTAATACAGATGGCGATGTAGATATTTCCATGTTTATAGTGATGGCGGTGTAGATATTTCCATGTTTATAGAGATTGCAGCGTAGATATTTCCATATTTATACAGATAGCGTTGTACGTATTTCCATTTTTATAGAGATAGCGGAGTAGATATTTCCGTGGTTACACAGATGGCTGGGTAGGTATTTCCACGGGTATACAGATGGCACTGTAGATATTTCCATGTTTATAGATATGGTGGTGTAGATATTTCCATGTTTATACAGATGACTCTGTAGATATTTGCATGTTTATACAGATGGTGGTGTAGATATTTCCATGTTTATAGAGATAACAGTGTAGATGTTTCCATGTTTATAAAGATAGCGAAGTAGATATTTCGATGTTGATACAGATAGCGGTGTAGATATTTCCATGTCTACAGAGATAGCGGTGTAGATATTTCCATCTTTGCACAGATTGCGCTGTAGACATTTCGATCTTTAGACAGATAGCTGTGTAGATATTTGCAAGTTTACACAGATATCTGTGTAGATACTTCCATGTTTACACAGATAGCGTTGTAGATATTTCCATGTTTATACAGATAGCGGTGTAGATATTTCCATGTTTATACAGATATCGGTGTAGATATTTCCATGTTTATACTGATAGCGGTGGAGATATTTCCATATTTATACAGATAGCGATGTAGATATTTCCATGTTTATAGAGATGGCGGTGTAGATATTTCCATGTTTATAGAGATTGCAATGTAGATATTTCTATGTTTATAGAGATAGTGGTGTAGATATTTCCATGTGTATAGAGATGGCGGTGTAGGTATTTCCATGTGTATAGATATGGCGGTGTAGGTATTTCCATGTTTATAGAGATAGTGGTGAGGATATTTCCGTAGTTATACAGATAGCGTTGTAGGTATTTCCAGGTTTATAGTGATAGTGGTGAGGATATTTCCGTATTTATACAGATAGCGTTGTAGATATTTCCATGTTTATACAGATAGCCGTTTTGGTATTTCCATGTTTATACAGATAGCGGTGTAGATATTTCCATGTTTATACAGATAGCGGTGTAGATATTTCCATGTTTACACAGATAGGTGTGTAGATATTTCCATGTTTACACAGATAGCGTTGTAGATATTTCCATCTTTATACAGATAGCGGTGTAGATATTTCAATGTTTATACAGATAACGGTGTTGGTATTTCCATGTTTATACAGATAGCGGTGTAGATATTTCCATGTTTATACAGAAGGCGGTGTAGATATTTCCAAGTTTATAAAGATAGCGGTGTAGTTATTTCCATGTTTATACAGAAAGCGGTGTACATATTTCCATGTTTCTTCAGATGGCTGTGTAGATATTTCCATGTGTATACAGATGGCAGTGTAGATATTTCCATGTTTATACAGATGGAGGTGTAGATATTTCCAAGTTTTTACAGATGACTGTGTAGATATCTTCATGTTTTTACAGAGGTCGGTGTAGATATTTCCATGTTTATACAGATAACGGTGTCGCTATTTCTATGTTTATACAGATAGCAGGGTAGCTATTTCCATGTTTATAGAGATAGCTGTGTAGATATTTCCATGTTTATACAGATTGCGGTGTAGATATTTCCATGTTTATACAGATAGCGTTGTACATATTTCCATGTTTATACAGATAGCGGTGTGGATATTTCAGTGTTTATACTGATAGCGGTGGAGCTATTTCCATGTTAATACAGATAGCGATGTAGATATTTCCATGTTTATAGTGATGGCGGTGTAGATATTTCCATGTTTATAGAGATTGCAGTGTAGATATTTCCATATTTATAGAGATAGCGTCGTACGTATTTCCATGTTTATAGAGATAGCGGAGTAGATATTTCCGTGGTTACACAGATGGCTGGGTAGGTATTTCCACGGGTATACAGATGGCACTGTAGATATTTCCATGTTTATAGATATGGTGGTGTAGATATTTCCATGTTTATACAGATGACTCTGTAGATATTTGCATGTTTACAGATGGTGGTGTAGATATTTCCATGTTTATAGAGATAACAGTGTAGATGTTTCCATGTTTATAAAGATAGCGAAGTAGATATTTCGATGTTGATACAGATAGCAGTGTAGATATTTCCATGTCTACAGAGATAGCGGTGTAGATATTTCCATCTTTGCACAGATTGCGCTGTAGACATTTCGATCTTTACACAGATAGCTGTGTAGATATTTGCAAGTTTACACAGATATCTGTGTAGATACTTCCATGTTTACACAGAGAGCGTTGTAGATATTTCCATGTTTATACAGATAGCGGTGTAGATATTTCCATGTTTATACAGATATCGGTGTAGATATTTCCATGTTTATACTGATAGCGGTGGAGATATTTCCATATTTATACAGATAGCGATGTAGATATTTCCATGTTTATAGAGATGGCGGTGTAGATATTTCCATGTTTATAGAGATTGCAATGTAGATATTTCTATGTTTATAGAGATAGTGGTGTAGATATTTCCATGTGTATAGAGATGGCGGTGTAGGTATTTCCATGTGTATAGATATGGCGGTGTAGGTATTTCCATGTTTATAGAGATAGTGGTGAGGATATTTCCGTAGTTATACAGATAGCGTTGTAAGTATTTCCAGGTTTATAGTGATAGTGGTGAGGATATTTCCGTATTTATACAGACAGCGTTGTAGATATTTCCATGTTTATACAGATAGCCGTTTTGGTATTTCCATGTTTATACAGATAGCGGTGTAGATATTTCCATGTTTATACAGATAGCGGTGTAGATATTTCCATGTTTACACAGATAGGTGTGTAGATAGTTCCATGTTTACACAGATAGAGTTGTAGATATTTCCATCTTTATACAGATAGCGGTGTAGATATTTCAATGTTTATACAGATAACGGTGTTGGTATTTCCATGTTTATACAGATAGCGGTGTAGATATTTCTATGTTTATACAGAAGGCGGTGTAGATATTTCCAAGTTTATAAAGATAGCGGTGTAGTTATTTCCATGTTTATACAGAAAGCGGTGTACATATTTCCATGTTTCTTCAGATACCTGTGTAGATATTTCCATGTGTATACAGATGGCAGTGTAGATATTTCCATGTTTATACAGATGGAGGTGTAGATATTTCCAAGTTTATACAGATGACTGTGTAGATATCTTCATGTTTTTACAGAGGGCGGTGTAGATATTTCCATGTTTATACAGATAACGGTGTCGCTATTTCTATGTTCATACAGATAGCAGTGTAGCTATTTCCATGTTTATAGAGATAGCTGTGTAGATATTTCCATGTTTATACAGATAGCGGTGTAGATATTTCCATGTTTATACAGATAGCGTTGTACATATTTCCATGTTTATACAGATAGCGGTGTAGATATTTCAGTGTTTATACTGATAGCGGTGGAGCTATTTCCATGTTAATACAGATGGCGATGTAGATATTTCCATGTTTATAGTGATGGCGGTGTAGATATTTCCATGTTTATAGAGATTGCAGCGTAGATATTTCCATATTTATACAGATAGCGTTGTACGTATTTCCATTTTTATAGAGATAGCGGAGTAGATATTTCCGTGGTTACACAGATGGCTGGGTAGGTATTTCCACGGGTATACAGATGGCACTGTAGATATTTCCATGTTTATAGATATGGTGGTGTAGATATTTCCATGTTTATACAGATGACTCTGTAGATATTTGCATGTTTATACAGATGGTGGTGTAGATATTTCCATGTTTATAGAGATAACAGTGTAGATGTTTCCATGTTTATAAAGATAGCGAAGTAGATATTTCGATGTTGATACAGATAGCGGTGTAGATATTTCCATGTCTACAGAGATAGCGGTGTAGATATTTCCATCTTTGCACAGATTGCGCTGTAGACATTTCGATCTTTACACAGATAGCTGTGTAGATATTTGCAAGTTTACACAGATATCTGTGTAGATACTTCCATGTTTACACAGATAGCGTTGTAGATATTTCCATGTTTATACAGATAGCGGTGTAGATATTTCCATGTTTATACAGATATCGGTGTAGATATTTCCATGTTTATACTGATAGCGGTGGAGATATTTCCATATTTATACAGATAGCGATGTAGATATTTCCATGTTTATAGAGATGGCGGTGTAGATATTTCCATGTTTATAGAGATTGCAATGTAGATATTTCTATGTTTATAGAGATAGTGGTGTAGATATTTCCATGTGTATAGAGATGGCGGTGTAGGTATTTCCATGTGTATAGATATGGCGGTGTAGGTATTTCCATGTTTATAGAGATAGTGGTGAGGATATTTCCGTAGTTATACAGATAGCGTTGTAGGTATTTCCAGGTTTATAGTGATAGTGGTGAGGATATTTCCGTATTTATACAGATAGCGTTGTAGATATTTCCATGTTTATACAGATAGCCGTTTTGGTATTTCCATGTTTATACAGATAGCGGTGTAGATATTTCCATGTTTATACAGATAGCGGTGTAGATATTTCCATGTTTACACAGATAGGTGTGTAGATATTTCCATGTTTACACAGATAGCGTTGTAGATATTTCCATCTTTATACAGATAGCGGTGTAGATATTTCAATGTTTATACAGATAACGGTGTTGGTATTTCCATGTTTATACAGATAGCGGTGTAGATATTTCCATGTTTATACAGAAGGCGGTGTAGATATTTCCAAGTTTATAAAGATAGCGGTGTAGTTATTTCCATGTTTATACAGAAAGCGGTGTACATATTTCCATGTTTCTTCAGATGGCTGTGTAGATATTTCCATGTGTATACAGATGGCAGTGTAGATATTTCCATGTTTATACAGATGGAGGTGTAGATATTTCCAAGTTTTTACAGATGACTGTGTAGATATCTTCATGTTTTTACAGAGGTCGGTGTAGATATTTCCATGTTTATACAGATAACGGTGTCGCTATTTCTATGTTTATACAGATAGCAGGGTAGCTATTTCCATGTTTATAGAGATAGCTGTGTAGATATTTCCATGTTTATACAGATTGCGGTGTAGATATTTCCATGTTTATACAGATAGCGTTGTACATATTTCCATGTTTATACAGATAGCGGTGTAGATATTTCAGTGTTTATACTGATAGCGGTGGAGCTATTTCCATGTTAATACAGATAGCGATGTAGATATTTCCATGTTTATAGTGATGGCGGTGTAGATATTTCCATGTTTATAGAGATTGCAGTGTAGATATTTCCATATTTATAGAGATAGCGTCGTACGTATTTCCATGTTTATAGAGATAGCGGAGTAGATATTTCCGTGGTTACACAGATGGCTGGGTAGGTATTTCCACGGGTATACAGATGGCACTGTAGATATTTCCATGTTTATAGATATGGTGGTGTAGATATTTCCATGTTTATACAGATGACTCTGTAGATATTTGCATGTTTACAGATGGTGGTGTAGATATTTCCATGTTTATAGAGATAACAGTGTAGATATTTAAAGGTTTATAAAGATAGCGAAGTAGATATTTCCATGTTGATACAGATAGCGGTGTAGATATTTCCATGTTTATACTGATAGTGGTGTAGATATTTCCATCTTTGCACAGATTGCGCTGTAGACATTTCGATCTTTACACAGATAGCTGCGTAGATATTTGCAAGTTTACACAGATAGCTGTGTAGATACTTCCATGTTTACACAGATAACGTTGTAGATATTTCCATGTTTATACAGATAACGGTGTAGATATTTCCATGTTTATACAGATATCGGTGTAGATATTTCCATGTTTATACTGATAGCGGTGGAGATATTTCCATATTTATACAGATAGCGATGTAGATATTTCCATGTTTATAGAGATGGCGGTGTAGATATTTCCATGTTTATAGAGATTGCAATGTAGATATTTCTATGTTTATAGAGATAGTGGTGTAGATATTTCCATGTGTATAGAGATGGCGGTGTAGGTATTTCCATGTGTATAGATATGGCGGTGTAGGTATTTCCATGTTTATAGAGATAGTGGTGAGGATATTTCCGTATTTATACAGATAGCGTTGTAGGTATTTCCAGGTTTATAGTGATAGTGGTGAGGATATTTCCGCATTTATACAGACAGCGTTGTAGATATTTCCATGTTTATACAGATAGCCGTTTTGGTATTTCCATGTTTATAAAGATAGCGGTGTAGATATTTCCATGTTTATACAGATAGCGGTGTAGATATTTCCATGTTTACACAGATAGGTGTGTAGATATTTCCATGTTTACACAGATAGAGTTGTAGATATTTCCATCTTTATACAGATAGCGGTGTAGATATTTCAATGTTTATACAGATAACGGTGTTGGTATTTACATGTTTATACAGATAGCGGTGTAGATATTTCTATGTTTATACAGAAGGCGGTGTAGATATTTCCAAGTTTATAAAGATAGCGGTGTAGTTATTTCCATGTTTATACAGAAAGCGGTGTACTTATTTCCATGTTTCTTCAGATACCTGTGTAGATATTTCCATGTGTATACAGATGGCAGTGTAGATATTTCCATGTTTATACAGATGGAGGTGTAGATATTTCCAAGTTTATACAGATGACTGTGTAGATATCTTCATGTTTTTACAGAGGTCGGTGTAGATATTTCCATGTTTATACAGATAACGGTGTCGCTATTTCTATGTTTATACAGATAGCAGGGTAGCTATTTCCATGTTTATAGAGATAGCTGTGTAGATATTTCCAAGTTTATACAGATTGCGGTGTAGATATTTCCATGTTTATACAGATAGCGTTGTACATATTTCCATGTTTATACAGATAGCGGTGTAGATATTTCAGTGTTTATACTGATAGCGGTGGAGCTATTTCCATGTTAATACAGATAGCGATGTAGATATTTCCATGTTTATAGTGATGGCGGTGTAGATATTTCCATGTTTATAGAGATTGCAGTGTAGATATTTCCATATTTATAGAGATAGCGTTGTACGTATTTCCATGTTTATAGAGATAGCGGAGTAGATATTTCCGTGGTTACACAGATGGCTGGGTAGGTATTTCCACGGGTATACAGATGGCACTGTAGATATTTCCATGTTTATAGATATGGTGGTGTAGATATTTCCATGTTTATACAGATGACTCTGTAGATATTTGCATGTTTACAGATGGTGGTGTAGATATTTCCATGTTTATAGAGATAACAGTGTAGATATTTCCAGGTTTATAAAGATAGCGAAGTAGATATTTCCATGTTGATACAGATAGCGGTGTAGATATTTCCAGGTTTATACTGATAGTGGCGTAGATATTTCCATCTTTGCACAGATTGCGCTGTAGACATTTCGATCTTTACACAGATAGCTGCGTAGATATTTGCAAGTTTACACAGATAGCTGTGTAGATACTTCCATGTTTACACAGATAGCGTTGTAGATATTTCCATGTTTATACAGATAGCGGTGTAGATATTTCCATGTTTATACAGATATCGGTGTAGATATTTCCATGTTTATACTGATAGCGGTGGAGATATTTCCATATTTATACAGATAGCGATGTAGATATTTCCATGTTTATAGAGATGGCGGTGTAGATATTTCCATGTTTATAGAGATTGCAATGTAGATATTTCTATGTTTATAGAGATAGTGGTGTAGATATTTCCATGTGTATAGAGATGGCGGTGTAGGTATTTCCATGTGTATAGATATGGCGGTGTAGGTATTTCCATGTTTATAGAGATAGTGGTGAGGATATTTCCGTATTTATACAGATAGCGTTGTAGGTATTTCCAGGTTTATAGTGATAGTGGTGAGGATATTTCCGTATTTATACAGACAGCGTTGTAGATATTTCCATGTTTATACAGATAGCCGTTTTGGTATTTCCATGTTTATAAAGATAGCGGTGTAGATATTTCCATGTTTATACAGATAGCGGTGTAGATATTTCCATGTTTACACAGATAGGTGTGTAGATATTTCCATGTTTACACAGATAGAGTTGTAGATATTTCCATCTTTATACAGATAGCGGTGTAGATATTTCAATGTTTATACAGATAACGGTGTTGGTATTTACATGTTTATACAGATAGCGGTGTAGATATTTCTATGTTTATACAGAAGGCGGTGTAGATATTTCCACGTTTATAAAGATAGCGGTGTAGTTATTTCCATGTTTATACAGAAAGCGGTGTACATATTTCCATGTTTCTTCAGATACCTGTGTAGATATTTCCATGTGTATACAGATGGCAGTGTAGATATTTCCATGTTTATACAGATGGAGGTGTAGATACTTCCAAGTTTATACAGATGACTGTGTAGATATCTTCATGTTTTTACAGAGGGCGGTGTAGATATTTCCATGTTTATACAGATAACGGTGTCGCTATTTCTATGTTTATACAGATAGCAGGGTAGCTATTTCCATGTTTATAGAGATAGCTGTGTAGATATTTCCATGTTTATACAGATTGCGGTGTAGATATTTCCATGTTTATACAGATAGCGTTGTACATATTTCCATGTTTCTACAGATAGCGGTGTAGATATTTCAGTGTTTATACTGATAGCGGTGGAGCTATTTCCATGTTAATACAGATAGCGATGTAGATATTTCCATGTTTATAGTGATGGCGGTGTAGATATTTCCATGTTTATAGAGACTGCAGTGTAGATATTTCCATATTTATAGAGATAGCGTTGTACGTATTTCCATGTTTATAGAGATAGCGATGTAGATATTTCCATGTTTATAGAGATGGCGGTGTAGATATTTCCATGTTTATAGAGATTGCAATGTAGATATTTCTATGTTTATAGAGATAGTGGTGTAGATATTTCCATGTGTATAGAGATGGCGTTGTAGGTATTTCCATGTGTATAGATATGGCGGTGTAGGTATTTCCATGTTTATAGAGATAGTGGTGAGGATATTTCCGTAGTTATACAGATAGCGTTGTAGGTATTTCCAGGTTTATAGTGATAGTGGTGAGGATATTTCCGTATTTATACAGATAGCGTTGTAGATATTTCCATGTTTATACAGATAGCCGTTTTGGTATTTCCATGTTTATACAGATAGCGGTGTAGATATTTCCATGTTTATACTGATAGCAGTGTAGATATTTCCATGTTTACACAGATAGGTGTGTAGATATTTCCATGTTTACACAGATAGCGTTGTAGATATTTCCATCTTTATACAGATAGCGGTGTAGATATTTCAATGTTTATACAGATAACGGTGTTGGTATTTCCATGTTTATACACATAGCGGTGTAGATATTTCTATGTTTATACAGAAGGCGGTGTAGATATTTCCAAGTTTATAAAGATAGCGGTGTAGTTATTTCCATGTTTATACAGAAAGCGGTGTACATATTTCCATGTTTCTTCAGATACCTGTGTAGATATTTCCATGTGTATACAGATGGCAGTGTAGATATTTCCATGTTTATACAGATGGAGGTGTAGATATTTCCAAGTTTATACAGATGACTGTGTAGATATCTTCATGTTTTTACAGAGGGCGGTGTAGATATTTCCATGTTTATACAGATAACGGTGTCGCTATTTCTATGTTCATACAGATAGCAGTGTAGCTATTTCCATGTTTATAGAGATAGCTGTGTAGATATTTCCATGTTTATACAGATAGCGGTGTAGATATTTCCATGTTTATACAGATAGCGTTGTACATATTTCCATGTTTATACAGATAGCGGTGTAGATATTTCAGTGTTTATACTGATAGCGGTGGAGCTATTTCCATGTTAATACAGATAGCGATGTAGATATTTCCATGTTTATAGTGATGGCGGTGTAGATATTTCCATGTTTATAGAGATTGCAGCGTAGATATTTCCATATTTATACAGATAGCGTTGTACGTATTTCCATTTTTATAGAGATAGCGGAGTAGATATTTCCGTGGTTACACAGATGGCTGGGTAGGTATTTCCACGGGTATACAGATGGCACTGTAGATATTTCCATGTTTATAGATATGGTGGTGTAGATATTTCCATGTTTATACAGATGACTCTGTAGATATTTGCATGTTTATACAGATGGTGGTGTAGATATTTCCATGTTTATAGAGATAACAGTGTAGATGTTTCCATGTTTATAAAGATAGCAAAGTAGATATTTCGATGTTGATACAGATAGCGGTGTAGATATTTCCATGTCTACAGAGATAGCGGTGTAGATATTTCCATCTTTGCACAGATTGCGCTGCAGACATTTCGATCTTTACACAGATAGCTGTGTAGATATTTGCAAGTTTACACAGATATCTGTGTAGATACTTCCATGTTTACACAGATAGCGTTGTAGATATTTCCATGTTTATACAGATAGCGGTGTAGATATTTCCATGTTTATACAGATATCGGTGTAGATATTTCCATGTTTATACTGATAGCGGTGGAGATATTTCCATATTTATACAGATAGCGATGTAGATATTTCCATGTTTATAGAGATGGCGGTGTAGATATTTCCATGTTTATAGAGATTGCAATGTAGATATTTCTATGTTTATAGAGATAGTGGTGTAGATATTTCCATGTGTATAGAGATGGCGGTGTAGGTATTTCCATGTGTATAGATATGGCGGTGTAGGTATTTCCATGTTTATAGAGATAGTGGTGAGGATATTTCCGTAGTTATACAGATAGCGTTGTAGGTATTTCCAGGTTTATAGTGATAGTGGTGAGGATATTTCCGTATTTATACAGATAGCGTTGTAGATATTTCCATGTTTATACAGATAGCCGTTTTGGTATTTCCATGTTTATACAGATAGCGGTGTAGATATTTCCATGTTTATACAGATAGCGGTGTAGATATTTCCATGTTTACACAGATAGGTGTGTAGATATTTCCATGTTTACACAGATAGCGTTGTAGATATTTCCATCTTTATACAGATAGCGGTGTAGATATTTCAATGTTTATACAGATAACGGTGTTGGTATTTCCATGTTTATACAGATAGCGGTGTAGATATTTCCATGTTTATACAGAAGGCGGTGTAGATATTTCCAAGTTTATAAAGATAGCGGTGTAGTTATTTCCATGTTTATACAGAAAGTGGTGTACATATTTCCATGTTTCTTCAGATGGCTGTGTAGATATTTCCATGTGTATACAGATGGCAGTGTAGATATTTCCATGTTTATACAGATGGAGGTGTAGATATTTCCAAGTTTTTACAGATGACTGTGTAGATATCTTCATGTTTTTACAGAGGTCGGTGTAGATATTTCCATGTTTATACAGATAACGGTGTCGCTATTTCTATGTTTATACAGATAGCAGGGTAGCTATTTCCATGTTTATAGAGATAGCTGTGTAGATATTTCCATGTTTATACAGATTGCGGTGTAGATATTTCCATGTTTATACAGATAGCGTTGTACATATTTCCATGTTTATACAGATAGCGGTGTAGATATTTCAGTGTTTATACTGATAGCGGTGGAGCTATTTCCATGTTAATACAGATAGCGATGTAGATATTTCCATGTTTATAGTGATGGCGGTGTAGATATTTCCATGTTTATAGAGATTGCAGTGTAGATATTTCCATATTTATAGAGATAGCGTCGTACGTATTTCCATGTTTATAGAGATAGCGGAGTAGATATTTCCGTGGTTACACAGATGGCTGGGTAGGTATTTCCACGGGTATACAGATGGCACTGTAGATATTTCCATGTTTATAGATATGGTGGTGTAGATATTTCCATGTTTATACAGATGACTCTGTAGATATTTGCATGTTTACAGATGTTGGTGTAGATATTTCCATGTTTATAGAGATAACAGTGTAGATATTTAAAGGTTTATAAAGATAGCGAAGTAGATATTTCCATGTTGATACAGATAGCGGTGTAGATATTTCCATGTTTATACTGATAGTGGTGTAGATATTTCCATCTTTGCACAGATTGCGCTGTAGACATTTCGATCTTTACACAGATAGCTGCGTAGATATTTGCAAGTTTACACAGATAGCTGTGTAGATACTTCCATGTTTACACAGATAACGTTGTAGATATTTCCATGTTTATACAGATAGCGGTGTAGATATTTCCATGTTTATACAGATATCGGTGTAGATATTTCCATGTTTATACTGATAGCGGTGGAGATATTTCCATATTTATACAGATAGCGATGTAGATATTTCCATGTTTATAGAGATGGCGGTGTAGATATTTCCATGTTTATAGAGATTGCAATGTAGATATTTCTATGTTTATAGAGATAGTGGTGTAGATATTTCCATGTGTATAGAGATGGCGGTGTAGGTATTTCCATGTGTATAGATATGGCGGTGTAGGTATTTCCATGTTTATAGAGATAGTGGTGAGGATATTTCCGTATTTATACAGATAGCGTTGTAGGTATTTCCAGGTTTATAGTGATAGTGGTGAGGATATTTCCGTATTTATACAGACAGCGTTGTAGATATTTCCATGTTTATACAGATAGCCGTTTTGGTATTTCCATGTTTATAAAGATAGCGGTGTAGATATTTCCATGTTTATACAGATAGCGGTGTAGATATTTCCATGTTTACACAGATAGGTGTGTAGATATTTCCATGTTTACACAGATAGAGTTGTAGATATTTCCATCTTTATACAGATAGCGGTGTAGATATTTCAATGTTTATACAGATAACGGTGTTGGTATTTACATGTTTATACAGATAGCGGTGTAGATATTTCTATGTTTATACAGAAGGCGGTGTAGATATTTCCAAGTTTATAAAGATAGCGGTGTAGTTATTTCCATGTTTATACAGAAAGCGGTGTACATATTTCCATGTTTCTTCAGATACCTGTGTAGATATTTCCATGTGTATACAGATGGCAGTGTAGATATTTCCATGTTTATACAGATGGAGGTGTAGATACTTCCAAGTTTATACAGATGACTGTGTAGATATCTTCATGTTTTTACAGAGGGCGGTGTAGATATTTCCATGTTTATACAGATAACGGTGTCGCTATTTCTATGTTTATACAGATAGCAGGGTAGCTATTTCCATGTTTATAGAGATAGCTGTGTAGATATTTCCATGTTTATACAGATTGCGGTGTAGATATTTCCATGTTTATACAGATAGCGTTGTACATATTTCCATGTTTATACAGATAGCGGTGTAGATATTTCAGTGTTTATACTGATAGCGGTGGAGCTATTTCCATGTTAATACAGATAGCGATGTAGATATTTCCATGTTTATAGTGATGGCGGTGTAGATATTTCCATGTTTATAGAGATTGCAGTGTAGATATTTCCATATTTATAGAGATAGCGTTGTACGTATTTCCATGTTTATAGAGATAGCGGAGTAGATATTTCCGTGGTTACACAGATGGCTGGGTAGGTATTTCCACGGGTATACAGATGGCACTGTAGATATTTCCATGTTTATAGATATGGTGGTGTAGATATTTCCATGTTTATACCGATGACTCTGTAGATATTTGCATGTTTATACCGATGGTGGTGTAGATATTTCCATGTTTATAGAGATATCAGTGTAGATATTTCCATGTTTATAAAGATAGCGAAGTAGATATTTCCATGTTGATACAGATAGCGGTGTAGATATTTCCATGTTTACAGAGATAGCGGTGTAGATATTTCCATCTTTGCACAGATTGCGCTGTAGACATTTCGATCTTTACACAGATAGCTGCGTAGATATTTGCAAGTTTACACAGATATCTGTGTAGATACTTCCATGTTTACACAGATAGCGTTGTAGATATTTCCATGTTTATACAGATAGCGGTGTAGATATTTCCATGTTTATACAGATATCGGTGTAGATATTTCCATGTTTATACTGATAGCGGTGGAGATATTTCCATATTTATACAGATAGCGATGTAGATATTTCCATGTTTATAGAGATGGCGGTGTAGATATTTCCATGTTTATAGAGATTGCAATGTAGATATTTCTATGTTTGTAGAGATAGTGCTGTAGATATTTCCATGTGTATAGAGATGGCGTTGTAGGTATTTCCATGTGTATAGATATGGCGGTGTAGGTATTTCCATGTTTATAGAGATAGAGGTGAGGATATTTCCGTAGTTATACAGATAGCATTGTAGGTATTTCCAGGTTTATAGTGATAGTGGTGAGGATATTTCCGTATTTATACAGATAGCATTGTAGATATTTCCATGTTTATACAGATAGCCGTTTTGGTATTTCCATGTTTATACAGATAGCGGTGTAGATATTTCCATGTTTATACTGATAGCGGTGTAGATATTTCCATGTTTACACAGATAGGTGTGTAGATATTTCCATGTTTACACAGATAGCGTTGTAGATATTTCCATCTTTATACAGATAGCGGTGTAGATATTTCAATGTTTATACAGATAACGGTGTTGGTATTTCCATGTTTATACAGATAGCGGTGTAGATATTTCCATGTTTATACAGAAGGCGGTGTAGATATTTCCAAGTTTATAAAGATAGCGGTGTAGTTATTTCCATGTTTATACAGATAGCGGTGTACATACTTCCATGTTTCTTCAGATGGCTGTGTAGATATTTCCATGTGTATACAGATGGCAGTGTAGATATTTCCATGTTTATACAGATGGAGGTGTAGATATTTCCAAGTTTATACAGATGACTGTGTAGATATCTTGATGTTTTTTCAGAGGGCGGTGTAGATATTTCCATGTTTATACAGATAACGGTGTCGCTATTTCTATGTTTATACAGATAGCAGGGTAGCTATTTCCATGTTTATAGAGATAGCTGTGTAGATATTTCCATGTTTATACAGATTGCGGTGTAGATATTTCCATGTTTATACAGATAGCGTTGTAGATATTTCCATGTTTATACAGATAGCGGTGTAGATATTTCAATGTTTATACTGATAGCGGTGGAGCTATTTCTATGTTAATACAGATAGCGATGTAGATATTTCCATGTTTATAGTGATGGCGGTGTAGTTATTTCCATGTTTATAGAGATTGCAGTGTAGATATTTCCATATTTATAGAGATAGCGTTGTACGTATTTCCATGTTTATAGAGATAGCGGAGTAGATATTTCCGTGGTTACACAGATGGCTGGGTAGGTATTTCCACGGGTATACAGATGGCACTGTTGATATTTCCATGTTTATAGATATGGTGGTGTAGATATTTCCATGTTTATACAGATGACTCTGTAGATATTTGCATGTTTATACAGATGGTGGTGTAGATATTTCCATGTTTATAGAGATAACAGTGTAGATATTTCCATGTTTATAAAGATAGCGAAGTAGATATTTCCATGTTGATACAGATAGCGGTGTAGGTATTTCCATGTTTACAGAGATAGCAGTGTAGATATTTCCATCTTTGCACAGATTGCGCTGTAGACATTTCGATCTTTACACAGGTAGATGTGTAGATATTTGCAAGTTTACACAGATATCTGTGTAGATACTTCCATGTTTACACAGATAGCGTTGTAGATATTTCCATGTTTATACAGATAGCGGTGTAGATATTTCCATGTTTATACAGATATCGGTGTAGATATTTCCATGTTTATACTGATAGCGGTGGAGATATTTCCATATTTATACAGATAGCGATGTAGATATTTCCATGTTTATAGAGATGGCGGTGTAGATATTTCCATGTTTATAGAGATTGCAATGTAGATATTTCTATGTTTATAGAGATAGTGGTGTAGATATTTCCATGTGTATAGAGATGGCGTTGTAGGTATTTCCATGTGTATAGATATGGCGGTGTAGGTATTTCCATGTTTATAGAGATAGTGGTGAGGATATTTCCGTAGTTATACAGATAGCGTTGTAGGTATTTCCAGGTTTATAGTGATAGTGGTGAGGATATTTCCGTATTTATACAGATAGCGTTGTAGATATTTCCATGTTTATACAGATAGCCGTTTTGGTATTTCCATGTTTATACAGATAGCGGTGTAGATATTTCCATGTTTATACTGATAGCAGTGTAGATATTTCCATGTTTACACAGATAGGTGTGTAGATATTTCCATGTTTACACAGATAGCGTTGTAGATATTTCCATCTTTATACAGATAGCGGTGTAGATATTTCAATGTTTATACAGATAACGGTGTTGGTATTTCCATGTTTATACACATAGCGGTGTAGATATTTCTATGTTTATACAGAAGGCGGTGTAGATATTTCCAAGTTTATAAAGATAGCGGTGTAGTTATTTCCATGTTTATACAGAAAGCGGTGTACATATTTCCATGTTTCTTCAGATACCTGTGTAGATATTTCCATGTGTATACAGATGGCAGTGTAGATATTTCCATGTTTATACAGATGGAGGTGTAGATATTTCCAAGTTTATACAGATGACTGTGTAGATATCTTCATGTTTTTACAGAGGGCGGTGTAGATATTTCCATGTTTATACAGATAACGGTGTCGCTATTTCTATGTTCATACAGATAGCAGTGTAGCTATTTCCATGTTTATAGAGATAGCTGTGTAGATATTTCCATGTTTATACAGATAGCGGTGTAGATATTTCCATGTTTATACAGATAGCGTTGTACATATTTCCATGTTTATACAGATAGCGGTGTAGATATTTCAGTGTTTATACTGATAGCGGTGGAGCTATTTCCATGTTAATACAGATAGCGATGTAGATATTTCCATGTTTATAGTGATGGCGGTGTAGATATTTCCATGTTTATAGAGATTGCAGCGTAGATATTTCCATATTTATACAGATAGCGTTGTACGTATTTCCATTTTTATAGAGATAGCGGAGTAGATATTTCCGTGGTTACACAGATGGCTGGGTAGGTATTTCCACGGGTATACAGATGGCACTGTAGATATTTCCATGTTTATAGATATGGTGGTGTAGATATTTCCATGTTTATACAGATGACTCTGTAGATATTTGCATGTTTATACAGATGGTGGTGTAGATATTTCCATGTTTATAGAGATAACAGTGTAGATGTTTCCATGTTTATAAAGATAGCAAAGTAGATATTTCGATGTTGATACAGATAGCGGTGTAGATATTTCCATGTCTACAGAGATAGCGGTGTAGATATTTCCATCTTTGCACAGATTGCGCTGCAGACATTTCGATCTTTACACAGATAGCTGTGTAGATATTTGCAAGTTTACACAGATATCTGTGTAGATACTTCCATGTTTACACAGATAGCGTTGTAGATATTTCCATGTTTATACAGATAGCGGTGTAGATATTTCCATGTTTATACAGATATCGGTGTAGATATTTCCATGTTTATACTGATAGCGGTGGAGATATTTCCATATTTATACAGATAGCGATGTAGATATTTCCATGTTTATAGAGATGGCGGTGTAGATATTTCCATGTTTATAGAGATTGCAATGTAGATATTTCTATGTTTATAGAGATAGTGGTGTAGATATTTCCATGTGTATAGAGATGGCGGTGTAGGTATTTCCATGTGTATAGATATGGCGGTGTAGGTATTTCCATGTTTATAGAGATAGTGGTGAGGATATTTCCGTAGTTATACAGATAGCGTTGTAGGTATTTCCAGGTTTATAGTGATAGTGGTGAGGATATTTCCGTATTTATACAGATAGCATTGTAGATATTTCCATGTTTATACAGATAGCCGTTTTGGTATTTCCATGTTTATACAGATAGCGGTGTAGATATTTCCATGTTTATACAGATAGCGGTGTAGATATTTCCATGTTTACACAGATAGGTGTGTAGATATTTCCATGTTTACACAGATAGCGTTGTAGATATTTCCATCTTTATACAGATAGCGGTGTAGATATTTCAATGTTTATACAGATAACGGTGTTGGTATTTCCATGTTTATACAGATAGCGGTGTAGATATTTCCATGTTTATACAGAAGGCGGTGTAGATATTTCCAAGTTTATAAAGATAGCGGTGTAGTTATTTCCATGTTTATACAGATAGCGGTGTACATATTTCCATGTTTCTTCAGATGGCTGTGTAGATATTTCCATGTGTATACAGATGGCAGTGTAGATATTTCCATGTTTATACAGATGGAGGTGTAGATATTTCCAAGTTTATACAGATGACTGTGTAGATATCTTCATGTTTTTACAGAGGTCGGTGTAGATATTTCCATGTTTATACAGATAACGGTGTCGCTATTTCTATGTTTATACAGATAGCAGGGTAGCTATTTCCATGTTTATAGAGATAGCTGTGTAGATATTTCCATGTTTATACAGATTGCGGTGTAGATATTTCCATGTTTATACAGATAGCGTTGTACATATTTCCATGTTTATACAGATAGCGGTGTAGATATTTCAGTGTTTATACTGATAGCGGTGGAGCTATTTCCATGTTAATACAGATAGCGATGTAGATATTTCCATGTTTATAGTGATGGCGGTGTAGATATTTCCATGTTTATAGAGATTGCAGTGTAGATATTTCCATATTTATAGAGATAGCGTTGTACGTATTTCCATGTTTATAGAGATAGCGGAGTAGATATTTCCGTGGTTACACAGATGGCTGGGTAGGTATTTCCACGGGTATACAGATGGCACTGTAGATATTTCCATGTTTATAGATATGGTGGTGTAGATATTTCCATGTTTATACAGATGACTCTGTAGATATTTGCATGTTTACAGATGGTGGTGTAGATATTTCCATGTTTATAGAGATAACAGTGTAGATATTTCCAGGTTTATAAAGATAGCGAAGTAGATATTTCCATGTTGATACAGATAGCGGTGTAGATATTTCCATGTTTATACTGATAGTGGTGTAGATATTTCCATCTTTGCACAGATTGCGCTGTAGACATTTCGATCTTTACACAGATAGCTGCGTAGATATTTGCAAGTTTACACAGATAGCTGTGTAGATACTTCCATGTTTACACAGATAACGTTGTAGATATTTCCATGTTTATACAGATAGCGGTGTAGATATTTCCATGTTTATACAGATATCGGTGTAGATATTTCCATGTTTATACTGATAGCGGTGGAGATATTTCCATATTTATACAGATAGCGATGTAGATATTTCCATGTTTATAGAGATGGCGGTGTAGATATTTCCATGTTTATAGAGATTGCAATGTAGATATTTCTATGTTTATAGAGATAGTGGTGTAGATATTTCCATGTGTATAGAGATGGCGGTGTAGGTATTTCCATGTGTATAGATATGGCGGTGTAGGTATTTCCATGTTTATAGAGATAGTGGTGAGGATATTTCCGTATTTATACAGATAGCGTTGTAGGTATTTCCAGGTTTATAGTGATAGTGGTGAGGATATTTCCGTATTTATACAGACAGCGTTGTAGATATTTCCATGTTTATACAGATAGCCGTTTTGGTATTTCCATGTTTATAAAGATAGCGGTGTAGATATTTCCATGTTTATACAGATAGCGGTGTAGATATTTCCATGTTTACACAGATAGGTGTGTAGATATTTCCATGTTTACACAGATAGAGTTGTAGATATTTCCATCTTTATACAGATAGCGGTGTAGATATTTCAATGTTTATACAGATAACGGTGTTGGTATTTACATGTTTATACAGATAGCGGTGTAGATATTTCTATGTTTATACAGAAGGCGGTGTAGATATTTCCAAGTTTATAAAGATAGCGGTGTAGTTATTTCCATGTTTATACAGAAAGCGGTGTACATATTTCCATGTTTCTTCAGATACCTGTGTAGATATTTCCATGTGTATACAGATGGCAGTGTAGATATTTCCATGTTTATACAGATGGAGGTGTAGATACTTCCAAGTTTATACAGATGACTGTGTAGATATCTTCATGTTTTTACAGAGGGCGGTGTAGATATTTCCATGTTTATACAGATAACGGTGTCGCTATTTCTATGTTTATACAGATAGCAGGGTAGCTATTTCCATGTTTATAGAGATAGCTGTGTAGATATTTCCATGTTTATACAGATTGCGGTGTAGATATTTCCATGTTTATACAGATAGCGTTGTACATATTTCCATGTTTATACAGATAGCGGTGTAGATATTTCAGTGTTTATACTGATAGCGGTGGAGCTATTTCCATGTTAATACAGATAGCGATGTAGATATTTCCATGTTTATAGTGATGGCGGTGTAGATATTTCCATGTTTATAGAGATTGCAGTGTAGATATTTCCATATTTATAGAGATAGCGTTGTACGTATTTCCATGTTTATAGAGATAGCGGAGTAGATATTTCCGTGGTTACACAGATGGCTGGGTAGGTATTTCCACGGGTATACAGATGGCACTGTAGATATTTCCATGTTTATAGATATGGTGGTGTAGATATTTCCATGTTTATACCGATGACTCTGTAGATATTTGCATGTTTATACAGATGGTGGTGTAGATATTTCCATGTTTATAGAGATATCAGTGTAGATATTTCCATGTTTATAAAGATAGCGAAGTAGATATTTCCATGTTGATACAGATAGCGGTGTAGATATTTCCATGTTTACAGAGATAGCGGTGTAGATATTTCCATCTTAGCACAGATTGCGCTGTAGACATTTCGATCTTTACACAGATAGCTGCGTAGATATTTGCAAGTTTACACAGATATCTGTGTAGATACTTCCATGTTTACACAGATAGCGTTGTAGATATTTCCATGTTTATACAGATAGCGGTGTAGATATTTCCATGTTTATACAGATATCGGTGTAGATATTTCCATGTTTATACTGATAGCGGTGGAGATATTTCCATATTTATACAGATAGCGATGTAGATATTTCCATGTTTATAGAGATGGCGGTGTAGATATTTCCATGTTTATAGAGATTGCAATGTAGATATTTCTATGTTTATAGAGATAGTGCTGTAGATATTTCCATGTGTATAGAGATGGCGTTGTAGGTATTTCCATGTGTATAGATATGGCGGTGTAGGTATTTCCATGTTTATAGAGATAGAGGTGAGGATATTTCCGTAGTTATACAGATAGCATTGTAGGTATTTCCAGGTTTATAGTGATAGTGGTGAGGATATTTCCGTATTTATACAGATAGCGTTGTAGATATTTCCATGTTTATACAGATAGCCGTTTTGGTATTTCCATGTTTATACAGATAGCGGTGTAGATATTTCCATGTTTATACTGATAGCGGTGTAGATATTTCCATGTTTACACAGATAGGTGTGTAGATATTTCCATGTTTACACAGATAGCGTTGTAGATATTTCCATCTTTATACAGATAGCGGTGTAGATATTTCAATGTTTATACAGATAACGGTGTTGGTATTTCCATGTTTATACAGATAGCGGTGTAGATATTTCCATGTTTATACAGAAGGCGGTGTAGATATTTCCAAGTTTATAAAGATAGCGGTGTAGTTATTTCCATGTTTATACAGATAGCGGTGTACATACTTCCATGTTTCTTCAGATGGCTGTGTAGATATTTCCATGTGTATACAGATGGCAGTGTAGATATTTCCATGTTTATACAGATGGAGGTGTAGATATTTCCAAGTTTATACAGATGACTGTGTAGATATCTTGATGTTTTTTCAGAGGGCGGTGTAGATATTTCCATGTTTATACAGATAACGGTGTCGCTATTTCTATGTTCATACAGATAGCAGGGTAGCTATTTCCATGTTTATAGAGATAGCTGTGTAGATATTTCCATGTTTATACAGATTGCGGTGTAGATATTTCCATGTTTATACAGATAGCGTTGTAGATATTTCCATGTTTATACAGATAGCGGTGTAGATATTTCAATGTTTATACTGATAGCGGTGGAGCTATTTCTATGTTAATACAGATAGCGATGTAGATATTTCCATGTTTATAGTGATGGCGGTGTAGTTATTTCCATGTTTATAGAGATTGCAGTGTAGATATTTCCATATTTATAGAGATAGCGTTGTACGTATTTCCATGTTTATAGAGATAGCGGAGTAGATATTTCCGTGGTTACACAGATGGCTGGGTAGGTATTTCCACGGGTATACAGATGGCACTGTAGATATTTCCATGTTTATAGATATGGTGGTGTAGATATTTCCATGTTTATACAGATGACTCTGTAGATATTTGCATGTTTATACAGATGGTGGTGTAGATATTTCCATGTTTATAGAGATAACAGTGTAGATATTTCCATGTTTATAAAGATAGCGAAGTAGATATTTCCATGTTGATACAGATAGCGGTGTAGGTATTTCCATGTTTACAGAGATAGCAGTGTAGATATTTCCATCTTTGCACAGATTGCGCTGTAGACATTTCGATCTTTACACAGGTAGATGTGTAGATATTTGCAAGTTTACACAGATATCTGTGTAGATACTTCCATGTTTACACAGATAGCGTTGTAGATATTTCCATGTTTATACAGATAGCGGTGTAGATATTTCCATGTTTATACAGATATCGGTGTAGATATTTCCATGTTTATACTGATAGCGGTGGAGATATTTCCATATTTATACAGATAGCGATGTAGATATTTCCATGTTTATAGAGATGGCGGTGTAGATATTTCCATGTTTATAGAGATTGCAATGTAGATATTTCTATGTTTATAGAGATAGTGGTGTAGATATTTCCATGTGTATAGAGATGGCGGTGTAGGTATTTCCATGTGTATAGATATGGCGGTGTAGGTATTTCCATGTTTATAGAGATAGTGGTGAGGATATTTCCGTAGTTATACAGATAGCGTTGTAGGTATTTCCAGGTTTATAGTGATAGTGGTGAGGATATTTCCGTATTTATACAGATAGCGTTGTAGATATTTCCATGTTTATACAGATAGCCGTTTTGGTATTTCCATGTTTATACAGATAGCGGTGTAGATATTTCCATGTTTATACAGATAGCGGTGTAGATATTTCCATGTTTACACAGATAGGTGTGTAGATATTTCCATGTTTACACAGATAGCGTTGTAGATATTTCCATCTTTATACAGATAGCGGTGTAGATATTTCAATGTTTATACAGATAACGGTGTTGGTATTTCCATGTTTATACAGATAGCGGTGTAGATATTTCCATGTTTATACAGAAGGCGGTGTAGATATTTCCAAGTTTATAAAGATAGCGGTGTAGTTATTTCCATGTTTATACAGAAAGCGGTGTACATATTTCCATGTTTCTTCAGATGGCTGTGTAGATATTTCCATGTGTATACAGATGGCAGTGTAGATATTTCCATGTTTATACAGATGGAGGTGTAGATATTTCCAAGTTTTTACAGATGACTGTGTAGATATCTTCATGTTTTTACAGAGGTCGGTGTAGATATTTCCATGTTTATACAGATAACGGTGTCGCTATTTCTATGTTTATACAGATAGCAGGGTAGCTATTTCCATGTTTATAGAGATAGCTGTGTAGATATTTCCATGTTTATACAGATTGCGGTGTAGATATTTCCATGTTTATACAGATAGCGTTGTACATATTTCCATGTTTATACAGATAGCGGTGTGGATATTTCAGTGTTTATACTGATAGCGGTGGAGCTATTTCCATGTTAATACAGATAGCGATGTAGATATTTCCATGTTTATAGTGATGGCGGTGTAGATATTTCCATGTTTATAGAGATTGCAGTGTAGATATTTCCATATTTATAGAGATAGCGTCGTACGTATTTCCATGTTTATAGAGATAGCGGAGTAGATATTTCCGTGGTTACACAGATGGCTGGGTAGGTATTTCCACGGGTATACAGATGGCACTGTAGATATTTCCATGTTTATAGATATGGTGGTGTAGATATTTCCATGTTTATACAGATGACTCTGTAGATATTTGCATGTTTACAGATGGTGGTGTAGATATTTCCATGTTTATAGAGATAACAGTGTAGATGTTTCCATGTTTATAAAGATAGCGAAGTAGATATTTCGATGTTGATACAGATAGCAGTGTAGATATTTCCATGTCTACAGAGATAGCGGTGTAGATATTTCCATCTTTGCACAGATTGCGCTGTAGACATTTCGATCTTTACACAGATAGCTGTGTAGATATTTGCAAGTTTACACAGATATCTGTGTAGATACTTCCATGTTTACACAGAGAGCGTTGTAGATATTTCCATGTTTATACAGATAGCGGTGTAGATATTTCCATGTTTATACAGATATCGGTGTAGATATTTCCATGTTTATACTGATAGCGGTGGAGATATTTCCATATTTATACAGATAGCGATGTAGATATTTCCATGTTTATAGAGATGGCGGTGTAGATATTTCCATGTTTATAGAGATTGCAATGTAGATATTTCTATGTTTATAGAGATAGTGGTGTAGATATTTCCATGTGTATAGAGATGGCGGTGTAGGTATTTCCATGTGTATAGATATGGCGGTGTAGGTATTTCCATGTTTATAGAGATAGTGGTGAGGATATTTCCGTAGTTATACAGATAGCGTTGTAAGTATTTCCAGGTTTATAGTGATAGTGGTGAGGATATTTCCGTATTTATACAGACAGCGTTGTAGATATTTCCATGTTTATACAGATAGCCGTTTTGGTATTTCCATGTTTATACAGATAGCGGTGTAGATATTTCCATGTTTATACAGATAGCGGTGTAGATATTTCCATGTTTACACAGATAGGTGTGTAGATAGTTCCATGTTTACACAGATAGAGTTGTAGATATTTCCATCTTTATACAGATAGCGGTGTAGATATTTCAATGTTTATACAGATAACGGTGTTCGTATTTCCATGTTTATACAGATAGCGGTGTAGATATTTCTATGTTTATACAGAAGGCGGTGTAGATATTTCCAAGTTTATAAAGATAGCGGTGTAGTTATTTCCATGTTTATACAGAAAGCGGTGTACATATTTCCATGTTTCTTCAGATACCTGTGTAGATATTTCCATGTGTATACAGATGGCAGTGTAGATATTTCCATGTTTATACAGATGGAGGTGTAGATATTTCCAAGTTTATACAGATGACTGTGTAGATATCTTCATGTTTTTACAGAGGGCGGTGTAGATATTTCCATGTTTATACAGATAACGGTGTCGCTATTTCTATGTTCATACAGATAGCAGTGTAGCTATTTCCATGTTTATAGAGATAGCTGTGTAGATATTTCCATGTTTATACAGATAGCGGTGTAGATATTTCCATGTTTATACAGATAGCGTTGTACATATTTCCATGTTTATACAGATAGCGGTGTAGATATTTCAGTGTTTATACTGATAGCGGTGGAGCTATTTCCATGTTAATACAGATGGCGATGTAGATATTTCCATGTTTATAGTGATGGCGGTGTAGATATTTCCATGTTTATAGAGATTGCAGCGTAGATATTTCCATATTTATACAGATAGCGTTGTACGTATTTCCATTTTTATAGAGATAGCGGAGTAGATATTTCCGTGGTTACACAGATGGCTGGGTAGGTATTTCCACGGGTATACAGATGGCACTGTAGATATTTCCATGTTTATAGATATGGTGGTGTAGATATTTCCATGTTTATACAGATGACTCTGTAGATATTTGCATGTTTATACAGATGGTGGTGTAGATATTTCCATGTTTATAGAGATAACAGTGTAGATGTTTCCATGTTTATAAAGATAGCGAAGTAGATATTTCGATGTTGATACAGATAGCGGTGTAGATATTTCCATGTCTACAGAGATAGCGGTGTAGATATTTCCATCTTTGCACAGATTGCGCTGTAGACATTTCGATCTTTAGACAGATAGCTGTGTAGATATTTGCAAGTTTACACAGATATCTGTGTAGATACTTCCATGTTTACACAGATAGCGTTGTAGATATTTCCATGTTTATACAGATAGCGGTGTAGATATTTCAATGTTTATACAGATAACGGTGTTGGTATTTCCATGTTTATACAGATAGCGGTGTAGATATTTCCATGTTTATACAGAAGGCGGTGTAGATATTTCCAAGTTTATAAAGATAGCGGTGTAGTTATTTCCATGTTTATACAGAAAGCGGTGTACATATTTCCATGTTTCTTCAGATGGCTGTGTAGATATTTCCATGTGTATACAGATGGCAGTGTAGATATTTCCATGTTTATACAGATGGAGGTGTAGATATTTCCAAGTTTTTACAGATGACTGTGTAGATATCTTCATGTTTTTACAGAGGTCGGTGTAGATATTTCCATGTTTATACAGATAACGGTGTCGCTATTTCTATGTTTATACAGATAGCAGGGTAGCTATTTCCATGTTTATAGAGATAGCTGTGTAGATATTTCCATGTTTATACAGATTGCGGTGTAGATATTTCCATGTTTATACAGATAGCGTTGTACATATTTCCATGTTTATACAGATAGCGGTGTAGATATTTCAGTGTTTATACTGATAGCGGTGGAGCTATTTCCATGTTAATACAGATAGCGATGTAGATATTTCCATGTTTATAGTGATGGCGGTGTAGATATTTCCATGTTTATAGAGATTGCAGTGTAGATATTTCCATATTTATAGAGATAGCGTCGTACGTATTTCCATGTTTATAGAGATAGCGGAGTAGATATTTCCGTGGTTACACAGATGGCTGGGTAGGTATTTCCACGGGTATACAGATGGCACTGTAGATATTTCCATGTTTATAGATATGGTGGTGTAGATATTTCCATGTTTATACAGATGACTCTGTAGATATTTGCATGTTTACAGATGGTGGTGTAGATATTTCCATGTTTATAGAGATAACAGTGTAGATATTTAAAGGTTTATAAAGATAGCGAAGTAGATATTTCCATGTTGATACAGATAGCGGTGTAGATATTTCCATGTTTATACTGATAGTGGTGTAGATATTTCCATCTTTGCACAGATTGCGCTGTAGACATTTCGATCTTTACACAGATAGCTGCGTAGATATTTGCAAGTTTACACAGATAGCTGTGTAGATACTTCCATGTTTACACAGATAACGTTGTAGATATTTCCATGTTTATACAGATAGCGGTGTAGATATTTCCATGTTTATACAGATATCGGTGTAGATATTTCCATGTTTATACTGATAGCGGTGGAGATATTTCCATATTTATACAGATAGCGATGTAGATATTTCCATGTTTATAGAGATGGCGGTGTAGATATTTCCATGTTTATAGAGATTGCAATGTAGATATTTCTATGTTTATAGAGATAGTGGTGTAGATATTTCCATGTGTATAGAGATGGCGGTGTAGGTATTTCCATGTGTATAGATATGGCGGTGTAGGTATTTCCATGTTTATAGAGATAGTGGTGAGGATATTTCCGTATTTATACAGATAGCGTTGTAGGTATTTCCAGGTTTATAGTGATAGTGGTGAGGATATTTCCGCATTTATACAGACAGCGTTGTAGATATTTCCATGTTTATACAGATAGCCGTTTTGGTATTTCCATGTTTATAAAGATAGCGGTGTAGATATTTCCATGTTTATACAGATAGCGGTGTAGATATTTCCATGTTTACACAGATAGGTGTGTAGATATTTCCATGTTTACACAGATAGAGTTGTAGATATTTCCATCTTTATACAGATAGCGGTGTAGATATTTCAATGTTTATACAGATAACGGTGTTGGTATTTACATGTTTATACAGATAGCGGTGTAGATATTTCTATGTTTATACAGAAGGCGGTGTAGATATTTCCAAGTTTATAAAGATAGCGGTGTAGTTATTTCCATGTTTATACAGAAAGCGGTGTACTTATTTCCATGTTTCTTCAGATACCTGTGTAGATATTTCCATGTGTATACAGATGGCAGTGTAGATATTTCCATGTTTATACAGATGGAGGTGTAGATATTTCCAAGTTTATACAGATGACTGTGTAGATATCTTCATGTTTTTACAGAGGTCGGTGTAGATATTTCCATGTTTATACAGATAACGGTGTCGCTATTTCTATGTTTATACAGATAGCAGGGTAGCTATTTCCATGTTTATAGAGATAGCTGTGTAGATATTTCCAAGTTTATACAGATTGCGGTGTAGATATTTCCATGTTTATACAGATAGCGTTGTACATATTTCCATGTTTATACAGATAGCGGTGTAGATATTTCAGTGTTTATACTGATAGCGGTGGAGCTATTTCCATGTTAATACAGATAGCGATGTAGATATTTCCATGTTTATAGTGATGGCGGTGTAGATATTTCCATGTTTATAGAGATTGCAGTGTAGATATTTCCATATTTATAGAGATAGCGTTGTACGTATTTCCATGTTTATAGAGATAGCGGAGTAGATATTTCCGTGGTTACACAGATGGCTGGGTAGGTATTTCCACGGGTATACAGATGGCACTGTAGATATTTCCATGTTTATAGATATGGTGGTGTAGATATTTCCATGTTTATACAGATGACTCTGTAGATATTTGCATGTTTACAGATGGTGGTGTAGATATTTCCATGTTTATAGAGATAACAGTGTAGATATTTCCAGGTTTATAAAGATAGCGAAGTAGATATTTCCATGTTGATACAGATAGCGGTGTAGATATTTCCAGGTTTATACTGATAGTGGCGTAGATATTTCCATCTTTGCACAGATTGCGCTGTAGACATTTCGATCTTTACACAGATAGCTGCGTAGATATTTGCAAGTTTACACAGATAGCTGTGTAGATACTTCCATGTTTACACAGATAGCGTTGTAGATATTTCCATGTTTATACAGATAGCGGTGTAGATATTTCCATGTTTATACAGATATCGGTGTAGATATTTCCATGTTTATACTGATAGCGGTGGAGATATTTCCATATTTATACAGATAGCGATGTAGATATTTCCATGTTTATAGAGATGGCGGTGTAGATATTTCCATGTTTATAGAGATTGCAATGTAGATATTTCTATGTTTATAGAGATAGTGGTGTAGATATTTCCATGTGTATAGAGATGGCGGTGTAGGTATTTCCATGTGTATAGATATGGCGGTGTAGGTATTTCCATGTTTATAGAGATAGTGGTGAGGATATTTCCGTATTTATACAGATAGCGTTGTAGGTATTTCCAGGTTTATAGTGATAGTGGTGAGGATATTTCCGTATTTATACAGACAGCGTTGTAGATATTTCCATGTTTATACAGATAGCCGTTTTGGTATTTCCATGTTTATAAAGATAGCGGTGTAGATATTTCCATGTTTATACAGATAGCGGTGTAGATATTTCCATGTTTACACAGATAGGTGTGTAGATATTTCCATGTTTACACAGATAGAGTTGTAGATATTTCCATCTTTATACAGATAGCGGTGTAGATATTTCAATGTTTATACAGATAACGGTGTTGGTATTTACATGTTTATACAGATAGCGGTGTAGATATTTCTATGTTTATACAGAAGGCGGTGTAGATATTTCCACGTTTATAAAGATAGCGGTGTAGTTATTTCCATGTTTATACAGAAAGCGGTGTACATATTTCCATGTTTCTTCAGATACCTGTGTAGATATTTCCATGTGTATACAGATGGCAGTGTAGATATTTCCATGTTTATACAGATGGAGGTGTAGATACTTCCAAGTTTATACAGATGACTGTGTAGATATCTTCATGTTTTTACAGAGGGCGGTGTAGATATTTCCATGTTTATACAGATAACGGTGTCGCTATTTCTATGTTTATACAGATAGCAGGGTAGCTATTTCCATGTTTATAGAGATAGCTGTGTAGATATTTCCATGTTTATACAGATTGCGGTGTAGATATTTCCATGTTTATACAGATAGCGTTGTACATATTTCCATGTTTCTACAGATAGCGGTGTAGATATTTCAGTGTTTATACTGATAGCGGTGGAGCTATTTCCATGTTAATACAGATAGCGATGTAGATATTTCCATGTTTATAGTGATGGCGGTGTAGATATTTCCATGTTTATAGAGACTGCAGTGTAGATATTTCCATATTTATAGAGATAGCGTTGTACGTATTTCCATGTTTATAGAGATAGCGGAGTAGATATTTCCGTGGTTACACAGATGGCTGGGTAGGTATTTCCACGGGTATATAGATGGCACTGTAGATATTTCCATGTTTATAGATATGGTGGTGTAGATATTTCCATGTTTATACAGATGACTCTTTAGATATTTGCATGTTTATACAGATGGTGGTGTAGATATTTCCATGTTTATAGAGATATCAGTGTAGATATTTCCATGTTTATAAAGATAGCGAAGTAGATATTTCCATGTTGATACAGATAGCGGTGTAGATATTTCCATGTTTACAGAGATAGCGGTGTAGATATTTCCATCTTTGCACAGATTGCGCTGTAGACATTTCGATCTTTACACAGATAGCTGCGTAGATATTTGCAAGTTTACACAGATATCTGTGTAGATACTTCCATGTTTACACAGATAGCGTTGTAGATATTTCCATGTTTATACAGATAGCGGTGTAGATATTTCCATGTTTATACAGATATCGGTGTAGATATTTCCATGTTTATACTGATAGCGGTGGAGATATTTCCATATTTATACAGATAGCGATGTAGATATTTCCATGTTTATAGAGATGGCGGTGTAGATATTTCCATGTTTATAGAGATTGCAATGTAGATATTTCTATGTTTATAGAGATAGTGCTGTAGATATTTCCATGTGTATAGAGATGGCGTTGTAGGTATTTCCATGTGTATAGATATGGCGGTGTAGGTATTTCCATGTTTATAGAGATAGATGTGAGGATATTTCCGTAGTTATACAGATAGCATTGTAGGTATTTCCAGGTTTATAGTGATAGTGGTGAGGATATTTCCGTATTTATACAGATAGCGTTGTAGATATTTCCATGTTTATACAGATAGCCGTTTTGGTATTTCCATGTTTATACAGATAGCGGTGTAGATATTTCCATGTTTATACTGATAGCGGTGTAGATATTTCCATGTTTACACAGATAGGTGTGTAGATATTTCCATGTTTACACAGATAGCGTTGTAGATATTTCCATCTTTATACAGATAGCGGTGTAGATATTTCAATGTTTATACAGATAACGGTGTTGGTATTTCCATGTTTATACAGATAGCGGTGTAGATATTTCCATGTTTATACAGAAGGCGGTGTAGATATTTCCAAGTTTATAAAGATAGCGGTGTAGTTATTTCCATGTTTATACAGATAGCGGTGTACATACTTCCATGTTTCTTCAGATGGCTGTGTAGATATTTCCATGTGTATACAGATGGCAGTGTAGATATTTCCATGTTTATACAGATGGAGGTGTAGATATTTCCAAGTTTATACAGATGACTGTGTAGATATCTTGATGTTTTTTCAGAGGGCGGTGTAGATATTTCCATGTTTATACAGATAACGGTGTCGCTATTTCTATGTTTATACAGATAGCAGGGTAGCTATTTCCATGTTTATAGAGATAGCTGTGTAGATATTTCCATGTTTATACAGATTGCGGTGTAGATATTTCCATGTTTATACAGATAGCGTTGTAGATATTTCCATGTTTATACAGATAGCGGTGTAGATATTTCAATGTTTATACTGATAGCGGTGGAGCTATTTCTATGTTAATACAGATAGCGATGTAGATATTTCCATGTTTATAGTGATGGCGGTGTAGTTATTTCCATGTTTATAGAGATTGCAGTGTAGATATTTCCATATTTATAGAGATAGCGTTGTACGTATTTCCATGTTTATAGAGATAGCCGAGTAGATATTTCCGTGGTTACACAGATGGCTGGGTAGGTATTTCCACGGGTATACAGATGGCACTGTAGATATTTCCATGTTTATAGATATGGTGGTGTAGATATTTCCATGTTTATACAGATGACTCTGTAGATATTTGCATGTTTATACAGATGGTGGTGTAGATATTTCCATGTTTATAGAGATAACAGTGTAGATATTTCCATGTTTATAAAGATAGCGAAGTAGATATTTCCATGTTGATACAGATAGCGGTGTAGGTATTTCCATGTTTACAGAGATAGCAGTGTAGATATTTCCATCTTTGCACAGATTGCGCTGTAGACATTTCGATCTTTACACAGGTAGATGTGTAGATATTTGCAAGTTTACACAGATATCTGTGTAGATACTTCCATGTTTACACAGATAGCGTTGTAGATATTTCCATGTTTATACAGATAGCGGTGTAGATATTTCCATGTTTATACAGATATCGGTGTAGATATTTCCATGTTTATACTGATAGCGGTGGAGATATTTCCATATTTATACAGATAGCGATGTAGATATTTCCATGTTTATAGAGATGGCGGTGTAGATATTTCCATGTTTATAGAGATTGCAATGTAGATATTTCTATGTTTATAGAGATAGTGGTGTAGATATTTCCATGTGTATAGAGATGGCGTTGTAGGTATTTCCATGTGTATAGATATGGCGGTGTAGGTATTTCCATGTTTATAGAGATAGTGGTGAGGATATTTCCGTAGTTATACAGATAGCGTTGTAGGTATTTCCAGGTTTATAGTGATAGTGGTGAGGATATTTCCGTATTTATACAGATAGCGTTGTAGATATTTCCATGTTTATACAGATAGCCGTTTTGGTATTTCCATGTTTATACAGATAGCGGTGTAGATATTTCCATGTTTATACTGATAGCAGTGTAGATATTTCCATGTTTACACAGATAGGTGTGTAGATATTTCCATGTTTACACAGATAGCGTTGTAGATATTTCCATCTTTATACAGATAGCGGTGTAGATATTTCAATGTTTATACAGATAACGGTGTTGGTATTTCCATGTTTATACACATAGCGGTGTAGATATTTCTATGTTTATACAGAAGGCGGTGTAGATATTTCCAAGTTTATAAAGATAGCGGTGTAGTTATTTCCATGTTTATACAGAAAGCGGTGTACATATTTCCATGTTTCTTCAGATACCTGTGTAGATATTTCCATGTGTATACAGATGGCAGTGTAGATATTTCCATGTTTATACAGATGGAGGTGTAGATATTTCCAAGTTTATACAGATGACTGTGTAGATATCTTCATGTTTTTACAGAGGGCGGTGTAGATATTTCCATGTTTATACAGATAACGGTGTCGCTATTTCTATGTTCATACAGATAGCAGTGTAGCTATTTCCATGTTTATAGAGATAGCTGTGTAGATATTTCCATGTTTATACAGATAGCGGTGTAGATATTTCCATGTTTATACAGATAGCGTTGTACATATTTCCATGTTTATACAGATAGCGGTGTAGATATTTCAGTGTTTATACTGATAGCGGTGGAGCTATTTCCATGTTAATACAGATAGCGATGTAGATATTTCCATGTTTATAGTGATGGCGGTGTAGATATTTCCATGTTTATAGAGATTGCAGCGTAGATATTTCCATATTTATACAGATAGCGTTGTACGTATTTCCATTTTTATAGAGATAGCGGAGTAGATATTTCCGTGGTTACACAGATGGCTGGGTAGGTATTTCCACGGGTATACAGATGGCACTGTAGATATTTCCATGTTTATAGATATGGTGGTGTAGATATTTCCATGTTTATACAGATGACTCTGTAGATATTTGCATGTTTATACAGATGGTGGTGTAGATATTTCCATGTTTATAGAGATAACAGTGTAGATGTTTCCATGTTTATAAAGATAGCAAAGTAGATATTTCGATGTTGATACAGATAGCGGTGTAGATATTTCCATGTCTACAGAGATAGCGGTGTAGATATTTCCATCTTTGCACAGATTGCGCTGCAGACATTTCGATCTTTACACAGATAGCTGTGTAGATATTTGCAAGTTTACACAGATATCTGTGTAGATACTTCCATGTTTACACAGATAGCGTTGTAGATATTTCCATGTTTATACAGATAGCGGTGTAGATATTTCCATGTTTATACAGATATCGGAGTAGATATTTCCATGTTTATACTGATAGCGGTGGAGATATTTCCATATTTATACAGATAGCGATGTAGATATTTCCATGTTTATAGAGATGGCGGTGTAGATATTTCCATGTTTATAGAGATTGCAATGTAGATATTTCTATGTTTATAGAGATAGTGGTGTAGATATTTCCATGTGTATAGAGATGGCGGTGTAGGTATTTCCATGTGTATAGATATGGCGGTGTAGGTATTTCCATGTTTATAGAGATAGTGGTGAGGATATTTCCGTAGTTATACAGATAGCGTTGTAGGTATTTCCAGGTTTATAGTGATAGTGGTGAGGATATTTCCGTATTTATACAGATAGCGTTGTAGATATTTCCATGTTTATACAGATAGCCGTTTTGGTATTTCCATGTTTATACAGATAGCGGTGTAGATATTTCCATGTTTATACAGATAGCGGTGTAGATATTTCCATGTTTACACAGATAGGTGTGTAGATATTTCCATGTTTACACAGATAGCGTTGTAGATATTTCCATCTTTATACAGATAGCGGTGTAGATATTTCAATGTTTATACAGATAACGGTGTTGGTATTTCCATGTTTATACAGATAGCGGTGTAGATATTTCCATGTTTATACAGAAGGCGGTGTAGATATTTCCAAGTTTATAAAGATAGCGGTGTAGTTATTTCCATGTTTATACAGAAAGCGGTGTACATATTTCCATGTTTCTTCAGATGGCTGTGTAGATATTTCCATGTGTATACAGATGGCAGTGTAGATATTTCCATGTTTATACAGATGGAGGTGTAGATATTTCCAAGTTTTTACAGATGACTGTGTAGATATCTTCATGTTTTTACAGAGGTCGGTGTAGATATTTCCATGTTTATACAGATAACGGTGTCGCTATTTCTATGTTTATACAGATAGCAGGGTAGCTATTTCCATGTTTATAGAGATAGCTGTGTAGATATTTCCATGTTTATACAGATTGCGGTGTAGATATTTCCATGTTTATACAGATAGCGTTGTACATATTTCCATGTTTATACAGATAGCGGTGTAGATATTTCAGTGTTTATACTGATAGCGGTGGAGCTATTTCCATGTTAATACAGATAGCGATGTAGATATTTCCATGTTTATAGTGATGGCGGTGTAGATATTTCCATGTTTATAGAGATTGCAGTGTAGATATTTCCATATTTATAGAGATAGCGTCGTACGTATTTCCATGTTTATAGAGATAGCGGAGTAGATATTTCCGTGGTTACACAGATGGCTGGGTAGGTATTTCCACGGGTATACAGATGGCACTGTAGATATTTCCATGTTTATAGATATGGTGGTGTAGATATTTCCATGTTTATACAGATGACTCTGTAGATATTTGCATGTTTACAGATGGTGGTGTAGATATTTCCATGTTTATAGAGATAACAGTGTAGATATTTAAAGGTTTATAAAGATAGCGAAGTAGATATTTCCATGTTGATACAGATAGCGGTGTAGATATTTCCATGTTTATACTGATAGTGGTGTAGATATTTCCATCTTTGCACAGATTGCGCTGTAGACATTTCGATCTTTACACAGATAGCTGCGTAGATATTTGCAAGTTTACACAGATAGCTGTGTAGATACTTCCATGTTTACACAGATAACGTTGTAGATATTTCCATGTTTATACAGATAGCGGTGTAGATATTTCCATGTTTATACAGATATCGGTGTAGATATTTCCATGTTTATACTGATAGCGGTGGAGATATTTCCATATTTATACAGATAGCGATGTAGATATTTCCATGTTTATAGAGATGGCGGTGTAGATATTTCCATGTTTATAGAGATTGCAATGTAGATATTTCTATGTTTATAGAGATAGTGGTGTAGATATTTCCATGTGTATAGAGATGGCGGTGTAGGTATTTCCATGTGTATAGATATGGCGGTGTAGGTATTTCCATGTTTATAGAGATAGTGGTGAGGATATTTCCGTATTTATACAGATAGCGTTGTAGGTATTTCCAGGTTTATAGTGATAGTGGTGAGGATATTTCCGTATTTATACAGACAGCGTTGTAGATATTTCCATGTTTATACAGATAGCCGTTTTGGTATTTCCATGTTTATAAAGATAGCGGTGTAGATATTTCCATGTTTATACAGATAGCGGTGTAGATATTTCCATGTTTACACAGATAGGTGTGTAGATATTTCCATGTTTACACAGATAGAGTTGTAGATATTTCCATCTTTATACAGATAGCGGTGTAGATATTTCAATGTTTATACAGATAACGGTGTTGGTATTTACATGTTTATACAGATAGCGGTGTAGATATTTCTATGTTTATACAGAAGGCGGTGTAGATATTTCCAAGTTTATAAAGATAGCGGTGTAGTTATTTCCATGTTTATACAGAAAGCGGTGTACATATTTCCATGTTTCTTCAGATACCTGTGTAGATATTTCCATGTGTATACAGATGGCAGTGTAGATATTTCCATGTTTATACAGATGGAGGTGTAGATACTTCCAAGTTTATACAGATGACTGTGTAGATATCTTCATGTTTTTACAGAGGGCGGTGTAGATATTTCCATGTTTATACAGATAACGGTGTCGCTATTTCTATGTTTATACAGATAGCAGGGTAGCTATTTCCATGTTTATAGAGATAGCTGTGTAGATATTTCCATGTTTATACAGATTGCGGTGTAGATATTTCCATGTTTATACAGATAGCGTTGTACATATTTCCATGTTTATACAGATAGCGGTGTAGATATTTCAGTGTTTATACTGATAGCGGTGGAGCTATTTCCATGTTAATACAGATAGCGATGTAGATATTTCCATGTTTATAGTGATGGCGGTGTAGATATTTCCATGTTTATAGAGATTGCAGTGTAGATATTTCCATATTTATAGAGATAGCGTTGTACGTATTTCCATGTTTATAGAGATAGCGGAGTAGATATTTCCGTGGTTACACAGATGGCTGGGTAGGTATTTCCACGGGTATACAGATGGCACTGTAGATATTTCCATGTTTATAGATATGGTGGTGTAGATATTTCCATGTTTATACCGATGACTCTGTAGATATTTGCATGTTTATACCGATGGTGGTGTAGATATTTCCATGTTTATAGAGATATCAGTGTAGATATTTCCATGTTTATAAAGATAGCGAAGTAGATATTTCCATGTTGATACAGATAGCGGTGTAGATATTTCCATGTTTACAGAGATAGCGGTGTAGATATTTCCATCTTTGCACAGATTGCGCTGTAGACATTTCGATCTTTACACAGATAGCTGCGTAGATATTTGCAAGTTTACACAGATATCTGTGTAGATACTTCCATGTTTACACAGATAGCGTTGTAGATATTTCCATGTTTATACAGATAGCGGTGTAGATATTTCCATGTTTATACAGATATCGGTGTAGATATTTCCATGTTTATACTGATAGCGGTGGAGATATTTCCATATTTATACAGATAGCGATGTAGATATTTCCATGTTTATAGAGATGGCGGTGTAGATATTTCCATGTTTATAGAGATTGCAATGTAGATATTTCTATGTTTGTAGAGATAGTGCTGTAGATATTTCCATGTGTATAGAGATGGCGTTGTAGGTATTTCCATGTGTATAGATATGGCGGTGTAGGTATTTCCATGTTTATAGAGATAGAGGTGAGGATATTTCCGTAGTTATACAGATAGCATTGTAGGTATTTCCAGGTTTATAGTGATAGTGGTGAGGATATTTCCGTATTTATACAGATAGCATTGTAGATATTTCCATGTTTATACAGATAGCCGTTTTGGTATTTCCATGTTTATACAGATAGCGGTGTAGATATTTCCATGTTTATACTGATAGCGGTGTAGATATTTCCATGTTTACACAGATAGGTGTGTAGATATTTCCATGTTTACACAGATAGCGTTGTAGATATTTCCATCTTTATACAGATAGCGGTGTAGATATTTCAATGTTTATACAGATAACGGTGTTGGTATTTCCATGTTTATACAGATAGCGGTGTAGATATTTCCATGTTTATACAGAAGGCGGTGTAGATATTTCCAAGTTTATAAAGATAGCGGTGTAGTTATTTCCATGTTTATACAGATAGCGGTGTACATACTTCCATGTTTCTTCAGATGGCTGTGTAGATATTTCCATGTGTATACAGATGGCAGTGTAGATATTTCCATGTTTATACAGATGGAGGTGTAGATATTTCCAAGTTTATACAGATGACTGTGTAGATATCTTGATGTTTTTTCAGAGGGCGGTGTAGATATTTCCATGTTTATACAGATAACGGTGTCGCTATTTCTATGTTTATACAGATAGCAGGGTAGCTATTTCCATGTTTATAGAGATAGCTGTGTAGATATTTCCATGTTTATACAGATTGCGGTGTAGATATTTCCATGTTTATACAGATAGCGTTGTAGATATTTCCATGTTTATACAGATAGCGGTGTAGATATTTCAATGTTTATACTGATAGCGGTGGAGCTATTTCTATGTTAATACAGATAGCGATGTAGATATTTCCATGTTTATAGTGATGGCGGTGTAGTTATTTCCATGTTTATAGAGATTGCAGTGTAGATATTTCCATATTTATAGAGATAGCGTTGTACGTATTTCCATGTTTATAGAGATAGCGGAGTAGATATTTCCGTGGTTACACAGATGGCTGGGTAGGTATTTCCACGGGTATACAGATGGCACTGTAGATATTTCCATGTTTATAGATATGGTGGTGTAGATATTTCCATGTTTATACAGATGACTCTGTAGATATTTGCATGTTTATACAGATGGTGGTGTAGATATTTCCATGTTTATAGAGATAACAGTGTAGATATTTCCATGTTTATAAAGATAGCGAAGTAGATATTTCCATGTTGATACAGATAGCGGTGTAGGTATTTCCATGTTTACAGAGATAGCAGTGTAGATATTTCCATCTTTGCACAGATTGCGCTGTAGACATTTCGATCTTTACACAGGTAGATGTGTAGATATTTGCAAGTTTACACAGATATCTGTGTAGATACTTCCATGTTTACACAGATAGCGTTGTAGATATTTCCATGTTTATACAGATAGCGGTGTAGATATTTCCATGTTTATACAGATATCGGTGTAGATATTTCCATGTTTATACTGATAGCGGTGGAGATATTTCCATATTTATACAGATAGCGATGTAGATATTTCCATGTTTATAGAGATGGCGGTGTAGATATTTCCATGTTTATAGAGATTGCAATGTAGATATTTCTATGTTTATAGAGATAGTGGTGTAGATATTTCCATGTGTATAGAGATGGCGTTGTAGGTATTTCCATGTGTATAGATATGGCGGTGTAGGTATTTCCATGTTTATAGAGATAGTGGTGAGGATATTTCCGTAGTTATACAGATAGCGTTGTAGGTATTTCCAGGTTTATAGTGATAGTGGTGAGGATATTTCCGTATTTATACAGATAGCGTTGTAGATATTTCCATGTTTATACAGATAGCCGTTTTGGTATTTCCATGTTTATACAGATAGCGGTGTAGATATTTCCATGTTTATACTGATAGCAGTGTAGATATTTCCATGTTTACACAGATAGGTGTGTAGATATTTCCATGTTTACACAGATAGCGTTGTAGATATTTCCATCTTTATACAGATAGCGGTGTAGATATTTCAATGTTTATACAGATAACGGTGTTGGTATTTCCATGTTTATACACATAGCGGTGTAGATATTTCTATGTTTATACAGAAGGCGGTGTAGATATTTCCAAGTTTATAAAGATAGCGGTGTAGTTATTTCCATGTTTATACAGAAAGCGGTGTACATATTTCCATGTTTCTTCAGATACCTGTGTAGATATTTCCATGTGTATACAGATGGCAGTGTAGATATTTCCATGTTTATACAGATGGAGGTGTAGATATTTCCAAGTTTATACAGATGACTGTGTAGATATCTTCATGTTTTTACAGAGGGCGGTGTAGATATTTCCATGTTTATACAGATAACGGTGTCGCTATTTCTATGTTCATACAGATAGCAGTGTAGCTATTTCCATGTTTATAGAGATAGCTGTGTAGATATTTCCATGTTTATACAGATAGCGGTGTAGATATTTCCATGTTTATACAGATAGCGTTGTACATATTTCCATGTTTATACAGATAGCGGTGTAGATATTTCAGTGTTTATACTGATAGCGGTGGAGCTATTTCCATGTTAATACAGATAGCGATGTAGATATTTCCATGTTTATAGTGATGGCGGTGTAGATATTTCCATGTTTATAGAGATTGCAGCGTAGATATTTCCATATTTATACAGATAGCGTTGTACGTATTTCCATTTTTATAGAGATAGCGGAGTAGATATTTCCGTGGTTACACAGATGGCTGGGTAGGTATTTCCACGGGTATACAGATGGCACTGTAGATATTTCCATGTTTATAGATATGGTGGTGTAGATATTTCCATGTTTATACAGATGACTCTGTAGATATTTGCATGTTTATACAGATGGTGGTGTAGATATTTCCATGTTTATAGAGATAACAGTGTAGATGTTTCCATGTTTATAAAGATAGCAAAGTAGATATTTCGATGTTGATACAGATAGCGGTGTAGATATTTCCATGTCTACAGAGATAGCGGTGTAGATATTTCCATCTTTGCACAGATTGCGCTGCAGACATTTCGATCTTTACACAGATAGCTGTGTAGATATTTGCAAGTTTACACAGATATCTGTGTAGATACTTCCATGTTTACACAGATAGCGTTGTAGATATTTCCATGTTTATACAGATAGCGGTGTAGATATTTCCATGTTTATACAGATATCGGTGTAGATATTTCCATGTTTATACTGATAGCGGTGGAGATATTTCCATATTTATACAGATAGCGATGTAGATATTTCCATGTTTATAGAGATGGCGGTGTAGATATTTCCATGTTTATAGAGATTGCAATGTAGATATTTCTATGTTTATAGAGATAGTGGTGTAGATATTTCCATGTGTATAGAGATGGCGGTGTAGGTATTTCCATGTGTATAGATATGGCGGTGTAGGTATTTCCATGTTTATAGAGATAGTGGTGAGGATATTTCCGTAGTTATACAGATAGCGTTGTAGGTATTTCCAGGTTTATAGTGATAGTGGTGAGGATATTTCCGTATTTATACAGATAGCATTGTAGATATTTCCATGTTTATACAGATAGCCGTTTTGGTATTTCCATGTTTATACAGATAGCGGTGTAGATATTTCCATGTTTATACAGATAGCGGTGTAGATATTTCCATGTTTACACAGATAGGTGTGTAGATATTTCCATGTTTACACAGATAGCGTTGTAGATATTTCCATCTTTATACAGATAGCGGTGTAGATATTTCAATGTTTATACAGATAACGGTGTTGGTATTTCCATGTTTATACAGATAGCGGTGTAGATATTTCCATGTTTATACAGAAGGCGGTGTAGATATTTCCAAGTTTATAAAGATAGCGGTGTAGTTATTTCCATGTTTATACAGATAGCGGTGTACATATTTCCATGTTTCTTCAGATGGCTGTGTAGATATTTCCATGTGTATACAGATGGCAGTGTAGATATTTCCATGTTTATACAGATGGAGGTGTAGATATTTCCAAGTTTATACAGATGACTGTGTAGATATCTTCATGTTTTTACAGAGGTCGGTGTAGATATTTCCATGTTTATACAGATAACGGTGTCGCTATTTCTATGTTTATACAGATAGCAGGGTAGCTATTTCCATGTTTATAGAGATAGCTGTGTAGATATTTCCATGTTTATACAGATTGCGGTGTAGATATTTCCATGTTTATACAGATAGCGTTGTACATATTTCCATGTTTATACAGATAGCGGTGTAGATATTTCAGTGTTTATACTGATAGCGGTGGAGCTATTTCCATGTTAATACAGATAGCGATGTAGATATTTCCATGTTTATAGTGATGGCGGTGTAGATATTTCCATGTTTATAGAGATTGCAGTGTAGATATTTCCATATTTATAGAGATAGCGTTGTACGTATTTCCATGTTTATAGAGATAGCGGAGTAGATATTTCCGTGGTTACACAGATGGCTGGGTAGGTATTTCCACGGGTATACAGATGGCACTGTAGATATTTCCATGTTTATAGATATGGTGGTGTAGATATTTCCATGTTTATACAGATGACTCTGTAGATATTTGCATGTTTACAGATGGTGGTGTAGATATTTCCATGTTTATAGAGATAACAGTGTAGATATTTCCAGGTTTATAAAGATAGCGAAGTAGATATTTCCATGTTGATACAGATAGCGGTGTAGATATTTCCATGTTTATACTGATAGTGGTGTAGATATTTCCATCTTTGCACAGATTGCGCTGTAGACATTTCGATCTTTACACAGATAGCTGCGTAGATATTTGCAAGTTTACACAGATAGCTGTGTAGATACTTCCATGTTTACACAGATAACGTTGTAGATATTTCCATGTTTATACAGATAGCGGTGTAGATATTTCCATGTTTATACAGATATCGGTGTAGATATTTCCATGTTTATACTGATAGCGGTGGAGATATTTCCATATTTATACAGATAGCGATGTAGATATTTCCATGTTTATAGAGATGGCGGTGTAGATATTTCCATGTTTATAGAGATTGCAATGTAGATATTTCTATGTTTATAGAGATAGTGGTGTAGATATTTCCATGTGTATAGAGATGGCGGTGTAGGTATTTCCATGTGTATAGATATGGCGGTGTAGGTATTTCCATGTTTATAGAGATAGTGGTGAGGATATTTCCGTATTTATACAGATAGCGTTGTAGGTATTTCCAGGTTTATAGTGATAGTGGTGAGGATATTTCCGTATTTATACAGACAGCGTTGTAGATATTTCCATGTTTATACAGATAGCCGTTTTGGTATTTCCATGTTTATAAAGATAGCGGTGTAGATATTTCCATGTTTATACAGATAGCGGTGTAGATATTTCCATGTTTACACAGATAGGTGTGTAGATATTTCCATGTTTACACAGATAGAGTTGTAGATATTTCCATCTTTATACAGATAGCGGTGTAGATATTTCAATGTTTATACAGATAACGGTGTTGGTATTTACATGTTTATACAGATAGCGGTGTAGATATTTCTATGTTTATACAGAAGGCGGTGTAGATATTTCCAAGTTTATAAAGATAGCGGTGTAGTTATTTCCATGTTTATACAGAAAGCGGTGTACATATTTCCATGTTTCTTCAGATACCTGTGTAGATATTTCCATGTGTATACAGATGGCAGTGTAGATATTTCCATGTTTATACAGATGGAGGTGTAGATACTTCCAAGTTTATACAGATGACTGTGTAGATATCTTCATGTTTTTACAGAGGGCGGTGTAGATATTTCCATGTTTATACAGATAACGGTGTCGCTATTTCTATGTTTATACAGATAGCAGGGTAGCTATTTCCATGTTTATAGAGATAGCTGTGTAGATATTTCCATGTTTATACAGATTGCGGTGTAGATATTTCCATGTTTATACAGATAGCGTTGTACATATTTCCATGTTTATACAGATAGCGGTGTAGATATTTCAGTGTTTATACTGATAGCGGTGGAGCTATTTCCATGTTAATACAGATAGCGATGTAGATATTTCCATGTTTATAGTGATGGCGGTGTAGATATTTCCATGTTTATAGAGATTGCAGTGTAGATATTTCCATATTTATAGAGATAGCGTTGTACGTATTTCCATGTTTATAGAGATAGCGGAGTAGATATTTCCGTGGTTACACAGATGGCTGGGTAGGTATTTCCACGGGTATACAGATGGCACTGTAGATATTTCCATGTTTATAGATATGGTGGTGTAGATATTTCCATGTTTATACCGATGACTCTGTAGATATTTGCATGTTTATACAGATGGTGGTGTAGATATTTCCATGTTTATAGAGATATCAGTGTAGATATTTCCATGTTTATAAAGATAGCGAAGTAGATATTTCCATGTTGATACAGATAGCGGTGTAGATATTTCCATGTTTACAGAGATAGCGGTGTAGATATTTCCATCTTAGCACAGATTGCGCTGTAGACATTTCGATCTTTACACAGATAGCTGCGTAGATATTTGCAAGTTTACACAGATATCTGTGTAGATACTTCCATGTTTACACAGATAGCGTTGTAGATATTTCCATGTTTATACAGATAGCGGTGTAGATATTTCCATGTTTATACAGATATCGGTGTAGATATTTCCATGTTTATACTGATAGCGGTGGAGATATTTCCATATTTATACAGATAGCGATGTAGATATTTCCATGTTTATAGAGATGGCGGTGTAGATATTTCCATGTTTATAGAGATTGCAATGTAGATATTTCTATGTTTATAGAGATAGTGCTGTAGATATTTCCATGTGTATAGAGATGGCGTTGTAGGTATTTCCATGTGTATAGATATGGCGGTGTAGGTATTTCCATGTTTATAGAGATAGAGGTGAGGATATTTCCGTAGTTATACAGATAGCATTGTAGGTATTTCCAGGTTTATAGTGATAGTGGTGAGGATATTTCCGTATTTATACAGATAGCGTTGTAGATATTTCCATGTTTATACAGATAGCCGTTTTGGTATTTCCATGTTTATACAGATAGCGGTGTAGATATTTCCATGTTTATACTGATAGCGGTGTAGATATTTCCATGTTTACACAGATAGGTGTGTAGATATTTCCATGTTTACACAGATAGCGTTGTAGATATTTCCATCTTTATACAGATAGCGGTGTAGATATTTCAATGTTTATACAGATAACGGTGTTGGTATTTCCATGTTTATACAGATAGCGGTGTAGATATTTCCATGTTTATACAGAAGGCGGTGTAGATATTTCCAAGTTTATAAAGATAGCGGTGTAGTTATTTCCATGTTTATACAGATAGCGGTGTACATACTTCCATGTTTCTTCAGATGGCTGTGTAGATATTTCCATGTGTATACAGATGGCAGTGTAGATATTTCCATGTTTATACAGATGGAGGTGTAGATATTTCCAAGTTTATACAGATGACTGTGTAGATATCTTGATGTTTTTTCAGAGGGCGGTGTAGATATTTCCATGTTTATACAGATAACGGTGTCGCTATTTCTATGTTTATACAGATAGCAGGGTAGCTATTTCCATGTTTATAGAGATAGCTGTGTAGATATTTCCATGTTTATACAGATTGCGGTGTAGATATTTCCATGTTTATACAGATAGCGTTGTAGATATTTCCATGTTTATACAGATAGCGGTGTAGATATTTCAATGTTTATACTGATAGCGGTGGAGCTATTTCTATGTTAATACAGATAGCGATGTAGATATTTCCATGTTTATAGTGATGGCGGTGTAGTTATTTCCATGTTTATAGAGATTGCAGTGTAGATATTTCCATATTTATAGAGATAGCGTTGTACGTATTTCCATGTTTATAGAGATAGCGGAGTAGATATTTCCGTGGTTACACAGATGGCTGGGTAGGTATTTCCACGGGTATACAGATGGCACTGTAGATATTTCCATGTTTATAGATATGGTGGTGTAGATATTTCCATGTTTATACAGATGACTCTGTAGATATTTGCATGTTTATACAGATGGTGGTGTAGATATTTCCATGTTTATAGAGATAACAGTGTAGATATTTCCATGTTTATAAAGATAGCGAAGTAGATATTTCCATGTTGATACAGATAGCGGTGTAGGTATTTCCATGTTTACAGAGATAGCAGTGTAGATATTTCCATCTTTGCACAGATTGCGCTGTAGACATTTCGATCTTTACACAGGTAGATGTGTAGATATTTGCAAGTTTACACAGATATCTGTGTAGATACTTCCATGTTTACACAGATAGCGTTGTAGATATTTCCATGTTTATACAGATAGCGGTGTAGATATTTCCATGTTTATACAGATATCGGTGTAGATATTTCCATGTTTATACTGATAGCGGTGGAGATATTTCCATATTTATACAGATAGCGATGTAGATATTTCCATGTTTATAGAGATGGCGGTGTAGATATTTCCATGTTTATAGAGATTGCAATGTAGATATTTCTATGTTTATAGAGATAGTGGTGTAGATATTTCCATGTGTATAGAGATGGCGTTGTAGGTATTTCCATGTGTATAGATATGGCGGTGTAGGTATTTCCATGTTTATAGAGATAGTGGTGAGGATATTTCCGTAGTTATACAGATAGCGTTGTAGGTATTTCCAGGTTTATAGTGATAGTGGTGAGGATATTTCCGTATTTATACAGATAGCGTTGTAGATATTTCCATGTTTATACAGATAGCCGTTTTGGTATTTCCATGTTTATACAGATAGCGGTGTAGATATTTCCATGTTTATACTGATAGCAGTGTAGATATTTCCATGTTTACACAGATAGGTGTGTAGATATTTCCATGTTTACACAGATAGCGTTGTAGATATTTCCATCTTTATACAGATAGCGGTGTAGATATTTCAATGTTTATACAGATAACGGTGTTGGTATTTCCATGTTTATACACATAGCGGTGTAGATATTTCTATGTTTATACAGAAGGCGGTGTAGATATTTCCAAGTTTATAAAGATAGCGGTGTAGTTATTTCCATGTTTATACAGAAAGCGGTGTACATATTTCCATGTTTCTTCAGATACCTGTGTAGATATTTCCATGTGTATACAGATGGCAGTGTAGATATTTCCATGTTTATACAGATGGAGGTGTAGATATTTCCAAGTTTATACAGATGACTGTGTAGATATATTCATGTTTTTACAGAGGGCGGTGTAGATATTTCCATGTTTATACAGATAACGGTGTCGCTATTTCTATGTTCATACAGATAGCAGTGTAGCTATTTCCATGTTTATAGAGATAGCTGTGTAGATATTTCCATGTTTATACAGATAGCGGTGTAGATATTTCCATGTTTATACAGATAGCGTTGTACATATTTCCATGTTTATACAGATAGCGGTGTAGATATTTCAGTGTTTATACTGATAGCGGTGGAGCTATTTCCATGTTAATACAGATAGCGATGTAGATATTTCCATGTTTATAGTGATGGCGGTGTAGATATTTCCATGTTTATAGAGATTGCAGCGTAGATATTTCCATATTTATACAGATGGCGTTGTACGTATTTCCATTTTTATAGAGATAGCGGAGTAGATATTTCCGTGGTTACACAGATGGCTGGGTAGGTATTTCCACGGGTATACAGATGGCACTGTAGATATTTCCATGTTTATAGATATGGTGGTGTAGATATTTCCATGTTTATACAGATGACTCTGTAGATATTTGCATGTTTACACAGATGGTGGTGTAGATATTTCCATGTTTATAGAGATAACAGTGTAGATGTTTCCATGTTTATAAAGATAGCAAAGTAGATATTTCGATGTTGATACAGATAGCGGTGTAGATATTTCCATGTCTACAGAGATAGCGGTGTAGATATTTCCATCTTTGCACAGATTGCGCTGCAGACATTTCGATCTTTACACAGATAGCTGTGTAGATATTTGCAAGTTTACACAGATATCTGTGTAGATACTTCCATGTTTACACAGATAGCGTTGTAGATATTTCCATGTTTATACAGATAGCGGTGTAGATATTTCCATGTTTATACAGATATCGGTGTAGATATTTCCATGTTTATACTGATAGCGGTGGAGATATTTCCATATTTATACAGATAGCGATGTAGATATTTCCATGTTTATAGAGATGGCGGTGTAGATATTTCCATGTTTATAGAGATTGCAATGTAGATATTTCTATGTTTATAGAGATAGTGGTGTAGATATTTCCATGTGTATAGAGATGGCGGTGTAGGTATTTCCATGTGTATAGATATGGCGGTGTAGGTATTTCCATGTTTATAGAGATAGTGGTGAGGATATTTCCGTAGTTATACAGATAGCGTTGTAGGTATTTCCAGGTTTATAGTGATAGTGGTGAGGATATTTCCGTATTTATACAGATAGCATTGTAGATATTTCCATGTTTATACAGATAGCCGTTTTGGTATTTCCATGTTTATACAGATAGCGGTGTAGATATTTCCATGTTTATACAGATAGCGGTGTAGATATTTCCATGTTTACACAGATAGGTGTGTAGATATTTCCATGTTTACACAGATAGCGTTGTAGATATTTCCATCTTTAAACAGATAGCGGTGTAGATATTTCAATGTTTATACAGATAACGGTGTTGGTATTTCCATGTTTATACAGATAGCGGTGTAGATATTTCCATGTTTATACAGAAGGCGGTGTAGATATTTCCAAGTTTATAAAGATAGCGGTGTAGTTATTTCCATGTTTATACAGATAGCGGTGTACATATTTCCATGTTTCTTCAGATGGCTGTGTAGATATTTCCATGTGTATACAGATGGCAGTGTAGATATTTCCATGTTTATACAGATGGAGGTGTAGATATTTCCAAGTTTATACAGATGACTGTGTAGATATCTTCATGTTTTTACAGAGGTCGGTGTAGATATTTCCATGTTTTTACAGATAACGGTGTCGCTATTTCTATGTTTATACAGATAGCAGGGTAGCTATTTCCATGTTTATAGAGATAGCTGTGTAGATATTTCCATGTTTATACAGATTGCGGTGTAGATATTTCCATGTTTATACAGATAGCGTTGTACATATTTCCATGTTTATACAGATAGCGGTGTAGATATTTCAGTGTTTATACTGATAGCGGTGGAGCTATTTCCATGTTAATACAGATAGCGATGTAGATATTTCCATGTTTATAGTGATGGCGGTGTAGATATTTCCATGTTTATAGAGATTGCAGTGTAGATATTTCCATATTTATAGAGATAGCGTCGTACGTATTTCCATGTTTATAGAGATAGCGGAGTAGATATTTCCGTGGTTACACAGATGGCTGGGTAGGTATTTCCACGGGTATACAGATGGCACTGTAGATATTTCCATGTTTATAGATATGGTGGTGTAGATATTTCCATGTTTATACAGATGACTCTGTAGATATTTGCATGTTTACAGATGGTGGTGTAGATATTTCCATGTTTATAGAGATAACAGTGTAGATATTTCCAGGTTTATAAAGATAGCGAAGTAGATATTTCCATGTTGATACAGATAGCGGTGTAGATATTTCCATGTTTATACTGATAGTGGTGTAGATATTTCCATCTTTGCACAGATTGCGCTGTAGACATTTCGATCTTTACACAGATAGCTGCGTAGATATTTGCAAGTTTACACAGATAGCTGTGTAGATACTTCCATGTTTACACAGATAACGTTGTAGATATTTCCATGTTTATACAGATAGCGGTGTAGATATTTCCATGTTTATACAGATATCGGTGTAGATATTTCCATGTTTATACTGATAGCGGTGGAGATATTTCCATATTTATACAGATAGCGATGTAGATATTTCCATGTTTATAGAGATGGCGGTGTAGATATTTCCATGTTTATAGAGATTGCAATGTAGATATTTCTATGTTTATAGAGATAGTGGTGTAGATATTTCCATGTGTATAGAGATGGCGGTGTAGGTATTTCCATGTGTATAGATATGGCGGTGTAGGTATTTCCATGTTTATAGAGATAGTGGTGAGGATATTTCCGTATTTATACAGATAGCGTTGTAGGTATTTCCAGGTTTATAGTGATAGTGGTGAGGATATTTCCGTATTTATACAGACAGCGTTGTAGATATTTCCATGTTTATACAGATAGCCGTTTTGGTATTTCCATGTTTATAAAGATAGCGGTGTAGATATTTCCATGTTTATACAGATAGCGGTGTAGATATTTCCATGTTTACACAGATAGGTGTGTAGATATTTCCATGTTTACACAGATAGAGTTGTAGATATTTCCATCTTTATACAGATAGCGGTGTAGATATTTCAATGTTTATACAGATAACGGTGTTGGTATTTACATGTTTATACAGATAGCGGTGTAGATATTTCTATGTTTATACAGAAGGCGGTGTAGATATTTCCAAGTTTATAAAGATAGCGGTGTAGTTATTTCCATGTTTATACAGAAAGCGGTGTACATATTTCCATGTTTCTTCAGATACCTGTGTAGATATTTCCATGTGTATACAGATGGCAGTGTAGATATTTCCATGTTTATACAGATGGAGGTGTAGATACTTCCAAGTTTATACAGATGACTGTGTAGATATCTTCATGTTTTTACAGAGGGCGGTGTAGATATTTCCATGTTTATACAGATAACGGTGTCGCTATTTCTATGTTTATACAGATAGCAGGGTAGCTATTTCCATGTTTATAGAGATAGCTGTGTAGATATTTCCATGTTTATACAGATTGCGGTGTAGATATTTCCATGTTTATACAGATAGCGCTGTACATATTTCCATGTTTATACAGATAGCGGTGTAGATATTTCAGTGTTTATACTGATAGCGGTGGAGCTATTTCCATGTTAATACAGATAGCGATGTAGATATTTCCATGTTTATAGTGATGGCGGTGTAGATATTTCCATGTTTATAGAGATTGCAGTGTAGATATTTCCATATTTATAGAGATAGCGTTGTACGTATTTCCATGTTTATAGAGATAGCGGAGTAGATATTTCCGTGGTTACACAGATGGCTGGGTAGGTATTTCCACGGGTATACAGATGGCACTGTAGATATTTCCATGTTTATAGATATGGTGGTGTAGATATTTCCATGTTTATACCGATGACTCTGTAGATATTTGCATGTTTATACAGATGGTGGTGTAGATATTTCCATGTTTATAGAGATATCAGTGTAGATATTTCCATGTTTATAAAGATAGCGAAGTAGATATTTCCATGTTGATACAGATAGCGGTGTAGATATTTCCATGTTTACAGAGATAGCGGTGTAGATATTTCCATCTTAGCACAGATTGCGCTGTAGACATTTCGATCTTTACACAGATAGCTGCGTAGATATTTGCAAGTTTACACAGATATCTGTGTAGATACTTCCATGTTTACACAGATAGCGTTGTAGATATTTCCATGTTTATACAGATAGCGGTGTAGATATTTCCATGTTTATACAGATATCGGTGTAGATATTTCCATGTTTATACTGATAGCGGTGGAGATATTTCCATATTTATACAGATAGCGATGTAGATATTTCCATGTTTATAGAGATGGCGGTGTAGATATTTCCATGTTTATAGAGATTGCAATGTAGATATTTCTATGTTTATAGAGATAGTGCTGTAGATATTTCCATGTGTATAGAGATGGCGTTGTAGGTATTTCCATGTGTATAGATATGGCGGTGTAGGTATTTCCATGTTTATAGAGATAGAGGTGAGGATATTTCCGTAGTTATACAGATAGCATTGTAGGTATTTCCAGGTTTATAGTGATAGTGGTGAGGATATTTCCGTATTTATACAGATAGCGTTGTAGATATTTCCATGTTTATACAGATAGCCGTTTTGGTATTTCCATGTTTATACAGATAGCGGTGTAGATATTTCCATGTTTATACTGATAGCGGTGTAGATATTTCCATGTTTACACAGATAGGTGTGTAGATATTTCCATGTTTACACAGATAGCGTTGTAGATATTTCCATCTTTATACAGATAGCGGTGTAGATATTTCAATGTTTATACAGATAACGGTGTTGGTATTTCCATGTTTATACAGATAGCGGTGTAGATATTTCCATGTTTATACAGAAGGCGGTGTAGATATTTCCAAGTTTATAAAGATAGCGGTGTAGTTATTTCCATGTTTATACAGATAGCGGTGTACATACTTCCATGTTTCTTCAGATGGCTGTGTAGATATTTCCATGTGTATACAGATGGCAGTGTAGATATTTCCATGTTTATACAGATGGAGGTGTAGATATTTCCAAGTTTATACAGATGACTGTGTAGATATCTTGATGTTTTTTCAGAGGGCGGTGTAGATATTTCCATGTTTATACAGATAACGGTGTCGCTATTTCTATGTTTATACAGATAGCAGGGTAGCTATTTCCATGTTTATAGAGATAGCTGTGTAGATATTTCCATGTTTATACAGATTGCGGTGTAGATATTTCCATGTTTATACAGATAGCGTTGTAGATATTTCCATGTTTATACAGATAGCGGTGTAGATATTTCAATGTTTATACTGATAGCGGTGGAGCTATTTCTATGTTAATACAGATAGCGATGTAGATATTTCCATGTTTATAGTGATGGCGGTGTAGTTATTTCCATGTTTATAGAGATTGCAGTGTAGATATTTCCATATTTATAGAGATAGCATTGTACGTATTTCCATGTTTATAGAGATAGCGGAGTAGATATTTCCGTGGTTACACAGATGGCTGGGTAGGTATTTCCACGGGTATACAGATGGCACTGTAGATATTTCCATGTTTATAGATATGGTGGTGTAGATATTTCCATGTTTATACAGATGACTCTGTAGATATTTGCATGTTTATACAGATGGTGGTGTAGATATTTCCATGTTTATAGAGATAACAGTGTAGATATTTCCATGTTTATAAAGATAGCGAAGTAGATATTTCCATGTTGATACAGATAGCGGTGTAGGTATTTCCATGTTTACAGAGATAGCAGTGTAGATATTTCCATCTTTGCACAGATTGCGCTGTAGACATTTCGATCTTTACACAGGTAGATGTGTAGATATTTGCAAGTTTACACAGATATCTGTGTAGATACTTCCATGTTTACACAGATAGCGTTGTAGATATTTCCATGTTTATACAGATAGCGGTGTAGATATTTCCATGTTTATACAGATATCGGTGTAGATATTTCCATGTTTATACTGATAGCGGTGGAGATATTTCCATATTTATACAGATAGCGATGTAGATATTTCCATGTTTATAGAGATGGCGGTGTAGATATTTCCATGTTTATAGAGATTGCAATGTAGATATTTCTATGTTTATAGAGATAGTGGTGTAGATATTTCCATGTGTATAGAGATGGCGTTGTAGGTATTTCCATGTGTATAGATATGGCGGTGTAGGTATTTCCATGTTTATAGAGATAGTGGTGAGGATATTTCCGTAGTTATACAGATAGCGTTGTAGGTATTTCCAGGTTTATAGTGATAGTGGTGAGGATATTTCCGTATTTATACAGATAGCGTTGTAGATATTTCCATGTTTATACAGATAGCCGTTTTGGTATTTCCATGTTTATACAGATAGCGGTGTAGATATTTCCATGTTTATACTGATAGCAGTGTAGATATTTCCATGTTTACACAGATAGGTGTGTAGATATTTCCATGTTTACACAGATAGCGTTGTAGATATTTCCATCTTTATACAGATAGCGGTGTAGATATTTCAATGTTTATACAGATAACGGTGTTGGTATTTCCATGTTTATACACATAGCGGTGTAGATATTTCTATGTTTATACAGAAGGCGGTGTAGATATTTCCAAGTTTATAAAGATAGCGGTGTAGTTATTTCCATGTTTATACAGAAAGCGGTGTACATATTTCCATGTTTCTTCAGATACCTGTGTAGATATTTCCATGTGTATACAGATGGCAGTGTAGATATTTCCATGTTTATACAGATGGAGGTGTAGATATTTCCAAGTTTATACAGATGACTGTGTAGATATCTTCATGTTTTTACAGAGGGCGGTGTAGATATTTCCATGTTTATACAGATAACGGTGTCGCTATTTCTATGTTCATACAGATAGCAGTGTAGCTATTTCCATGTTTATAGAGATAGCTGTGTAGATATTTCCATGTTTATACAGATAGCGGTGTAGATATTTCCATGTTTATACAGATAGCGTTGTACATATTTCCATGTTTATACAGATAGCGGTGTAGATATTTCAGTGTTTATACTGATAGCGGTGGAGCTATTTCCATGTTAATACAGATAGCGATGTAGATATTTCCATGTTTATAGTGATGGCGGTGTAGATATTTCCATGTTTATAGAGATTGCAGCGTAGATATTTCCATATTTATACAGATGGCGTTGTACGTATTTCCATTTTTATAGAGATAGCGGAGTAGATATTTCCGTGGTTACACAGATGGCTGGGTAGGTATTTCCACGGGTATACAGATGGCACTGTAGATATTTCCATGTTTATAGATATGGTGGTGTAGATATTTCCATGTTTATACAGATGACTCTGTAGATATTTGCATGTTTATACAGATGGTGGTGTAGATATTTCCATGTTTATAGAGATAACAGTGTAGATGTTTCCATGTTTATAAAGATAGCAAAGTAGATATTTCGATGTTGATACAGATAGCGGTGTAGATATTTCCATGTCTACAGAGATAGCGGTGTAGATATTTCCATCTTTGCACAGATTGCGCTGCAGACATTTCGATCTTTACACAGATAGCTGTGTAGATATTTGCAAGTTTACACAGATATCTGTGTAGATACTTCCATGTTTACACAGATAGCGTTGTAGATATTTCCATGTTTATACAGATAGCGGTGTAGATATTTCCATGTTTATACAGATATCGGTGTAGATATTTCCATGTTTATACTGATAGCGGTGGAGATATTTCCATATTTATACAGATAGCGATGTAGATATTTCCATGTTTATAGAGATGGCGGTGTAGATATTTCCATGTTTATAGAGATTGCAATGTAGATATTTCTATGTTTATAGAGATAGTGGTGTAGATATTTCCATGTGTATAGAGATGGCGGTGTAGGTATTTCCATGTGTATAGATATGGCGGTGTAGGTATTTCCATGTTTATAGAGATAGTGGTGAGGATATTTCCGTAGTTATACAGATAGCGTTGTAGGTATTTCCAGGTTTATAGTGATAGTGGTGAGGATATTTCCGTATTTATACAGATAGCATTGTAGATATTTCCATGTTTATACAGATAGCCGTTTTGGTATTTCCATGTTTATACAGATAGCGGTGTAGATATTTCCATGTTTATACAGATAGCGGTGTAGATATTTCCATGTTTACACAGATAGGTGTGTAGATATTTCCATGTTTACACAGATAGCGTTGTAGATATTTCCATCTTTATACAGATAGCGGTGTAGATATTTCAATGTTTATACAGATAACGGTGTTGGTATTTCCATGTTTATACAGATAGCGGTGTAGATATTTCCATGTTTATACAGAAGGCGGTGTAGATATTTCCAAGTTTATAAAGATAGCGGTGTAGTTATTTCCATGTTTATACAGATAGCGGTGTACATATTTCCATGTTTCTTCAGATGGCTGTGTAGATAGTTCCATGTGTATACAGATGGCAGTGTAGATATTTCCATGTTTATACAGATGGAGGTGTAGATATTTCCAAGTTTATACAGATGACTGTGTAGATATCTTCATGTTTTTACAGAGGTCGGTGTAGATATTTCCATGTTTATACAGATAACGGTGTCGCTATTTCTATGTTTATACAGATAGCAGGGTAGCTATTTCCATGTTTATAGAGATAGCTGTGTAGATATTTCCATGTTTATACAGATTGCGGTGTAGATATTTCCATGTTTATACAGATAGCGTTGTACATATTTCCATGTTTATACAGATAGCGGTGTAGATATTTCAGTGTTTATACTGATAGCGGTGGAGCTATTTCCATGTTAATACAGATAGCGATGTAGATATTTCCATGTTTATAGTGATGGCGGTGTAGATATTTCCATGTTTATAGAGATTGCAGTGTAGATATTTCCATATTTATAGAGATAGCGTCGTACGTATTTCCATGTTTATAGAGATAGCGGTGTAGATATTTCCATGTTTATACTGATAGTGGTGTAGATATTTCCATCTTTGCACAGATTGCGCTGTAGACATTTCGATCTTTACACAGATAGCTGCGTAGATATTTGCAAGTTTACACAGATAGCTGTGTAGATACTTCCATGTTTACACAGATAACGTTGTAGATATTTCCATGTTTATACAGATAGCGGTGTAGATATTTCCATGTTTATACAGATATCGGTGTAGATATTTCCATGTTTATACTGATAGCGGTGGAGATATTTCCATATTTATACAGATAGCGATGTAGATATTTCCATGTTTATAGAGATGGCGGTGTAGATATTTCCATGTTTATAGAGATTGCAATGTAGATATTTCTATGTTTATAGAGATAGTGGTGTAGATATTTCCATGTGTATAGAGATGGCGGTGTAGGTATTTCCATGTGTATAGATATGGCGGTGTAGGTATTTCCATGTTTATAGAGATAGTGGTGAGGATATTTCCGTATTTATACAGATAGCGTTGTAGGTATTTCCAGGTTTATAGTGATAGTGGTGAGGATATTTCCGTATTTATACAGACAGCGTTGTAGATATTTCCATGTTTATACAGATAGCCGTTTTGGTATTTCCATGTTTATAAAGATAGCGGTGTAGATATTTCCATGTTTATACAGATAGCAGTGTAGATATTTCCATGTTTACACAGATAGGTGTGTAGATATTTCCATGTTTACACAGATAGAGTTGTAGATATTTCCATCTTTATACAGATAGCGGTGTAGATATTTCAATGTTTATACAGATAACGGTGTTGGTATTTCCATGTTTATACAGATAGCGGTGTAGATATTTCTATGTTTATACAGAAGGCGGTGTAGATATTTCCAAGTTTATAAAGATAGCGGTGTAGTTATTTCCATGTTTATACAGAAAGCGGTGTACATATTTCCATGTTTCTTCAGATACCTGTGTAGATATTTCCATGTGTATACAGATGGCAGTGTAGATATTTCCATGTTTATACAGATGGAGGTGTAGATATTTCCAAGTTTATACAGATGACTGTGTAGATATCTTCATGTTTTTACAGAGGGCGGTGTAGATATTTCCATGTTTATACAGATAACGGTGTCGCTATTTCTATGTTCATACAGATAGCAGTGTAGCTATTTCCATGTTTATAGAGATAGCTGTGTAGATATTTCCATGTTTATACAGATAGCGGTGTAGATATTTCCATGTTTATACAGATAGCGTTGTACATATTTCCATGTTTTTACAGATAGCGGTGTAGATATTTCAGTGTTTATACTGATAGCGGTGGAGCTATTTCCATGTTAATACAGATAGCGATGTAGATATTTCCATGTTTATAGTGATGGCGGTGTAGATATTTCCATGTTTATAGAGATTGCAGCGTAGATATTTCCATATTTATACAGATGGCGTTGTACGTATTTCCATTTTTATAGAGATAGCGGAGTAGATATTTCCGTGGTTACACAGATGGCTGGGTAGGTATTTCCACGGGTATACAGATGGCACTGTAGATATTTCCATGTTTATAGATATGGTGGTGTAGATATTTCCATGTTTATACAGATGACTCTGTAGATATTTGCATGTTTATACAGATGGTGGTGTAGATATTTCCATGTTCATAGAGATAACAGTGTAGATGTTTCCATGTTTATAAAGATAGCGAAGTAGATATTTCGATGTTGATACAGATAGCGGTGTAGATATTTCCATGTCTACAGAGATAGCGGTGTAGATATTTCCATCTTTGCACAGATTGCGCTGTAGACATTTCGATCTTTACACAGATAGCTGTGTAGATATTTGCAAGTTTACACAGATATCTGTGTAGATACTTCCATGTTTACACAGATAGCGTTGTAGATATTTCCATGTTTATACAGATAGCGGTGTAGATATTTCCATGTTTATACAGATATCGGTGTAGATATTTCCATGTTTATACTGATAGCGGTGGAGATATTTCCATATTTATACAGATAGCGATGTAGATATTTCCATGTTTATAGAGATGGCGGTGTAGATATTTCCATGTTTATAGAGATTGCAATGAAGATATTTCTATGTTTATAGAGATAGTGGTGTAGATATTTCCATGTGTATAGAGATGGCGGTGTAGGTATTTCCATGTGTATAGATATGGCGGTGTAAGTATTTCCATGTTTATAGAGATAGTGGTGAGGATATTTCCGTAGTTATACAGATAGCGTTGTAGGTATTTCCAGGTTTATAGTGATAGTGGTGAGGATATTTCCGTATTTATACAGATAGCATTGTAGATATTTCCATCTTTATACAGATAGCCGTTTTGGTATTTCCATGTTTATACAGATAGCGGTGTAGATATTTCCATGTTTATACAGATAGCGGTGTAGATATTTCCATGTTTACACAGATAGGTGTGTAGATATTTCCATGTTTACATAGATAGCGTTGTAGATATTTCCATCTTTATACAGATAGCGGTGTAGATATTTCAATGTTTATACAGATAACGGTGTTGGTATTTCCATGTTTATACAGATAGCGGTGTAGATATTTCCATGTTTATACAGAAGGCGGTGTAGATATTTCCAAGTTTATAAAGATAGCGGTGTAGTTATTTCCATGTTTATACAGATAGCGGTGTACATATTTCCATGTTTCTTCAGATGGCTGTGTAGATATTTCCATGTGTATACAGATGGCAGTGTAGATATTTCCATGTTTATACAGATGGAGGTGTAGATATTTCCAAGTTTATACAGATGACTGTGTAGATATCTTCATGTTTTTACAGAGGTCGGTGTAGATATTTCCATGTTTATACAGATAACGGTGTCGCTATTTCTATGTTTATACAGATAGCAGGGTAGCTATTTCCATGTTTATAGAGATAGCTGTGTAGATATTTCCATGTTTATACAGATAGCGGTGTAGATATTTCCATGTTTATACAGATAGCGTTGTACATATTTCCATGTTTATTCAGATAGCGGTGTAGATATTTCAGTGTTTATACTGATAGCGGTGGAGCTATTTCCATGTTAATACAGATAGCGATGTAGATATTTCCATGTTTATAGTGATGGCGGTGTAGATATTTCCATGTTTATAGAGATTGCAGCGTAGATATTTCCATATTTATACAGATAGCGTTGTACGTATTTCCATTTTTATAGAGATAGCGGAGTAGATATTTCCGTGGTTACACAGATGGCTGGGTAGGTATTTCCTCGGGTATACAGATGGCACTGTAGATATTTCCATGTTTATAGATATGGTGGTGTAGATAATTCCATGTTTATACAGATGACTCTGTAGATATTTGCATGTTTATACAGATGGTGGTGTAGATATTTCCATGTTTATAGAGATAACAGTGTAGATGTTTCCATGTTTATAAAGATAGCGAAGTAGATATTTCGATGTTGATACAGATAGCAGTGTAGATATTTCCATGTCTACAGAGATAGCGGTGTAGATATTTCCATCTTTGCACAGATTGCGCTGTAGACATTTCGATCTTTACACAGATAGCTGTGTAGATATTTGCAAGTTTACACAGATATCTGTGTAGATACTTCCATGTTTACACAGAGAGCGTTGTAGATATTTCCATGTTTATACAGATAGCGGTGTAGATATTTCCATGTTTATACAGATATCGGTGTAGATATTTCCATGTTTATACTGATAGCGATGTAGATATTTCCATGTTTATAGTGATGGCGGTGTAGATATTTCCATGTTTATAGAGATTGCAGTGTAGATATTTCCATATTTATAGAGATAGCGTTGTACGTATTTCCATGTTTATAGAGATAGCGGAGTAGATATTTCCGTGGTTACACAGATGGCTGGGTAGGTATTTCCACGGGTATACAGATGGCACTGTAGATATTTCCATGTTTATAGATATGGTGGTGTAGATATTTCCATGTTTATACCGATGACTCTGTAGATATTTGCATGTTTATACAGATGGTGGTGTAGATATTTCCATGTTTATAGAGATATCAGTGTAGATATTTCCATGTTTATAAAGATAGCGAAGTAGATATTTCCATGTTGATACAGATAGCGGTGTAGGTATTTCCATGTTTATACTGATAGTGGCGTAGATATTTCCATCTTTGCACAGATTGCGCTGTAGACATTTCGATCTTTACACAGATAGCTGCGTAGATATTTGCAAGTTTACACAGATAGCTGTGTAGATACTTCCATGTTTACACAGATAGCGTTGTAGATATTTCCATGTTTATACAGATAGCGGTGTAGATATTTCCATGTTTATACAGATATCGGTGTAGATATTTCCATGTTTATACTGATAGCGGTGGAGATATTTCCATATTTATACAGATAGCGATGTAGATATTTCCATGTTTATAGAGATGGCGGTGTAGATATTTCCATGTTTATAGAGATTGCAATGTAGATATTTCTATGTTTATAGAGATAGTGGTGTAGATATTTCCATGTGTATAGAGATGGCGGTGTAGGTATTTCCATGTGTATAGATATGGCGGTGTAGGTATTTCCATGTTTATAGAGATAGTGGTGAGGATATTTCCGTATTTATACAGATAGCGTTGTAGGTATTTCCAGGTTTATAGTGATAGTGGTGAGGATATTTCCGTATTTATACAGACAGCGTTGTAGATATTTCCATGTTTATACAGATAGCCGTTTTGGTATTTCCATGTTTATAAAGATAGCGGTGTAGATATTTCCATGTTTATACAGATAGCGGTGTAGATATTTCCATGTTTACACAGATAGGTGTGTAGATATTTCCATGTTTACACAGATAGAGTTGTAGATATTTCCATCTTTATACAGATAGCGGTGTAGATATTTCAATGTTTATACAGATAACGGTGTTGGTATTTACATGTTTATACAGATAGCTGTGTAGATATTTCTATGTTTATACAGAAGGCGGTGTAGATATTTCCAAGTTTATAAAGATAGCGGTGTAGTTATTTCCATGTTTATACAGAAAGCGGTGTACATATTTCCATGTTTCTTCAGATACCTGTGTAGATATTTCCATGTGTATACAGATGGCAGTGTAGATATTTCCATGTTTATACAGATGGAGGTGTAGATACTTCCAAGTTTATACAGATGACTGTGTAGATATCTTCATGTTTTTACAGAGGGCGGTGTAGATATTTCCATGTTTATACAGATAACGGTGTCGCTATTTCTATGTTTATACAGATAGCAGGGTAGCTATTTCCATGTTTATAGAGATAGCTGTGTAGATATTTCCATGTTTATACAGATTGCGGTGTAGATATTTCCATGTTTATACAGATAGCGTTGTACATATTTCCATGTTTATACAGATAGCGGTGTAGATATTTCAGTGTTTATACTGATAGCGGTGGAGCTATTTCCATGTTAATACAGATAGCGATGTAGATATTTCCATGTTTATAGTGATGGCGGTGTAGATATTTCCATGTTTATAGAGATTGCAGTGTAGATATTTCCATATTTATAGAGATAGCGTTGTACGTATTTCCATGTTTATAGAGATAGCGGAGTAGATATTTCCGTGGTTACACAGATGGCTGGGTAGGTATTTCCACGGGTATACAGATGGCACTGTAGATATTTCCATGTTTATAGATATGGTGGTGTAGATATTTCCATGTTTATACCGATGACTCTGTAGATATTTGCATGTTTATACCGATGGTGGTGTAGATATTTCCATGTTTATAGAGATATCAGTGTAGATATTTCCATGTTTATAAAGATAGCGAAGTAGATATTTCCATGTTGATACAGATAGCGGTGTAGATATTTCCATGTTTACAGAGATAGCGGTGTAGATATTTCCATCTTTGCACAGATTGCGCTGTAGACATTTCGATCTTTACACAGATAGCTGCGTAGATATTTGCAAGTTTACACAGATATCTGTGTAGATACTTCCATGTTTACACAGATAGCGTTGTAGATATTTCCATGTTTATACAGATAGCGGTGTAGATATTTCCATGTTTATACAGATATCGGTGTAGATATTTCCATGTTTATACTGATAGCGGTGGAGATATTTCCATATTTATACAGATAGCGATGTAGATATTTCCATGTTTATAGAGATGGCGGTGTAGATATTTCCATGTTTATAGAGATTGCAATGTAGATATTTCTATGTTTATAGAGATAGTGCTGTAGATATTTCCATGTGTATAGAGATGGCGTTGTAGGTATTTCCATGTGTATAGATATGGCGGTGTAGGTATTTCCATGTTTATAGAGATAGAGGTGAGGATATTTCCGTAGTTATACAGATAGCATTGTAGGTATTTCCAGGTTTATAGTGATAGTGGTGAGGATATTTCCGTATTTATACAGATAGCGTTGTAGATATTTCCATGTTTATACAGATAGCCGTTTTGGTATTTCCATGTTTATACAGATAGCGGTGTAGATATTTCCATGTTTATACTGATAGCGGTGTAGATATTTCCATGTTTACACAGATAGGTGTGTAGATATTTCCATGTTTACACAGATAGCGTTGTAGATATTTCCATCTTTATACAGATAGCGGTGTAGATATTTCAATGTTTATACAGATAACGGTGTTGGTATTTCCATGTTTATACAGATAGCGGTGTAGATATTTCCATGTTTATACAGAAGGCGGTGTCGATATTTCCAAGTTTATAAAGATAGCGGTGTAGTTATTTCCATGTTTATACAGATAGCGGTGTACATACTTCCATGTTTCTTCAGATGGCTGTGTAGATATTTCCATGTGTATACAGATGGCAGTGTAGATATTTCCATGTTTATACAGATGGAGGTGTAGATATTTCCAAGTTTATACAGATGACTGTGTAGATATCTTGATGTTTTTTCAGAGGGCGGTGTAGATATTTCCATGTTTATACAGATAACGGTGTCGCTATTTCTATGTTTATACAGATAGCAGGGTAGCTATTTCCATGTTTATAGAGATAGCTGTGTAGATATTTCCATGTTTATACAGATTGCGGTGTAGATATTTCCATGTTTATACAGATAGCGTTGTAGATATTTCCATGTTTATACAGATAGCGGTGTAGATATTTCAATGTTTATACTGATAGCGGTGGAGCTATTTCTATGTTAATACAGATAGCGATGTAGATATTTCCATGTTTATAGTGATGGCGGTGTAGTTATTTCCATGTTTATAGAGATTGCAGTGTAGATATTTCCATATTTATAGAGATAGCGTTGTACGTATTTCCATGTTTATAGAGATAGCGGAGTAGATATTTCCGTGGTTACACAGATGGCTGGGTAGGTATTTCCACGGGTATACAGATGGCACTGTAGATATTTCCATGTTTATAGATATGGTGGTGTAGATATTTCCATGTTTATACAGATGACTCTGTAGATATTTGCATGTTTATACAGATGGTGGTGTAGATATTTCCATGTTTATAGAGATAACAGTGTAGATATTTCCATGTTTATAAAGATAGCGAAGTAGATATTTCCATGTTGATACAGATAGCGGTGTAGGTATTTCCATGTTTACAGAGATAGCAGTGTAGATATTTCCATCTTTGCACAGATTGCGCTGTAGACATTTCGATCTTTACACAGGTAGATGTGTAGATATTTGCAAGTTTACACAGATATCTGTGTAGATACTTCCATGTTTACACAGATAGCGTTGTAGATATTTCCATGTTTATACAGATAGCGGTGTAGATATTTCCATGTTTATACAGATATCGGTGTAGATATTTCCATGTTTATACTGATAGCGGTGGAGATATTTCCATATTTATACAGATAGCGATGTAGATATTTCCATGTTTATAGAGATGGCGGTGTAGATATTTCCATGTTTATAGAGATTGCAATGTAGATATTTCTATGTTTATAGAGATAGTGGTGTAGATATTTCCATGTGTATAGAGATGGCGTTGTAGGTATTTCCATGTGTATAGATATGGCGGTGTAGGTATTTCCATGTTTATAGAGATAGTGGTGAGGATATTTCCGTATTTATACAGATAGCGTTGTAGGTATTTCCAGGTTTATAGTGATAGTGGTGAGGATATTTCCGTATTTATACAGATAGCGTTGTAGATATTTCCATGTTTATACAGATAGCCGTTTTGGTATTTCCATGTTTATACAGATAGCGGTGTAGATATTTCCATGTTTATACTGATAGCAGTGTAGATATTTCCATGTTTACACAGATAGGTGTGTAGATATTTCCATGTTTACACAGATAGCGTTGTAGATATTTCCATCTTTATACAGATAGCGGTGTAGATATTTCAATGTTTATACAGATAACGGTGTTGGTATTTCCATGTTTATACACATAGCGGTGTAGATATTTCTATGTTTATACAGAAGGCGGTGTAGATATTTCCAAGTTTATAAAGATAGCGGTGTAGTTATTTCCATGTTTATACAGAAAGCGGTGTACATATTTCCATGTTTCTTCAGATACCTGTGTAGATATTTCCATGTGTATACAGATGGCAGTGTAGATATTTCCATGTTTATACAGATGGAGGTGTAGATATTTCCAAGTTTATACAGATGACTGTGTAGATATCTTCATGTTTTTACAGAGGGCGGTGTAGATATTTCCATGTTTATACAGATAACGGTGTCGCTATTTCTATGTTCATACAGATAGCAGTGTAGCTATTTCCATGTTTATAGAGATAGCTGTGTAGATATTTCCATGTTTATACAGATAGCGGTGTAGATATTTCCATGTTTATACAGATAGCGTTGTACATATTTCCATGTTTATACAGATAGCGGTGTAGATATTTCAGTGTTTATACTGATAGCGGTGGAGCTATTTCCATGTTAATACAGATAGCGATGTAGATATTTCCATGTTTATAGTGATGGCGGTGTAGATATTTCCATGTTTATAGAGATTGCAGCGTAGATATTTCCATATTTATACAGATAGCGTTGTACGTATTTCCATTTTTATAGAGATAGCGGAGTAGATATTTCCGTGGTTACACAGATGGCTGGGTAGGTATTTCCACGGGTATACAGATGGCACTGTAGATATTTCCATGTTTATAGATATGGTGGTGTAGATATTTCCATGTTTATACAGATGACTCTGTAGATATTTGCATGTTTATACAGATGGTGGTGTAGATATTTCCATGTTTATAGAGATAACAGTGTAGATGTTTCCATGTTTATAAAGATAGCAAAGTAGATATTATGATGTTGATACAGATAGCGGTGTAGATATTTCCATGTCTACAGAGATAGCGGTGTAGATATTTCCATCTTTGCACAGATTGCGCTGTAGACATTTCGATCTTTACACAGATAGCTGTGTAGATATTTGCAAGTTTACACAGATATCTGTGTAGATACTTCCATGTTTACACAGATAGCGTTGTAGATATTTCCATGTTTATACAGATAGCGGTGTAGATATTTCCATGTTTATACAGATATCGGTGTAGATATTTCCATGTTTATACTGATAGCGGTGGAGATATTTCCATATTTATACAGATAGCGATGTAGATATTTCCATGTTTATAGAGATGGCGGTGTAGATATTTCCATGTTTATAGAGATTGCAATGTAGATATTTCTATGTTTATAGAGATAGTGGTGTAGATATTTCCATGTGTATAGAGATGGCGGTGTAGGTATTTCCATGTGTATAGATATGGCGGTGTAGGTATTTCCATGTTTATAGAGATAGTGGTGAGGATATTTCCGTAGTTATACAGATAGCGTTGTAGGTATTTCCAGGTTTATAGTGATAGTGGTGAGGATATTTCCGTATTTATACAGATAGCATTGTAGATATTTCCATGTTTATACAGATAGCCGTTTTGGTATTTCCATGTTTATACAGATAGCGGTGTAGATATTTCCATGTTTATACAGATAGCGGTGTAGATATTTCCATGTTTACACAGATAGGTGTGTAGATATTTCCATGTTTACACAGATAGCGTTGTAGATATTTCCATCTTTATACAGATAGCGGTGTAGATATTTCAATGTTTAAACAGATAACGGTGTTGGTATTTCCATTTTTGTACAGATAGCGGTGTAGATATTTCCATGTTTATACAGAAGGCGGTGTAGATATTTCCAAGTTTATAAAGATAGCGGTGTAGTTATTTCCATGTTTATACAGATAGCGGTGTACATATTTCCATGTTTCTTCAGATGGCTGTGTAGATATTTCCATGTGTATACAGATGGCAGTGTAGATATTTCCATGTTTATACAGATGGAGGTGTAGATATTTCCAAGTTTATACAGATGACTGTGTAGATATCTTCATGTTTTTACAGAGGTCGGTGTAGATATTTCCATGTTTATACAGATAACGGTGTCGCTATTTCTATGTTTATACAGATAGCAGGGTAGCTATTTCCATGTTTATAGAGATAGCTGTGTAGATATTTCCATGTTTATACAGATTGCGGTGTAGATATTTCCATGTTTATACAGATAGCGTTGTACATATTTCCATGTTTATACAGATAGCGGTGTAGATATTTCAGTGTTTATACTGATAGCGGTGGAGCTATTTCCATGTTAATACAGATAGCGATGTAGATATTTCCATGTTTATAGTGATGGCGGTGTAGATATTTCCATGTTTATAGAGATTGCAGTGTAGATATTTCCATATTTATAGAGATAGCGTCGTACGTATTTCCATGTTTATAGAGATAGCGGAGTAGATATTTCCGTGGTTACACAGATGGCTGGGTAGGTATTTCCACGGGTATACAGATGGCACTGTAGATATTTCCATGTTTATAGATATGGTGGTGTAGATATTTCCATGTTTATACAGATGACTCTGTAGATATTTGCATGTTTACAGATGGTGGTGTAGATATTTCCATCTTTATAGAGATAACAGTGTAGATATTTCCAGGTTTATAAAGATAGCGAAGTAGATATTTCCATGTTGATACAGATAGCGGTGTAGATATTTCCATGTTTATACTGATAGTGGTGTAGATATTTCCATCTTTGCACAGATTGCGCTGTAGACATTTCGATCTTTACACAGATAGCTGCGTAGATATTTGCAAGTTTACACAGATAGCTGTGTAGATACTTCCATGTTTACACAGATAACGTTGTAGATATTTCCATGTTTATACAGATAGCGGTGTAGATATTTCCATGTCTATACAGATATCGGTGTAGATATTTCCATGTTTATACTGATAGCGGTGGAGATATTTCCATATTTATACAGATAGCGATGTAGATATTTCCATGTTTATAGAGATGGCGGTGTAGATATTTCCATGTTTATAGAGATTGCAATGTAGATATTTCTATGTTTATAGAGATAGTGGTGTAGATATTTCCATGTGTATAGAGATGGCGGTGTAGGTATTTCCATGTGTATAGATATGGCGGTGTAGGTATTTCCATGTTTATAGAGATAGTGGTGAGGATATTTCCGTATTTATACAGATAGCGTTGTAGGTATTTCCAGGTTTATAGTGATAGTGGTGAGGATATTTCCGTATTTATACAGACAGCGTTGTAGATATTTCCATGTTTATACAGATAGCCGTTTTGGTATTTCCATGTTTATAAAGATAGCGGTGTAGATATTTCCATGTTTATACAGATAGCGGTGTAGATATTTCCATGTTTACACAGATAGGTGTGTAGATATTTCCATGTTTACACAGATAGAGTTGTAGATATTTCCATCTTTATACAGATAGCGGTGTAGATATTTCAATGTTTATACAGATAACGGTGTTGGTATTTACATGTTTATACAGATAGCGGTGTAGATATTTCTATGTTTATACAGAAGGCGGTGTAGATATTTCCAAGTTTATAAAGATAGCGGTGTAGTTATTTCCATGTTTATACAGAAAGCGGTGTACATATTTCCATGTTTCTTCAGATACCTGTGTAGATATTTCCATGTGTATACAGATGGCAGTGTAGATATTTCCATGTTTATACAGATGGAGGTGTAGATACTTCCAAGTTTATACAGATGACTGTGTAGATATCTTCATGTTTTTACAGAGGGCGGTGTAGATATTTCCATGTTTATACAGATAACGGTGTCGCTATTTCTATGTTTATACAGATAGCAGGGTAGCTATTTCCATGTTTATAGAGATAGCTGTGTAGATATTTCCATGTTTATACAGATTGCGGTGTAGATATTTCCATGTTTATACAGATAGCGTTGTACATATTTCCATGTTTATACAGATAGCGGTGTAGATATTTCAGTGTTTATACTGATAGCGGTGGAGCTATTTCCATGTTAATACAGATAGCGATGTAGATATTTCCATGTTTATAGTGATGGCGGTGTAGATATTTCCATGTTTATAGAGATTGCAGTGTAGATATTTCCATATTTATAGAGATAGCGTTGTACGTATTTCCATGTTTATAGAGATAGCGGAGTAGATATTTCCGTGGTTACACAGATGGCTGGGTAGGTATTTCCACGGGTATACAGATGGCACTGTAGATATTTCCATGTTTATAGATATGGTGGTGTAGATATTTCCATGTTTATACCGATGACTCTGTAGATATTTGCATGTTTATACAGATGGTGGTGTAGATATTTCCATGTTTATAGAGATATCAGTGTAGATATTTCCATGTTTATAAAGATAGCGAAGTAGATATTTCCATGTTGATACAGATAGCGGTGTAGATATTTCCATGTTTACAGAGATAGCGGTGTAGATATTTCCATCTTTGCACAGATTGCGCTGTAGTCATTTCGATCTTTACACAGATAGCTGCGTAGATATTTGCAAGTTTACACAGATATCTGTGTAGATACTTCCATGTTTACACAGATAGCGTTGTAGATATTTCCATGTTTATACAGATAGCGGTGTAGATATTTCCATGTTTATACAGATATCGGTGTAGATATTTCCATGTTTATACTGATAGCGGTGGAGATATTTCCATATTTATACAGATAGCGATGTAGATATTTCCATGTTTATAGAGATGGCGGTGTAGATATTTCCATGTTTACAGAGATTGCAATGTAGATATTTCTATGTTTATGGAGATAGTGCTGTAGATATTTCCATGTGTATAGAGATGGCGTTGTAGGTATTTCCATGTGTATAGATATGGCGGTGTAGGTATTTCCATGTTTATAGAGATAGAGGTGAGGATATTTCCGTAGTTATACAGATAGCATTGTAGGTATTTCCAGGTTTATAGTGATAGTGGTGAGGATATTTCCGTATTTATACAGATAGCGTTGTAGATATTTCCATGTTTATACAGATAGCCGTTTTGGTATTTCCATGTTTATACAGATAGCGGTGTAGATATTTCCATGTTTATACTGATAGCGGTGTAGATATTTCCATGTTTACACAGATAGGTGTGTAGATATTTCCATGTTTACACAGATAGCGTTGTAGATATTTCCATCTTTATACAGATAGCGGTGTAGATATTTCAATGTTTATACAGATAACGGTGTTGGTATTTCCATGTTTATACAGATAGCGGTGTAGATATTTCCATGTTTATACAGAAGGCGGTGTAGATATTTCCAAGTTTATAAAGATAGCGGTGTAGTTATTTCCATGTTTATACAGATAGCGGTGTACATACTTCCATGTTTCTTCAGATGGCTGTGTAGATATTTCCATGTGTATACAGATGGCAGTGTAGATATTTCCATGTTTATACAGATGGAGGTGTAGATATTTCCAAGTTTATACAGATGACTGTGTAGATATCTTGATGTTTTTTCAGAGGGCGGTGTAGATATTTCCATGTTTATACAGATAACGGTGTCGCTATTTCTATGTTTATACAGATAGCAGGGTAGCTATTTCCATGTTTATAGAGATAGCTGTGTAGATATTTCCATGTTTATACAGATTGCGGTGTAGATATTTCCATGTTTATACAGATAGCGTTGTAGATATTTCCATGTTTATACAGATAGCGGTGTAGATATTTCAATGTTTATACTGATAGCGGTGGAGCTATTTCTATGTTAATACAGATAGCGATGTAGATATTTCCATGTTTATAGTGATGGCGGTGTAGTTATTTCCATGTTTATAGAGATTGCAGTGTAGATATTTCCATATTTATAGAGATAGCGTTGTACGTATTTCCATGTTTATAGAGATAGCGGAGTAGATATTTCCGTGGTTACACAGATGGCTGGGTAGGTATTTCCACGGGTATACAGATGGCACTGTAGATATTTCCATGTTTATAGATATGGTGGTGTAGATATTTCCATGTTTATACAGATGACTCTGTAGATATTTGCATGTTTATACAGATGGTGGTGTAGATATTTCCATGTTTATAGAGATAACAGTGTAGATATTTCCATGTTTATAAAGATAGCGAAGTAGATATTTCCATGTTGATACAGATAGCGGTGTAGGTATTTCCATGTTTACAGAGATAGCAGTGTAGATATTTCCATCTTTGCACAGATTGCGCTGTAGACATTTCGATCTTTACACAGGTAGATGTGTAGATATTTGCAAGTTTACACAGATATCTGTGTAGATACTTCCATGTTTACACAGATAGCGTTGTAGATATTTCCATGTTTATACAGATAGCGGTGTAGATATTTCCATGTTTATACAGATATCGGTGTAGATATTTCCATGTTTATACTGATAGCGGTGGAGATATTTCCATATTTATACAGATAGCGATGTAGATATTTCCATGTTTATAGAGATGGCGGTGTAGATATTTCCATGTTTATAGAGATTGCAATGTAGATATTTCTATGTTTATAGAGATAGTGGTGTAGATATTTCCATGTGTATAGAGATGGCGTTGTAGGTATTTCCATGTGTATAGATATGGCGGTGTAGGTATTTCCATGTTTATAGAGATAGTGGTGAGGATATTTCCGTAGTTATACAGATAGCGTTGTAGGTATTTCCAGGTTTATAGTGATAGTGGTGAGGATATTTCCGTATTTATACAGATAGCGTTGTAGATATTTCCATGTTTATACAGATAGCCGTTTTGGTATTTCCATGTTTATACAGATAGCGGTGTAGATATTTCCATGTTTATACTGATAGCAGTGTAGATATTTCCATGTTTACACAGATAGGTGTGTAGATATTTCCATGTTTACACAGATAGCGTTGTAGATATTTCCATCTTTATACAGATAGCGGTGTAGATATTTCAATGTTTATACAGATAACGGTGTTGGTATTTCCATGTTTATACACATAGCGGTGTAGATATTTCTATGTTTATACAGAAGGCGGTGTAGATATTTCCAAGTTTATAAAGATAGCGGTGTAGTTGTTTCCATGTTTATACAGAAAGCGGTGTACATAATTCCATGTTTCTTCAGATACCTGTGTAGATATTTCCATGTGTATACAGATGGCAGTGTAGATATTTCCATGTTTATACAGATGGAGGTGTAGATATTTCCAAGTTTATACAGATGACTGTGTAGATATCTTCATGTTTTTACAGAGGGCGGTGTAGATATTTCCATGTTTATACAGATAACGGTGTCGCTATTTCTATGTTCATACAGATAGCAGTGTAGCTATTTCCATGTTTATAGAGATAGCTGTGTAGATATTTCCATGTTTATACAGATAGCGGTGTAGATATTTCCATGTTTATACAGATAGCGTTGTACATATTTCCATGTTTATACAGATAGCGGTGTAGATATTTCAGTGTTTATACTGATAGCGGTGGAGCTATTTCCATGTTAATACAGATAGCGATGTAGATATTTCCATGTTTATAGTGATGGCGGTGTAGATATTTCCATGTTTATAGAGATTGCAGCGTAGATATTTCCATATTTATACAGATAGCGTTGTACGTATTTCCATTTTTATAGAGATAGCGGAGTAGATATTTCCGTGGTTACACAGATGGCTGGGTAGGTATTTCCACGGGTATACAGATGGCACTGTAGATATTTCCATGTTTATAGATATGGTGGTGTAGATATTTCCATGTTTATACAGATGACTCTGTAGATATTTGCATGTTTATACAGATGGTGGTGTAGATATTTCCATGTTTATAGAGATAACAGTGTAGATGTTTCCATGTTTATAAAGATAGCAAAGTAGATATTTCGATGTTGATACAGATAGCGGTGTAGATATTTCCATGTCTACAGAGATAGCGGTGTAGTTATTTCCATCTTTGCACAGATTGCGCTGTAGACATTTCGATCTTTACACAGATAGCTGTGTAGATATTTGCAAGTTTACACAGATATCTGTGTAGATACTTCCATGTTTACACAGATAGCGTTGTAGATATTTCCATGTTTATACAGATAGCGGTGTAGATATTTCCATGTTTATACAGATATCGGTGTAGATATTTCCATGTTTATACTGATAGCGGTGGAGATATTTCCATATTTATACAGATAGCGATGTAGATATTTCCATGTTTATAGAGATGGCGGTGTAGATATTTCCATGTTTATAGAGATTGCAATGTAGATATTTCTATGTTTATAGAGATAGTGGTGTAGATATTTCCATGTGTATAGAGATGGCGGTGTAGGTATTTCCATGTGTATAGATATGGCGGTGTAGGTATTTCCATGTTTATAGAGATAGTGTTGAGGATATTTCCGTATTTATACAGATAGCGTTGTAGGTATTTCCAGGTTTATAGTGATAGTGGTGAGGATATTTCCGTATTTATACAGATAGCATTGTAGATATTTCCATGTTTATACAGATAGCCGTTTTGGTATTTCCATGTTTATACAGATAGCGGTGTAGATATTTCCATGTTTATACAGATAGCGGTGTAGATATTTCCATGTTTACACAGATAGGTGTGTAGATATTTCCATGTTTACACAGATAGCGTTGTAGATATTTCCATCTTTATACAGATAGCGGTGTAGATATTTCAATGTTTATACAGATAACGGTGTTGGTATTTCCATGTTTATACAGATAGCGGTGTAGATATTTCCATGTTTATACAGAAGGCGGTGTAGATATTTCCAAGTTTATAAAGATAGCGGTGTAGTTATTTCCATGTTTATACAGATAGCGGTGTACATATTTCCATGTTTCTTCAGATGGCTGTGTAGATATTTCCATGTGTATACAGATGGCAGTGTAGATATTTCCATGTTTATACAGATGGAGGTGTAGATATTTCCAAGTTTATACAGATGACTGTGTAGATATCTTCATGTTTTTACAGAGGTCGGTGTAGATATTTCCATGTTTATACAGATAACGGTGTCGCTATTTCTATGTTTATACAGATAGCAGGGTAGCTATTTCCATGTTTATAGAGATAGCTGTGTAGATATTTCCATGTTTATACAGATTGCGGTGTAGATATTTCCATGTTTATACAGATAGCGTTGTACATATTTCCATGTTTATACAGATAGCGGTGTAGATATTTCAGTGTTTATACTGATAGCGGTGGAGCTATTTCCATGTTAATACAGATAGCGATGTAGATATTTCCATGTTTATAGTGATGGCGGTGTAGATATTTCCATGTTTATAGAGATTGCAGTGTAGATATTTCCATATTTATAGAGATAGCGTCGTACGTATTTCCATGTTTATAGAGATAGCGGAGTAGATATTTCCGTGGTTACACAGATGGCTGGGTAGGTATTTCCACGGGTATACAGATGGCACTGTAGATATTTCCATGTTTATAGATATGGTGGTGTAGATATTTCCATGTTTATACAGATGACTCTGTAGATATTTGCATGTTTACAGATGGTGGTGTAGATATTTCCATCTTTATAGAGATAACAGTGTAGATATTACCAGGTTTATAAAGATAGCGAAGTAGATATTTCCATGTTGATACAGATAGCGGTGTAGATATTTCCATGTTTATACTGATAGTGGTGTAGATATTTCCATCTTTGCACAGATTGCGCTGTAGACATTTCGATCTTTACACAGATAGCTGCGTAGATATTTGCAAGTTTACACAGATAGCTGTGTAGATACTTCCATGTTTACACAGATAACGTTGTAGATATTTCCATGTTTATACAGATAGCGGTGTAGATATTTCCATGTTTATACAGATATCGGTGTAGATATTTCCATGTTTATACTGATAGCGGTGGAGATATTTCCATATTTATACAGATAGCGATGTAGATATTTCCATGTTTATAGAGATGGCGGTGTAGATATTTCCATGTTTATAGAGATTGCAATGTAGATATTTCTATGTTTATAGAGATAGTGGTGTAGATATTTCCATGTGTATAGAGATGGCGGTGTAGGTATTTCCATGTGTATACATATGGCGGTGTAGGTATTTCCATGTTTATAGAGATAGTGGTGAGGATATTTCCGTATTTATACAGATAGCGTTGTAGGTATTTCCAGGTTTATAGTGATAGTGGTGAGGATATTTCCGTATTTATACAGACAGCGTTGTAGATATTTCCATGTTTATACAGATAGCCGTTTTGGTATTTCCATGTTTATAAAGATAGCGGTGTAGATATTTCCATGTTTATACAGATAGCGGTGTAGATATTTCCATGTTTACACAGATAGGTGTGTAGATATTTCCATGTTTACACAGATAGAGTTGTAGATATTTCCATCTTTATACAGATAGCGGTGTAGATATTTCAATGTTTATACAGATAACGGTGTTGGTATTTACATGTTTATACAGATAGCGGTGTAGATATTTCTATGTTTATACAGAAGGCGGTGTAGATATTTCCAAGTTTATAAAGATAGCGGTGTAGTTATTTCCATGTTTATACAGAAAGCGGTGTACATATTTCCATGTTTCTTCAGATACCTGTGTAGATATTTCCATGTGTATACAGATGGCAGTGTAGATATTTCCATGTTTATACAGATGGAGGTGTAGATATTTCCAAGTTTATACAGATGACTGTGTAGATATCTTCATGTTTTTACAGAGGTCGGTGTAGATATTTCCATGTTTATACAGATAACGGTGTCGCTATTTCTATGTTTATACAGATAGCAGGGTAGCTATTTCCATGTTTATAGAGATAGCTGTGTAGATATTTCCATGTTTATACAGATTGCGGTGTAGATATTTCCATGTTTATACAGATAGCGTTGTACATATTTCCATGTTTATACAGATAGCGGTGTAGATATTTCAGTGTTTATACTGATAGCGGTGGAGCTATTTCCATGTTAATACAGATAGCGATGTAGATATTTCCATGTTTATAGTGATGGCGGTGTAGATATTTCCATGTTTATAGAGATTGCAGTGTAGATATTTCCATATTTATAGAGATAGCGTTGTACGTATTTCCATGTTTATAGAGATAGCGGAGTAGATATTTCCGTGGTTACACAGATGGCTGGGTAGGTATTTCCACGGGTATACAGATGGCACTGTAGATATTTCCATGTTTATAGATATGGTGGTGTAGATATTTCCATGTTTATACAGATGACTCTGTAGATATTTGCATGTTTACAGATGGTGGTGTAGATATTTCCAGGTTTATAGAGATAACAGTGTAGATATTTCCAGGTTTATAAAGATAGCGAAGTAGATATTTCCATGTTGATACAGATAGCGGTGTAGATATTTCCATGTTTATACTGATAGTGGTGTAGATATTTCCATCTTTGCACAGATTGCGCTGTAGACATTTCGATCTTTCACAGATAGCTGCGTAGATATTTGCAAGTTTACACAGATAGCTGTGTAGATACTTCCATGTTTACACAGATAGCGTTGTAGATATTTCCATGTTTATACAGATAGCGGTGTAGATATTTCCATGTTTATACAGATATCGGTGTAGATATTTCCATGTTTATACTGATAGCGGTGGAGATATTTCCATATTTATACAGATAGCGATGTAGATATTTCCATGTTTATAGAGATGGCGGTGTAGATATTTCCATGTTTATAGAGATTGCAATGTAGATATTTCTATGTTTATAGAGATAGTGGTGTAGATATTTCCATGTGTATAGAGATGGCGGTGTAGGTATTTCCATGTGTATAGATATGGCGGTGTAGGTATTTCCATGTTTATAGAGATAGTGGTGAGGATATTTCCGTAGTTATACAGATAGCGTTGTAGGTATTTCCAGGTTTATAGTGATAGTGGTGAGGATATTTCCGTATTTATACAGATAGCATTGTAGTTATTTCCATGTTTATACAGATAGCCGTTTTGGTATTTCCATGTTTATACAGATAGCGGTGTAGATATTTCCATGTTTATACAGATAGCGGTGTAGATATTTCCATGTTTACACAGATAGGTGTGTAGATATTTCCATGTTTACACAGATAGCGTTGTAGATATTTCCATCTTTATACAGATAGCGGTGTAGATATTTCAATGTTTATACAGATAACGGTGTTGGTATTTCCATGTTTATACAGATAGCGGTGTAGATATTTCCATGTTTATACAGAAGGCGGTGTAGATATTGCCAAGTTTATAAAGATAGCGGTGTAGTTATTTCCATGTTTATACAGATAGCGGTGTACATATTTCCATGTTTCTTCAGATGGCTGTGTAGATATTTCCATGTGTATACAGATGGCAGTGTAGATATTTCCATGTTTATACAGATGGAGGTGTAGATATTTCCAAGTTTATACAGATGACTGTGTAGATATCTTCATGTTTTTACAGAGGTCGGTGTAGATATTTCCATGTTTATACAGATAACGGTGTCGCTATTTCTATGTTTATACAGATAGCAGGGTAGCTATTTCCATGTTTATAGAGATAGCTGTGTAGATATTTCCATGTTTATACAGATTGCGGTGTAGATATTTCCATGTTTATACAGATAGCGTTGTACATATTTCCATGTTTATACAGATAGCGGTGTAGATATTTCAGTGTTTATACTGATAGCGGTGGAGCTATTTCCATGTTAATACAGATAGCGATGTAGATATTTCCATGTTTATAGTGATGGCGGTGTAGATATTTCCATGTTTATAGAGATTGCAGTGTAGATATTTCCATATTTATAGAGATAGCGTCGTACGTATTTCCATGTTTATAGAGATAGCGGAGTAGATATTTCCGTGGTTACACAGATGGCTGGGTAGGTATTTCCACGGGTATACAGATGGCACTGTAGATATTTCCATGTTTATAGATATGGTGGTGTAGATATTTCCATGTTTATACAGATGACTCTGTAGATATTTGCATGTTTACAGATGGTGGTGTAGATATTTCCATGTTTATAGAGATAACAGTGTAGATATTTCCAGGTTTATAAAGATAGCGAAGTAGATATTTCCATGTTGATACAGATAGCGGTGTAGATATTTCCATGTTTATACTGATAGTGGTGTAGATATTTCCATCTTTGCACAGATTGCGCTGTAGACATTTCGATCTTTACACAGATAGCTGCGTAGATATTTGCAAGTTTACACAGATAGCTGTGTAGATACTTCCATGTTTACACAGAAAACGTTGTAGATATTTCCATGTTTATACAGATAGCGGTGTAGATATTTCCATGTTTATACAGATATCGGTGTAGATATTTCCATGTTTATACTGATAGCGGTGGAGATATTTCCATATTTATACAGATAGCGATGTAGATATTTCCATGTTTATAGAGATGGCGGTGTAGATATTTCCATGTTTATAGAGATTGCAATGTAGATATTTCTATGTTTATAGAGATAGTGGTGTAGATATTTCCATGTGTATAGAGATGGCGGTGTAGGTATTTCCATGTGTATAGATATGGCGGTGTAGGTATTTCCATGTTTATAGAGATAGTGGTGAGGATATTTCCGTATTTATACAGATAGCGTTGTAGGTATTTCCAGGTTTATAGTGATAGTGGTGAGGATATTTCCGCATTTATACAGACAGCGTTGTAGATATTTCCATGTTTATACAGATAGCCGTTTTGGTATTTCCATGTTTATAAAGATAGCGGTGTAGATATTTCCATGTTTATACAGATAGCGGTGTAGATATTTCCATGTTTACACAGATAGGTGTGTAGATATTTCCATGTTTACACAGATAGAGTTGTAGATATTTCCATCTTTATACAGATAGCGGTGTAGATATTTCAATGTTTATACAGATAACGGTGTTGGTATTTACATGTTTATACAGATAGCGGTGTAGATATTTCTATGTTTATACAGAAGGCGGTGTAGATATTTCCAAGTTTATAAAGATAGCGGTGTAGTTATTTCCATGTTTATACAGAAAGCGGTGTACATATTTCCATGTTTCTTCAGATACCTGTGTAGATATTTCCATGTGTATACAGATGGCAGTGTAGATATTTCCATGTTTATACAGATGGAGGTGTAGATATTTCCAAGTTTATACAGATGACTGTGTAGATATCTTCATGTTTTTACAGAGGTCGGTGTAGATATTTCCATGTTTATACAGATAACGGTGTCGCTATTTCTATGTTTATACAGATAGCAGGGTAGCTATTTCCATGTTTATAGAGATAGCTGTGTAGATATTTCCATGTTTATACAGATTGCGGTGTAGATATTTCCATGTTTATACAGATAGCGTTGTACATATTTCCATGTTTATACAGACAGCGGTGTAGAGATTTCAGTGTTTATACTGATAGCGGTGGAGCTATTTCCATGTTAATACAGATAGCGATGTAGATATTTCCATGTTTATAGTGATGGCGGTGTAGATATTTCCATGTTTATAGAGATTGCAGTGTAGATATTTCCATATTTATAGAGATAGCGCTGTACGTATTTCCATGTTTATAGAGATAGCGGAGTAGATATTTCCGTGGTTACACAGATGGCTGGGTAGTTATTTCCACGGGTATACAGATGGCACTGTAGATATTTCCATGTTTATAGATATGGTGGTGTAGATATTTCCATGTTTATACAGATGACTCTGTAGATATTTGCATGTTTACAGATGGTTGTGTAGATATTTCCATGTTTATAGAGATAACAGTGTAGATATTTCCAGGTTTATAAAGATAGCGAAGTAGATATTTCCATGTTGATACAGATAGCGGTGTAGATATTTCCATGTTTATACTGATAGTGGTGTAGATATTTCCATCTTTGCACAGATTGCGCTGTAGACATTTCGATCTTTACACAGATAGCTGCGTAGATATTTGCAAGTTTACACAGATAGCTGTGTAGATACTTCCATGTTTACACAGATAGCGTTGTAGATATTTCCATGTTTATACAGATAGCGGTGTAGATATTTCCATGTTTATACAGATATCGGTGTAGATATTTCCATGTTTATACTGATAGCGGTGGAGATATTTCCATATTTATACAGATAGCGATGTAGATATTTCCATGTTTATAGAGATGGCGGTGTAGATATTTCCATGTTTATAGAGATTGCAATGTAGATATTTCTATGTTTATAGAGATAGTGGTGTAGATATTTCCATGTGTATAGAGATGGCGGTGTAGGTATTTCCATGTGTATAGATATGGCGGTGTAGGTATTTCCATGTTTATAGAGATAGTGGTGAGGATATTTCCGTATTTATACAGATAGCGTTTTAGGTATTTCCAGGTTTATAGTGATAGTGGTGAGGATATTTCCGTATTTATACAGACAGCGTTGTAGATATTTCCATGTTTATACAGATAGCCGTTTTGGTATTTCCATGTTTATAAAGATAGCGGTGTAGATATTTCCATGTTTATACAGATAGCGGTGTAGATATTTCCATGTTTACACAGATAGGTGTGTAGATATTTCCATGTTTACACAGATAGAGTTGTAGATATTTCCATCTTTATACAGATAGCGGTGTAGATATTTCAATGTTTATACAGATAACGGTGTTGGTATTTACATGTTTATACAGATAGCGGTGTAGATATTTCTATGTTTATACAGAAGGCGGTGTAGATATTTCCAAGTTTATAAAGATAGCGGTGTAGTTATTTCCATGTTTATACAGAAAGCGGTGTACATATTTCCATGTTTCTTCAGATACCTGTGTAGATATTTCCATGTGTATACAGATGGCAGTGTAGATATTTCCATGTTTATACAGATGGAGGTGTAGATACTTCCAAGTTTATACAGATGACTGTGTAGATATCTTCATGTTTTTACAGAGGGCGGTGTAGATATTTCCATGTTTATACAGATAACGGTGTCGCTATTTCTATGTTTATACAGATAGCAGGGTAGCTATTTCCATGTTTATAGAGATAGCTGTGTAGATATTTCCATGTTTATACAGATTGCGGTGTAGATATTTCCATGTTTATACAGATAGCGTTGTACATATTTCCATGTTTATACAGACAGCGGTGTAGAGATTTCAGTGTTTATACTGATAGCGGTGGAGCTATTTCCATGTTAATACAGATAGCGATGTAGATATTTCCATGTTTATAGTGATGGCGGTGTAGATATTTCCATGTTTATAGAGATTGCAGTGTAGATATTTCCATATTTATAGAGATAGCGCTGTACGTATTTCCATGTTTATAGAGATAGCGGAGTAGATATTTCCGTGGTTACACAGATGGCTGGGTAGGTATTTCCACGGGTATACAGATGGCACTGTAGATATTTCCATGTTTATAGATATGGTGGTGTAGATATTTCCATGTTTATACAGATGACTCTGTAGATATTTGCATGTTTACAGATGGTGGTGTAGATATTTCCATGTTTATAGAGATAACAGTGTAGATATTTCCAGGTTTATAAAGATAGCGAAGTAGATATTTCCATGTTGATACAGATAGCGGTGTAGATATTTCCATGTTTATACTGATAGTGGTGTAGATATTTCCATCTTTGCACAGATTGCGCTGTAGACATTTCGATCTTTACACAGATAGCTGCGTAGATATTTGCAAGTTTACACAGATAGCTGTGTAGATACTTCCATGTTTACACAGATAGCGTTGTAGATATTTCCATGTTTATACAGATAGCGGTGTAGATATTTCCATGTTTATACAGATATCGGTGTAGATATTTCCATGTTTATACTGATAGCGGTGGAGATATTTCCATATTTATACAGATAGCGATGTAGATATTTCCATGTTTATAGAGATGGCGGTGTAGATATTTCCATGTTTATAGAGATTGCAATGTAGATATTTCTATGTTTATAGAGATAGTGGTGTAGATATTTCCATGTGTATAGAGATGGCGGTGTAGGTATTTCCATGTGTATAGATATGGCGGTGTAGGTATTTCCATGTTTATAGAGATAGTGGTGAGGATATTTCCGTATTTATACAGATAGCGTTTTAGGTATTTCCAGGTTTATAGTGATAGTGGTGAGGATATTTCCGTATTTATACAGACAGCGTTGTAGATATTTCCATGTTTATACAGATAGCCGTTTTGGTATTTCCATGTTTATAAAGATAGCGGTGTAGATATTTCCACGTTTATACAGATAGCGGTGTAGATATTTCCATGTTTACACAGATAGGTGTGTAGATATTTCCATGTTTACACAGATAGAGTTGTAGATATTTCCATCTTTATACAGATAGCGGTGTAGATATTTCAATGTTTATACAGATAACGGTGTTGGTATTTACATGTTTATACAGATAGCGGTGTAGATATTTCTATGTTTATACAGAAGGCGGTGTAGATATTTCCAAGTTTATAAAGATAGCGGTGTAGTTATTTCCATGTTTATACAGAAAGCGGTGTACATATTTCCATGTTTCTTCAGATACCTGTGTAGATATTTCCATGTGTATACAGATGGCAGTGTAGATATTTCCATGTTTATACAGATGGAGGTGTAGATACTTCCAAGTTTATACAGATGACTGTGTAGATATCTTCATGTTTTTACAGAGGGCGGTGTAGATATTTCCATGTTTATACAGATAACGGTGTCGCTATTTCTATGTTTATACAGATAGCAGGGTAGCTATTTCCATGATTATAGAGATAGCTGTGTAGATATTTCCATGTTTATACAGATTGCGGTGTAGATATTTCCATGTTTATACAGATAGCGTTGTACATATTTCCATGTTTATACAGATAGCGGTGTAGATATTTCAGTGTTTATACTGATAGCGGTGGAACTATTTCCATGTTAATACAGATAGCGATGTAGATATTTCCATGTTTATAGTGATGGCGGTGTAGATATTTCCATGTTTATAGAGATTGCAGTGTAGATATTTCCATATTTATAGAGATAGCGTCGTACGTATTTCCATGTTTATAGAGATAGCGGAGTAGATATTTCCGTGGTTACACAGATGGCTGGGTAGGTATTTCCACGGGTATACAGATGGCACTGTAGATATTTCCATGTTTATAGATATGGTGGTGTAGATATTTCCATGTTTATACAGATGACTCTGTAGATATTTGCATGTTTACAGATGGTGGTGTAGATATTTCCATGTTTATAGAGATAACAGTGTAGATATTTCCAGGTTTATAAAGATAGCGAAGTAGATATTTCCATGTTGATACAGATAGCGGTGTAGATATTTCCATGTTTATACTGATAGTGGTGTAGATATTTCCATCTTTGCACAGATTGCGCTGTAGACATTTCGATCTTTACACAGATAGCTGCGTAGATATTTGCAAGTTTACACAGATAGCTGTGTAGATACTTCCATGTTTACACAGAAAACGTTGTAGATATTTCCATGTTTATACAGATAGCGGTGTAGATATTTCCATGTTTATACAGATATCGGTGTAGATATTTCCATGTTTATACTGATAGCGGTGGAGATATTTCCATATTTATACAGATAGCGATGTAGATATTTCCATGTTTATAGAGATGGCGGTGTAGATATTTCCATGTTTATAGAGATTGCAATGTAGATATTTCTATGTTTATTGAGATAGTGGTGTAGATATTTCCATGTGTATAGAGATGGCGGTGTAGGTATTTCCATGTGTATAGATATGGCGGTGTAGGTATTTCCATGTTTATAGAGATAGTGGTGAGGATATTTCCGTATTTATACAGATAGCGTTGTAGGTATTTCCAGGTTTATAGTGATAGTGGTGAGGATATTTCCGCATTTATACAGACAGCGTTGTAGATATTTCCATGTTTATACAGATAGCCGTTTTGGTATTTCCATGTTTATAAAGATAGCGGTGTAGATATTTCCATGTTTATACAGATAGCGGTGTAGATATTTCCATGTTTACACAGATAGGTGTGTAGATATTTCCATGTTTACACAGATAGAGTTGTAGATATTTCCATCTTTATACAGATAGCGGTGTAGATATTTCAATGTTTATACAGATAACGGTGTTGGTATTTACATGTTTATACAGATAGCGGTGTAGATATTTCTATGTTTATACAGAAGGCGGTGTAGATATTTCCAAGTTTATAAAGATAGCGGTGTAGTTATTTCCATGTTTATACAGAAAGCGGTGTACATATTTCCATGTTTCTTCAGATACCTGTGTAGATATTTCCATGTGTATACAGATGGCAGTGTAGATATTTCCATGTTTATACAGATGGAGGTGTAGATATTTCCAAGTTTATACAGATGACTGTGTAGATATCTTCATGTTTTTACAGAGGTCGGTGTAGATATTTCCATGTTTATACAGATAACGGTGTCGCTATTTCTATGTTTATACAGATAGCAGGGTAGCTATTTCCATGTTTATAGAGATAGCTGTGTAGATATTTCCATGTTTATACAGATTGCGGTGTAGATATTTCCATGTTTATACAGATAGCGTTGTACATATTTCCATGTTTATACAGATAGCGGTGTAGAGATTTCAGTGTTTATACTGATAGCGGTGGAGCTATTTCCATGTTAATACAGATAGCGATGTAGATATTTCCATGTTTATAGTGATGGCGGTGTAGATATTTCCATGTTTATAGAGATTGCAGTGTAGATATTTCCATATTTATAGAGATAGCGTTGTACGTATTTCCATGTTTATAGAGATAGCGGAGTAGATATTTCCGTGGTTACACAGATGGCTGGGTAGGTATTTCCACGGGTATACAGATGGCACTGTAGATATTTCCATGTTTATAGATATGGTGGTGTAGATATTTCCATGTTTATACAGATGACTCTGTAGATATTTGCATGTTTACAGATGGTGGTGTAGATATTTCCATGTTTATAGAGATAACAGTGTAGATATTTCCAGGTTTATAAAGATAGCGAAGTAGATATTTCCATGTTGATACAGATAGCGGTGTAGATATTTCCATGTTTATACTGATAGTGGTGTAGATATTTCCATCTTTGCACAGATTGCGCTGTAGACATTTCGATCTTTACACAGATAGCTGCGTAGATATTTGCAAGTTTACACAGATATCTGTGTAGATACTTCCATGTTTACACAGATAGCGTTGTAGATATTTCCATGTTTATACAGATAGCGGTGTAGATATTTCCATGTTTATACAGATATCGGTGTAGATATTTCCATGTTTATACTGATAGCGGTGGAGATATTTCCATATTTATACAGATAGCGATGTAGATATTTCCATGTTTATAGAGATGGCGGTGTAGATATTTCCATGTTTATAGAGATTGCAATGTAGATATTTCTATGTTTATAGAGATAGTGGTGTAGATATTTCCATGTGTATACAGATGGCGGTGTAGGTATTTCCATGTGTATAGATATGGCGGTGTAGGTATTTCCATGTTTATAGAGATAGTGGTGAGGATATTTCCGTATTTATACAGATAGCGTTGTAGGTATTTCCAGGTTTATAGTGATAGTGGTGAGGATATTTCCGTATTTATACAGATAGCGTTGTAGATATTTCCATGTTTATACAGATAGCCGTTTTGGTATTTCCATGTTTATAAAGATAGCGGTGTAGATATTTCCATGTTTATACAGATAGCGGTGTAGATATTTCCATGTTTACACAGATAGGTGTGTAGATATTTCCATGTTTACACAGATAGCGTTGTAGATATTTCCATCTTTATACAGATAGCGGTGTAGATATTTCAATGTTGATACAGATAACGGTGTTGGTATTCCCATGTTTATACAGATAGCGGTGTAGATATTTCCATGTTTATACAGAAGGCGGTGTAGATATTTCCAAGTTTATAAAGATAGCCGTGTAATTATTTCCATGTTTATACAGATAGCGGTGTACATATTTCCATGTTTCTTCAGATGGCTGTGTAGATATTTCCATGTGTATACAGATGGCAGTGTAGATATTTCCATGTTTATACAGATGGAGGTGTAGCTATTTCCAAGTTTATACAGAGGACTGTGTAGATATCTTCATGTTTTTATAGAGGGCGGTGTAGATATTTCCATGTTTATACAGAAAACGGTGTCGCTATTTCTATGTTTATACAGATAGCAGTGTAGCTATTTCCATGTTTATAGAGATAGCTGTGTAGATATTTCCATGTTTATACATATAGCGATGTAGATATTTCCATGTTTATACAGATAGCGTTGTACATATTTCCATGTTTATACAGATAGCGGTGTAGATATTTCAGTGTTTATACTGATAGCGGTGGAGCTATTTCCATGTTAATACAGATAGCGATGTAGATATTTCCATGTTTATAGTGATGGCGGTGTAGATATTTCCATGTTTATACAGATTGCAGTGTAGATATTTCCATATTTATAGAGATAGCGTCGTACGTATTTCCATGTTTATAGAGATAGCGGAGTAGATATTTCCGTGGTTACACAGATGGCTGGGTAGGTATTTCCACGGGTATACAGATGGCACTGTAGATATTTCCATGTTTATAGATATGGTGGTGTAGATGTTTCCATGTTTATACAGATGACTCTGTAGATATTTGCATGTTTATACAGATGGTGGTGTAGATATTTCCATGTTTATAGAGATAACAGTGTAGATATTTCCATGTTTATAAAGATAGCGAAGTAGATATTTCCATGTTGATACAGATAGCGGTGTAGATATTTCCATGTTTACAGAGATAGCGGTGTAGATATTTCCATCTTTGCACAGATTGCGCTGTAGACATTTCGATCTTTACACAGATAGCTGTGTAGATATTTGCAAGTTTACACAGATATCTGTGTAGATACTTCCATGTTTACACAGATAGCGTTGTAGATATTTCCATGTTTATACAGATAGCGGTGTAGATATTTCCATGTTTATACAGATATCGGTGTAGATATTTCCATGTTTATACTGATAGCGGTGGAGATATTTCCATATTTATACAGATAGCGATGTAGATATTTCCATGTTTATAGAGATGGCGGTGTAGATATTTCCATGTTTATAGAGATTGCAATGTAGATATTTCTATGTTTATAGAGATAGTGGTGTAGATATTTCCATGTGTATAGAGATGGCGGTGTAGGTATTTCCATGTGTATAGATATGGCGGTGTAGGTATTTCCAGGTTTATAGTGATAGTGGTGAGGATATTTCCATAGTTATACAGATAGCGTTGTAGATATTTCCATGTTTATACAGATAGCCGTTTTGGTATTTCCATGTTTATAAAGATAGCGGTGTAGATATTTCCATGTTTATACAGATAGCGGTGTAGATATTTCCATGTTTACACAGATAGGTGTGTAGATATTTCCATGTTTACACAGATAGCGTTGTAGATATTTCCATCTTTATACAGATAGCGGTGTAGATATCTCAATGTTTATACAGATAACGTTGTTGGTATTTCCATTGTTATACAGATAGCGGTGTAGATATTTCCATGTTTATACAGAAGGCGGTGTAGATATTTCCAAGTTTATAAAGATAGCGGTGTAGTTATTTCCATGTTTATACAGATAGCGGTGTACATATTTCCATGTTTCTTCAGATGGCTGTGTAGATATTTCCATGTGTATACAGATGGCAGTGTAGTTATTTCCATGTTTATACAGATGGAGGTGTAGATATTTCCAAGTTTATACAGATGACTGTGTAGATATCTTGATGTTTTTACAGAGGGCGGTGTAGATATTTCCATGTTTATACAGATAACGGTGTCGCTATTTCTATGTTTATACAGATTGCAGTGTAGCTATTTCCATGTTTATAGAGATAGCTGTGTAGATATTTCCATGTTTATACAGATAGCGGTGTAGATATTTCCATGTTTATACAGATAGCGTTGTAGATATTTCCATGTTTATACAGATAGCGGTGTAGATATTTCAGTGTTTATACTGATAGCGGTGGAGCTATTTCCATGTTAATACAGATAGCGATGTAGATATTTCCATGTTTATAGTGATGGCGGTGTAGATATTTCCATGTTTATAGAGATTGCAGCGTAGATATTTCCATATTTATAGAGATAGCGTTGTACGTATTTCCATGTTTATAGAGATAGCGGAGTAGATATTTCCGTGGTTACACAGATGGCTGGGTAGGTATTTCCACGGGTATACAGATGGCACTGTAGATACTTCCATGTTTATAGATATGGTGGTGTAGATGTTTCCATGTTTATACAGATGACTCTTTAGATATTTGCATGTTTATACAGATGGTGGTGTAGATATTTCCATGTTTATAGAGATAACAGTGTAGATATTTCCATGTTTATAAAGATAGCGAAGTAGATATTTCCATGTTGATACAGATAGCGGTGTAGATATTTCCATGTTTACAGAGATAGCGGTGTAGATATTTCCATCTTTGCACAGATTGCGCTGTAGACATTTCGATCTTTACACAGATAGCTGCGTAGACATTTGCAAGTTTACACAGATATCTGTGTAGATACTTCCATGTTTACACAGATAGCGTTGTAGATATTTCCATGTTTATACAGATAGCGGTGTAGATATTTCCATGTTTATACAGATATCGGTGTAGATATTTCCATGTTTATAGAGATGGCGTTGTAGATATTTCCATGTTTATAGAGATTGCAATGTAGATATTTCTATGTTTATAGAGATAATGGTGTAGATATTTCCATGTGTATAGAGATGGCGGTGTAGGTATTTCCATGTGTATAGATATGGCGGTGTAGGTATTTCCAGGTTTATAGTGATAGTGGTGAGGATATTTCCGTAGTTATACAGATAGCGTTGTAGATATTTCCATGTTTATACAGATAGCCGTTTTGGTATTTCCATGTTTATAAAGATAGCGGTGTAGATATTTCCATGTTTATACAGATAGCGGTGTAGATATTTCCATGTTTACACAGATAGGTGTGTAGATATTTCCATGTTTACACAGATAGCGTTGTAGATGTTTCCATCTTTATACAGATAGCGGTGTAGATATTTCAATGTTTATACAGATAACGGTGTTGGTATTTCCATGTTTATACGGATAGCGGTGTAGATATTTCCATGTTTATACAGAAGGCGGTGTAGATATTTCCAAGTTTATAAATCTAGCGGTGTAGTTATTTCCATGTTTATACAGATAGCGGTGTACATATTTCCATGTTTCTTCAGATGGCTGTGTAGATATTTCCATGTGTATACAGATGGCAGTGTAGATATTTCCATGTTTATACAGATGGAGGTGTAGATATTTCCAAGTTTATACAGATGACTGTGTAGATATCTTCATGTTTTTACAGAGGGCGGTGTAGATATTTCCATGTTTATTCAGATAACGGTGTCGCTATTTCTATGTTTATACAGATAGAAGTGTAGCTATTTCCATGTTTATAGAGATAGCTGTGTAGATATTTCCATGTTTATACACATAGCGGTGTAGATATTTCCATGTTTATACAGATAGCGTTGTACATATTTCCATGTTTATACAGATAGCGGTGTAGATATTTCAGTGTTTATACTGATAGCGGTGGAGCTATTTCTATGTTAATACAGATAGCGATGTAGATATTTCCATGTTTATAGTGATGGCGGTGTAGATATTTCCATGTTTATAGTGATTGCAGCGTAGATATTTCCATATTTATAGAGATAGCGTTGTACGTATTTCCATGTTTATAGAGATAGCGGAGTAGATATTTCCGAGGTTACACAGATGCCTGGGTAGGTGTTTCCACGGGTATACAGATGGCACTGTAGATATTTCCATGTTTATAGATATGGTGGTGTAGATATTTCCATATTTATACCGATGACTCTGTAGATATTTGCATGTTTATACAGATGGTGGTGTAGATATTTCCATGTTTATAAAGATAGCGAAGTAGATATTTCCATGTTGATACAGATAGCGGTGTAGATATTTCCATGTTTACAGAGATAGCGGTGTAGATATTTCCATCTTTGCACAGATTGCGCTGTAGACATTTCGATCTTTACACAGATAGCTGTGTAGATATTTGCAAGTTTACACAGATATCTGTGTAGATACTTCCGTGTTTACACAGATAGCATTGTAGATATTTCCATGTTTATACAGATAGCGGTGTAGATATTTCCATGTTTATACAGATATCGGTGTAGATATTTCCATGTTTATACTGATAGCGGTGGAGATATTTCCATATTTATACAGATAGCGATGTAGATATTTCCATGTTTATAGAGATGGCGGTGTAGATATTTCCATGTTTATAGAGATGGCGGTGTAGATATTTCCATGTTTATAGAGATTGCAATGTAGATATTTCTATGTTTATAGAGATAGTGGTGTAGATATTTCCATGTGTATAGAGATGGCGGTGTAGGTATTTCCATGTGTATAGATATGGCGGTGTAGGTATTTCCATGTTTATAGAGATAGTGGTGAGGATATTTCCGTAGTTATACAGATAGCGTTGAAGGTATTTCCAGCTTTATAGTGATAGTGGTGAGGATATTTCCGTATTTATACAGATTGCGTTGTAGATATTTCCATGTTTATACAGATAGCCGTTTTGGTATTTCCATGTTTATACAGATATCGGTGTAGATATTTCCATGTTTATACAGATAGCAGTGTAGATATTTCCATGTTTACACAGATAGGTGTGTAGATATTTCCATGTTTACACAGATAGCGTTGTAGATACTTCCATCTTTATACAGATAGTGGTGTAGATATTTCAATGTTTATACAGATAACGGTGTTGGTATTTCCATGTTTATACAGATAGCGGTGTAGATATTTCCATGTTTATACAGAAGGCGGTGTAGATATTTCCAAGTTTATAAAGATAGCGGTGTAGTTATTTCCATGTTTATACAGATAGCGGTGTACATATTTCCATGTTTCTTCAGATGGCTGTGTAGATATTTCCATGTGTATACAGATGGCAGTGTAGATATTTCCATGTTTATACAGATGGAGGTGTAGATATTTCCAAGTTTCTACAGATGACTGTGTAGATATCTTCATGTTTTTACAGAGGGCGGTGTAGATATTTCCATGTTTATACAGATAACGGTGTCACTATTTCTATGTTTATACAGATAGCAGTGTAGCTATTTCCATGTTTATAGAGATAGCTGTGTAGATATTTCCATGTTTATACAGATAGCGGTGTAGATATTTCCATGTTTATACAGATAGCGTTGTACATATTTCCATGTTTATACAGATAGCGGTGTAGATATTTCAGTGTTTATACTGATAGCGGTGGAGCTATTTCCATGTTAATACAGATAGCGATGTAGATATTTCCAAGTTTATAGTGATGGCGGTGTAGATATTTCCATGTTTATAGAGATTGCAGGGTAGATATTTCCATATTTATAGAGATAGCGTTGTACGTATTTCCATGTTTATAGAGATAGCGGAGTAGATATTTCCGTGGTTACACAGATGGCTGGGTAGGTATTTCCACGGGTATACAGATGGCACTGTAGATATTTCCATGTTTATAGATATGGTGGTGTAGATATTTCCATGTTTATACAGATGACTCTGTAGATATTTGCATGTTTATACAGATGGTGGTGTAGATATTTCCATGTTTATAGATATAACAGTGTAGATATTTCCATGTTTATAAAGATAGCGAAGTAGATATTTCCATGTTGATACAGATAGCGGTGTAGATATTTCCATGTTTACAGAGATAGCGGTGTAGATATTTCCATCTTTGCACAGATTGCGCTGTAGACATTTCGATCTTTACACAGATAGCTGTGTAGATATTTGCAAGTTTACACAGATATCTGTGTAGATACTTCCATGTTTACACAGATAGCGTTGTAGATATTTCCATGTTTATACAGATAGCGGTGTAGATATTTCCATGTTTACACAGATAGGTGAGTAGATATTTCCATGTTTACACAGATAGCGTTGTAGATATTTCCATCTTTATACAGATAGCGGTGTAGATATTTCAATGTTTATACAGATAACGGTGTTGGTATTTCCATGTTTATACAGATAGCGGTGTAGATATTTCCATGTTTATACAGAAGGCGGTGTAGATATTTCCAAGTTTATAAAGATAGCGGTGTAGTTATTTCCATGTTTATACAGATAGCGGTGTACATATTTCCATGTTTCTTCAGATGGCTGTGTAGATATTTCCATGTGTATACAGATGGCAGTGTAGATATTTCCATGTTTTTACAGATGGAGGTATAGATATTTCCAAGTTTATACAGATGACTGTGTAGATATCTTCATGTTTTTACAGAGGGCGGTGTAGATATTTCCATGTTTATACAGATAACGGTGTCGCTATTTCTATGTTTATACAGATAGCAGGGTAGCTATTTCCATGTTTATAGAGATAGCTGTGTAGATATTTCCATGTTTATACAGATAGCGGTGTAGATATTTCCATGTTTATACAGATACCGTTGTACATATTTCCATGTTTATACAGATAGCGGTGTAGATATTTCAGTGTTTATACTGATAGCGGTGGAGCTATTTCCATGTTAATACAGATAGCGATGTAGATATTTCCATGTTTATAGTGATGGCGGTGTAGATATTTCCATGTTTATAGAGATTGCAGTGTAGATATTTCCATATTTATAGAGATAGCGTTGTATGTATTTCCATGTTTATAGAGATAGCGGAGTAGATATTTCCGTGGTTACACAGATGGCTGGGTAGGTATTTCCACGGGTATACAGATGGCACTGTAGATATTTCCATGTTTATAGATATGGTGGTGTAGATATTTCCATGTTTATACAGATGACTCTGTAGATATTTGCATGTTTATACAGATGGTGGTGTAGATATTTCCATGTTTATAGAGATAACAGTGTAGATATTTCCATGTTTATAAAGATAGCGAAGTAGATATTTCCATGTTGATACAGATAGCGGTGTAGATATTTCCATGTTTACAGAGATAGCGGTGTAGATATTTCCATCTTTGCACAGATTGCGCTGTAGACATTTCGATCTTTACACAGATAGCTGTGTAGATATTTGCAAGTTTACACAGATATCTGTGTAGATACTTCCGTGTTTACACAGATAGCATTGTAGATATTTCCATGTTTATACAGATAGCGGTGTAGATATTTCCATGTTTATACAGATATCGGTGTAGATATTTCCATGTTTATACTGATTGCGGTGGAGATATTTCCATATTTATACAGATAGCGATGTAGATATTTCCATGTTTATAGAGATGGCGGTGTAGATATTTCCATGTTTATAGAGATGGCGGTGTAGATATTTCCATGTTTATAGAGATTGCAATGTAGATATTTCTATGTTTATAGAGATAGTGGTGTAGATATTTCCATGTGTATAGAGATGGCGGTGTAGGTATTTCCATGTGTATAGATATGGCGGTGTAGGTATTTCCATGTTTATAGAGATAGTGGTGAGGATATTTCCGTAGTTATACAGATAGCGTTGAAGGTATTTCCAGCTTTATAGTGATAGTGGTGAGGATATTTCCGTATTTATACAGATTGCGTTGTAGATATTTCCATGTTTATACAGATAGCCGTTTTGGTATTTCCATGTTTATACAGATATCGGTGTAGATATTTCCATGTTTATACAGATAGCAGTGTAGATATTTCCATGTTTACACAGATAGGTGTGTAGATATTTCCATGTTTACACAGATAGCGTTGTAGATACTTCCATCTTTATACAGATAGTGGTGTAGATATTTCAATGTTTATACAGATAACGGTGTTGGTATTTCCATGTTTATACAGATAGCGGTGTAGATATTTCCATGTTTATACAGAAGGCGGTGTAGATATTTCCAAGTTTATAAAGATAGCGGTGTAGTTATTTCCATGTTTATACAGATAGCGGTGTACATATTTCCATGTTTCTTCAGATGGCTGTGTAGATATTTCCATGTGTATACAGATGGCAGTGTAGATATTTCCATGTTTATACAGATGGAGGTGTAGATATTTCCAAGTTTCTACAGATGACTGTGTAGATATCTTCATGTTTTTACAGAGGGCGGTGTAGATATTTCCATGTTTATACAGATAACGGTGTCACTATTTCTATGTTTATACAGATAGCAGTGTAGCTATTTCCATGTTTATGGAGATAGCTGTGTAGATATTTCCATGTTTATACAGATAGCGGTGTAGATATTTCCATGTTTATACAGATAGCGTTGTACATATTTCCATGTTTATACAGATAGCGGTGTAGATATTTCAGTGTTTATACTGATAGCGGTGGAGCTATTTCCATGTTAATACAGATAGCGATGTAGATATTTCCAAGTTTATAGTGATGGCGGTGTAGATATTTCCATGTTTATAGAGATTGCAGGGTAGATATTTCCATATTTATAGAGATAGCGTTGTACGTATTTCCATGTTTATAGAGATAGCGGAGTAGATATTTCCGTGGTTACACAGATGGCTGGGTAGGTATTTCCACGGGTATACAGATGGCACTGTAGATATTTCCATGTTTATAGATATGGTGGTGTAGATATTTCCATGTTTATACAGATGACTCTGTAGATATTTGCATGTTTATACAGATGGTGGTGTAGATATTTCCATGTTTATAGATATAACAGTGTAGATATTTCCATGTTTATAAAGATAGCGAAGTAGATATTTCCATGTTGATACAGATAGCGGTGTAGATATTTCCATGTTTACAGAGATAGCGGTGTAGATATTTCCATCTTTGCACAGATTGCGCTGTAGACATTTCGATCTTTACACAGATAGCTGTGTAGATATTTGCAAGTTTACACAGATATCTGTGTAGATACTTCCATGTTTACACAGATAGCGTTGTAGATATTTCCATGTTTATACAGATAGCGGTGTAGATATTTCCATGTTTACACAGATAGGTGAGTAGATATTTCCATGTTTACACAGATAGCGTTGTAGATATTTCCATCTTTATACAGATAGCGGTGTAGATATTTCAATGTTTATACAGATAACGGTGTTGGTATTTCCATGTTTATACAGATAGCGGTGTAGATATTTCCATGTTTATACAGAAGGCGGTGTAGATATTTCCAAGTTTATAAAGATAGCGGTGTAGTTATTTCCATGTTTATACAGATAGCGGTGTACATATTTCCATGTTTCTTCAGATGGCTGTGTAGATATTTCCATGTGTATACAGATGGCAGTGTAGATATTTCCATGTTTTTACAGATGGAGGTATAGATATTTCCAAGTTTATACAGATGACTGTGTAGATATCTTCATGTTTTTACAGAGGGCGGTGTAGATATTTCCATGTTTATACAGATAACGGTGTCGCTATTTCTATGTTTATACAGATAGCAGGGTAGCTATTTCCATGTTTATAGAGATAGCTGTGTAGATATTTCCATGTTTATACAGATAGCGGTGTAGATATTTCCATGTTTATACAGATACCGTTGTACATATTTCCATGTTTATACAGATAGCGGTGTAGATATTTCAGTGTTTATACTGATAGCGGTGGAGCTATTTCCATGTTAATACAGATAGCGATGTAGATATTTCCATGTTTATAGTGATGGCGGTGTAGATATTTCCATGTTTATAGAGATTGCAGTGTAGATATTTCCATATTTATAGAGATAGCGTTGTATGTATTTCCATGTTTATAGAGATAGCGGAGTAGATATTTCCGTGGTTACACAGATGGCTGGGTAGGTATTTCCACGGGTATACAGATGGCACTGTAGATATTTCCATGTTTATAGATATGGTGGTGTAGATATTTCCATGTTTATACAGATGACTCTGTAGATATTTGCATGTTTATACAGATGGTGGTGTAGATATTTCCATGTTTATAGAGATAACAGTGTAGATATTTCCATGTTTATAAAGATAGCGAAGTAGATATTTCCATGTCGATACAGATAGCGGTGTAGATATTTCCATGTTTACAGAGATAGCGGTGTAGATATTTCCATCTTTGCACAGATTGCGCTGTAGACATTTCGATCTTTACACAGATAGCTGTGTAGATATTTGCAAGTTTACACAGATATCTGTGTAGATACTTCCATGTTTACACAGATAGCGTTGTAGATATTTCCATGTTTATACAGAGAGCGGTGTAGATATTTCCATGTTTATACAGATATCGGTGTAGATATTTCCATGTTTATACTGATAGCGGTGGAGATATTTCCATATTTATACAGATAGCGATGTAGATATTTCCATGTTTATAGAGATGGCGGTGTAGATATTTCCATGTTTATAGAGATTGCAATGTAGATATTTCTATGTTTATAGAGATAGTGGTGTAGATATTTCCATGTGTATAGAGATGGCGGTGTAGGTATTTCCATGTGTATAGATATGGCGGTGTAGGTATTTCCATGTTTATAGAGATAGTGGTGAGGATATTTCCGTAGTTATACAGATAGCGTTGTTGGTATTTCCAGGTTTATAGTGATAGTGGTGAGGATATTTCCGTATTTATACAGATAGCGTTGTAGATATTTCCATGTTTATACAGATAGCCGTTTTGGTATTTCCATGTTTATAAAGATAGCGGTGTTGATATTTCTATGTTTATACAGATAGCGGTGTAGATATTTCCATGTTTACACAGATAAGTGTGTAGATATTTCCATGTTTAGACAGATAGCGTTGTAGATATTTCCATCTTTATACAGATAGCGGTGTAGATATTTCAATGTTTATACAGATAACGGTGTTGGTATTTCCATGTTTATACAGATAGCGGTGTAGATATTTCCATGTTTATACAGAAGGCGGTGTAGATATTTCCAAGTTTATAAAGATAGCGGTGTAGTTATTTCCATGTTTATACAGATAGCGGTGTACATACTTCCATGTTTCTTCAGATGCCTGTGGAGATATTTCCATGTGTATACAGATGGCAGTGTAGATATTTCCATGTTTATACAGATGGAGGTGTTGATATTTCCAAGTTTATACAGATGACTGTGTAGATATCTTGATGTTTTTACAGAGGGCGGTGTAGATATTTCCATGTTTATACAGATAACGGTGTCGCTATTTCTATGTTTATACAGATAGCAGGGTAGCTATTTCCATGTTTATAGAGATAGCTGTGTAGATATTTCCATGTTTATACAGATTGCGGTGTAGATATTTCCATGTTTATACAGATAGCGTTGTACATATTTCCATGTTTATACAGATAGCGGTGTAGATATTTTAATGTTTATACTGATAGCGGTGGAGCTATTTCCATGTTAATACAGAAAGCGATGTAGATATTTCCATGTTTATAGTGATGGCGTTGTAGATATTTCCATGTTTATAGAGATTGCAGTGTAGCTATTTCCATAGTTATAGAGATAGCGTCGTACGTATTTCCATGTTTATAGAGATAGCGGAGTAGATATTTCCGTGGTTACACAGATGGCTGGGTAGGTATTTCCACGGGTATACAGATGGCACTGTAGATATTTCCATGTTTATAGATATGGTGGTGTAGATATTTCCATGTTTATACAGATGACTCTGTAGATATTTGCATGTTTATACAGATGGTGGTGTAGATATTTCCATGTTTATAGATATAACAGTGTAGATATTTCCATGTTTATAAAGATAGCGAAGTAGATATTTCCATGTTGATACAGATAGCGGTGTAGATATTTCCATGTTTACAGAGATAGCGGTGTAGATATTTCCATCTTTGCACAGATTGCGCTGTAGACATTTCGATCTTTACACAGATAGCTGTGTAGATATTTGCAAGTTTACACAGATATCTGTGTAGATACTTCCATGTTTACACAGATAGCGTTGTAGATATTTCCATGTTTATACAGATAGCGGTGTAGATATTTCCATGTTTATACAGATATCGGTGTAGATATTTCCATGTTTATACTGATAGCGGTGGAGATATTTCCATATTTATACAGATAGCGATGTAGATATTTCCATGTTTATAGAGATGGCGGTGTAGATATTTCCATGTTTATAGAGATTGCAATGTAGATATTTCTATGTTTATAGAGATAGTGGTGTAGATATTTCCATGTGTATAGAGATGGCGGTGTAGGTATTTCCATGTGTATAGATATGGCGGTGTAGGTATTTCCATGTTTATAGAGATAGTGGTGAGGATATTTCCGTAGTTATACAGATAGCGTTGTAGGTATTTCCAGGTTTATAGTGATAGTGGTGAGGATATTTCCGTATTTATACAGATAGCGTTGTAGATATTTCCATGTTTATACAGATAGCCGTTTTGGTATTTCCATGTTTATAAAGATAGCGGTGTAGATATTTCTATGTTTATACAGATAGCGGTGTAGATATTTCCATGTTTACACAGATAAGTGTGTAGATATTTCCATGTTTAGACAGATAGCGTTGTAGATATTTCCATCTTTATACAGATAGCGGTGTAGATATTTCAATGTTTATACAGATAACGGGGTTGGTATTTCCATGTTTATACAGATAGCGGTGTAGATATTTCCATGTTTATACAGAAGGCGGTGTAGATATTTCCAAGTTTATAAAGATAGCGGTGTAGTTATTTCCATGTTTATACAGATAGCGGTGTACATACTTCCATGTTTCTTCAGATGGCTGTGGAGATATTTCCATGTGTATACAGATGGCAGTGTAGATATTTCCATGTTTATACAGATGGAGGTGTAGATATTTCCAAGTTTATACAGATGACTGTGTAGATATCTTGATGTTTTTACAGAGGGCGGTGTAGATATTTCCATGTTTATACAGATAACGGTGTCGCTATTTCTATGTTTATACAGATAGCAGGGTAGCTATTTCCATGTTTATAGAGATAGCTGTGTAGATATTTCCATGTTTATACAGATTGCGGTGTAGATATTTCCATGTTTATACAGATAGCGTTGTACATATTTCCATGTTTATACAGATAGCGGTGTAGATATTTTAATGTTTATACTGATAGCGGTGGAGCTATTTCCATGTTAATACAGAAAGCGATGTAGATATTTCCATGTTTATAGTGATGGCGTTGTAGATATTTCCATGTTTATAGAGATTGCAGTGTAGCTATTTCCATAGTTATAGAGATAGCGTCGTACGTATTTCCATGTTTATAGAGATAGCGGAGTAGATATTTCCGTGGTTACACAGATGGCTGGGTAGGTATTTCCACGGGTATACAGATGGCACTGTAGATATTTCCATGTTTATAGATATGGTGGTGTAGATATTTCCATGTTTATACAGATGACTCTGTAGATATTTGCATGTTTATACAGATGGTTGTGTAGATATTTCCATGTTTATAGATATAACAGTGTAGATATTTCCATGTTTATAAAGATAGCGAAGTAGATATTTCCATGTTGATACAGATAGCGGTGTAGATATTTCCATGTTTACAGAGATAGCGGTGTAGATATTTCCATCTTTGCACAGATTGCGCTGTAGACCTTTCGATCTTTACAGAGATAGCTGTGTAGATATGTGCAAGTTTACACAGATATCTGTGTAGATACTTCCATGTTTACACAGATAGCGTTGTAGATATTTCCATGTTTATACAGATAGCGGTGTAGATATTTCCATGTTTATACAGATATCGGTGTAGATATTTCCATGTTTATACTGATAGCGGTGGAGATATTTCCATATTTATACAGATAGCGATGTAGATATTTCCATGTTTATAGAGATGGCGGTGTAGATATTTCCATGTTTATAGAGATTGCAATGTAGATATTTCTATGTTTATAGAGATAGTGGTGTAGATATTTCCATGTGTATAGAGATGGCGGTGTATGTATTTCCATGTGTATAGATATGGCGGTGTAGGTATTTCCATGTTTATAGAGATAGTGGTGAGGATATTTCCGTAGTTATACAGATAGCGTTGTAGGTATTTCCAGGTTTATAGTGATAGTGGTGAGGATATTTCCGTATTTATACAGATAGCGTCGTAGATATTTCCATGTTTATACAGATAGCCGTTTTGGTATTTCCATGTTTATAAAGATAGCGGTGTAGATATTTCCATGTTTATACAGATAGCGGTGTAGATATTTCCATGTTTACACAGATAGGTGTGTAGATATTTCCATGTTTACACAGATAGCGTTGTAGATATTTCCATCTTTATACAGATAGCGGTATAGATATTTCAATGTTTATGCAGATAACGGTGTTGGTATTTCCATGTTTATACAGATAGCGGTGTAGATATTTCCATGTTTATACAGAAGGCGGTGTAGATATTTCCAAGTTTATAAAGATAGCGGTGTAGTTATTTCCATGTTTATACAGATAGCGGTGTACATACTTCCATGTTTCTTCAGATGGCTGTGTAGATATTTCCATGTGTATACAGATGGCAGTGTAGATATTTCCATGTTTATACAGATGGAGGTGTAGATATTTCCAAGTTTATACAGATGACTGTGTAGATATCTTGATGTTTTTACAGAGGGCGGTGTAGATATTTCCATGTTTATACAGATAACGGTGTCGCTATTTCTATGTTTATACAGATAGCAGGGTAGATATTTCCATGTTTATACAGATAGCGGTGTAGATATTTCAATGTTTATACTGATAGCGGTGGAGCTATTTCCATGTTAATACAGATAGCGATATAGATATTTCCATGTTTATAGTGATGGCGGTGTAGTTATTTCCATGTTTATAGAGATTGCAGTGTAGCTATTTCCATATTTATAGAGATAGCGTCGTACGTATTTCCATGTTTATAGAGATAGCGGAGTGGATATTTCCGTGGTTACACAGATGGCTGGGTAGGTATTTCCACGGGTATACAGATGGCACTGTAGATATTTCCATGTTTATAGATATGGTGGTGTAGATATTTCCATGTTTATACAGATGACTCTGTAGATATTTGCATGTTTATACAGATGGTGGTTTAGATATTTCCATGTTTATAGAGATAACAGTGTAGATATTTCCATGTTTATAAAGATAGCGAAGTAGATATTTCCATGTTGATACAGATAGCGGTGTAGATATTTCCATGTTTACAGAGATAGCGGTGTAGATATTTCCATCTTTGCACAGATTGCGCTGTAGACATTTTGATCTTTACACAGATAGCTGTGTAGATATTTGCAAGTTTACACAGATATCTGTGTAGATACTTCCATGTTTACACAGATAGCGTTGTAGATATTTCCATGTTTATACAGATAGCGGTGTAGATATTTCCATGTTTATACAGATATCGGTGTAGATATTTCCATGTTTATACTGATAGCGGTGGAGATATTTCCATATTTATACAGATAGCGATGTAGATATTTCCATGTTTATAGAGATGGCGGTGTAGATATTTCCATGTTTATAGAGATTGCAATGTAGATATTTCTATGTTTATAGAGATAGTGGTGTAGATATTTCCATGTGTATTGAGATGGCGGTGTAGGTATTTCCATGTGTATAGATATGGCGGTGTAGGTATTTCCATGTTTATAGAGATAGTGGTGAGGATATTTCCGTAGTTATACAGATAGCGTTGTAGGTATTTCCAGGTTTATAGTGATAGTGGTGAGGATATTTCCGTATTTATACAGATAGCGTTGCAGATATTTCCATGTTTATACAGATAGCCGTTTTGGTATTTCCATGTTTATAAAGATAGCGGTGTAGATATTTCCATGTTTATACAGATAGCGGTGTAGATATTTCCATGTTTACACAGATAGGTGTGTAGATATTTCCATGTTTACACAGATAGCGTTGTAGATATTTCCATGTTTATACAGATAGCGGTGTAGATATTTCAATGTTTATACAGATAACGGTGTTGGTATTTCCATGTTTATACAGATAGCGGTGTAGATATTTCCATGTTTATACAGAAGGCGGTGTAGATATTTCCAAGTTTATAAAGATAGCGGTGTAGTTATTTCCATGTTTATACAGATAGCGGTGTACATATTTCCATGTTTCTTCAGATGGCTGTGTAGATATTTCCATGTGTATACAGATGGCAGTGTAGATATTTCCATGTTTATACAGATGGAGGTGTAGATATTTCCAAGTTTATACAGATGACTGTGTAGATATCTTCATGTTTTTACAGAGGGCGGTGTAGATATTTCCATGTTTATACAGATAACGGTGTCGCTATTTCTATGTTTATAAAGATAGCAGTGTAGGTATTTCCATGTTTATAGAGATAGCTGTGTAGATATTTCCATGTTTATACAGATAGCGTTGTACATATTTCCATGTTCATACAGATAGCGGTGTAGATATTTCAGTGTTTATACTGATAGCGGTGGAGCTATTTCCATGTTAATACAGATAGCGATGTAGATATTTCCATGTTTATAGTGATGGCGGTGTAGATATTTCCATGTTTATAGAGATTGCAGGGTAGATATTTCCATATTTATAGAGATAGCGTTGTACGTATTTCCATGTTTATAGAGATAGCGGAGTAGATATTTCCGTGGTTACACAGATGGCTGGGTAGGTATTTCCACGGGTATACAGATGGCACTGTAGATATTTCCATGTTTATAGATATGGTGGTGTAGATATTTCCATGTTTATACAGATGACTCTGTAGATATTTGCATGTTTATACAGATGGTGGTGTAGATATTTCCATGTTTATAGAGATAACAGTGTAGATATTTCCATGTTTATAAAGATAGCGAAGTAGATATTTCCATGTTGATACAGATAGCGGTGTAGATATTTCCATGTTTACAGAGATAGCGGTGTAGATATTTCCATCTTTGCACAGATTGCGCTGTAGACATTTCGATCTTTACACAGATAGCTGTGTAGATATTTGCAAGTTTACACAGATATCTGTGTAGATACTTCCATGTTTACACAGATAGCGTTGTAGATATTTCCATGTTTATACAGATAGCGGTGTAGATATTTCCATGTTTATACAGATATCGGTGTAGATATTTCCATGTTTATACTGATAGCGGTGGAGATATTTCCATATTTATACAGATAGCGATGTAGATATTTCCATGTTTATAGAGATGGCGGTGTAGATATTTCCATGTTTATAGAGATTGCAATGTAGATATTTCTATGTTTATAGAGATAGTGGTGTAGATATTTCCATGTGTATAGAGATGGCGGTGTAGGTATTTCCATGTGTATAGCTATGGCGGTGTAGGTATTTCCATGTTTATAGAGATAGTGGTGAGGATATTTCCGTAGTTATACAGATAGCGTTGTAGGTATTTCCAGGTTTATAGTGATAGTGGTGAGGATATTTCCGTATTTATACAGATAGCGTTGTAGATATTTCCATGTTTATACAGATAGCCGTTTTGGTATTTCCATGTTTATAAAGATAGCGGTGTAGATATTTCCATGTTTATACAGATAGCGGTGTAGATATTTCCATGTTTACACAGATAGGTGTGTAGATATTTCCATGTTTACACAGATAGCGTTGTAGATATTTCCATGTTTATACAGATAGCGGTGTAGATATTTCAATGTTTATACAGATAACGGTGTTGGTATTTCCATGTTTATACAGATAGCGGTGTAGATATTTCCATGTTTATACAGAAGGCGGTGTAGATATTTCCAAGTTTATAAAGATAGCGGTGTAGTTATTTCCATGTTTATACAGATAGCGGTGTACATATTTCCATGTTTCTTCAGATGGCTGTGTAGATATTTCCATGTGTATACAGATGGCAGTGTAGATATTTCCATGTTTATACAGATGGAGGTGTAGATATTTCCAAGTTTATACAGATGACTGTGTAGATATCTTCATGTTTTTACAGAGGGCGGTGTAGATATTTCCATGTTTATACAGATAACGGTGTCGCTATTTCTATGTTTATACAGATAGCAGTGTAGCTATTTCCATGTTTATAGAGATAGCTGTGTAGATATTTCCATGTTTATACAGATAGCGGTGTAGATATTTCCATGTTTATACAGATAGCGTTGTACATATTTCCATGTTAATACAGATAGCGGTGTAGATATTTCAGTGTTTATACTGATAGCGGTGGAGCTATTTCCATGTTAATACAGATAGCGATGTAGATATTTCCATGTTTATAGTGATGGCGGTGTAGATATTTCCATGTTTATAGAGATTGCAGTGTAGATATTTCCATATTTATAGAGATAGCGTTGTACGTATTTCCATGTTTATAGAGATAGCGGAGTAGATATTTCCGTGGTTACACAGATGGCTGGGTAGGTATTTCCACGGGTATACAGATGGCACTGTAGATATTTCCATGTTTATAGATATGGTGGTGTAGATATTTCCATGTTTATACAGATGACTCTGTAGATATTTGCATGTTTATACAGATGGTGGTGTAGATATTTCCATGTTTATAGATATAACAGTGTAGATATTTCCATGTTTATAAAGATAGCGAAGTAGATATTTCCATGTTGATACAGATAGCGGTGTAGATATTTCCATGTTTACAGAGATAGCGGTGTAGATATTTCCATCTTTGCACAGATTGCGCTGTAGACATTTCGATCTTTACACAGATAGCTGTGTAGATATTTGCAAGTTTACACAGATATCTGTGTAGATACTTCCATGTTTACACAGATAGCGTTGTAGATATTTCCATGTTTATACAGATAGCGGTGTAGATATTTCCATGTTTATACAGATATCGGTGTAGATATTTCCATGTTTATACTGATAGCGGTGGAGATATTTCCATATTTATACAGATAGCGATGTAGATATTTCCATGTTTATAGAGATGGCGGTGTAGATATTTCCATGTTTATAGAGATTGCAATGTAGATATTTCTATGTTTATAGAGATAGTGGTGTAGATATTTCCATGTGTATAGAGATGGCGGTGTAGGTATTTCCATGTGTATAGATATGGCGGTGTAGGTATTTCCATGTTTATAGAGATAGTGGTGAGGATATTTCCGTAGTTATACAGATAGCGTTGTAGGTATTTCCAGGTTTATAGTGATAGTGGTGAGGATATTTCCGTATTTATACAGATAGCGTTGTAGATATTTCCATGTTTATACAGATAGCCGTTTTGGTATTTCCATGTTTATAAAGATAGCGGTGTAGATATTTCCATGTGTATACAGATAGCGGTGTAGATATTTCCATGTTTACACAGATAGGTGTGTAGATATTTCCATGTTTAGAGAGATAGCGTTGTAGATATTTCCATCTTTATACAGATAGCGGTGTAGATATTTCAATGTTTATACAGATAACGGTGTTGGTATTTCCATGTTTATACAGATAGCGGTGTAGATATTTCCATGTTTATACAGAAGGCGGTGTAGATATTTCCAAGTTTATAAAGATAGCGGTGTAGTTATTTCCATGTTTATACAGATAGCGGTGTACATATTTCCATGTTTCTTCAGATGGCTGTGGAGATATTTCCATGTGTATACAGATGGCAGTGTAGATATTTCCATGTTTATACAGATGGAGGTGTAGATATTTCCAAGTTTATACAGATGACTGTGTAGATATCTTGATGTTTTTACAGAGGGCGGTGTAGATATTTCCATGTTTATACAGATAACGGTGTCGCTATTTCTATGTTTATACAGATAGCAGGGTAGCTATTTCCATGTTTATAGAGATAGCTGTGTAGATATTTCCATGTTTATACAGATTGCGGTGTAGATATTTCCATGTTTATACAGATAGCATTGTACATATTTCCATGTTTATACAGATAGCGGTGTAGATATTTTAATGTTTATACTAATAGCGGTGGAGCTATTTCCATGTTAATACAGAAAGCGATGTAGATATTTCCATGTTTATAGTGATGGCGTTGTAGATATTTCCATGTTTATAGAGATTGCAGTGTAGCTATTTCCATAGTTATAGAGATAGCGTCGTACGTATTTCCATGTTTATAGAGATAGCGGAGTAGATATTTCCGTGGTTACACAGATGGCTGGGTAGGTATTTCCACGGGTATACAGATGGCACTGTAGATATTTCCATGTTTATAGATATGGTGGTGTAGATATTTCCATGTTTATACAGATGACTCTGTAGATATTTGCATGTTTATACAGATGGTGGTGTAGATATTTCCATGTTTATAGAGATAACAGTGTAGATATTTCCATGTTTATAAAGATAGCGAAGTAGATATTTCCATGTTGATACAGATAGCGGTGTAGATATTTCCATGTTTACAGAGATAGCGGTGTAGATATTTCCATCTTTGCACAGATTGCGCTGTAGACCTTTCGATCTTTACACAGATAGCTGTGTAGATATTTGCAAGTTTACACAGATATCTGTGTAGATACTTCCATGTTTACACAGATAGCGTTGTAGATATTTCCATGTTTATACAGATAGCGGTGTAGATATTTCCATATTTATACAGATATCGGTGTAGATATTTCCATGTTTATACTGATAGCGGTGGAGATATTTCCATATTTATACAGATAGCGATGTAGATATTTCCATGTTTATAGAGATGGCGGTGTAGATATTTCCATGTTTATAGAGATTGCAATGTAGATATTTCTATGTTTATAGAGATAGTGGTGTAGATATTTCCATGTGTATAGAGATGGCGGTGTAGGTATTTCCATGTGTATAGATATGGCGGTGTAGGTATTTCCATGTTTATAGAGATAGTGGTGAGGATATTTCCGTAGTTATACAGATAGCGTTGTAGGTATTTCCAGGTTTATAGTGATAGTGGTGAGGATATTTCCGTATTTATACAGATAGCGTCGTAGATATTTCCATGTTTATACAGATAGCCGTTTTGGTATTTCCATGTTTATAAAGATAGCGGTGTAGATATTTCCATGTTTATACAGATAGCGGTGTAGATATTTCCATGTTTACACAGATAGGTGTGTAGATATTTCCATGTTTACACAGATAGCGTTGTAGATATTTCCATCTTTATACAGATAGCGGTATAGATATTTCAATGTTTATACAGATAACGGTGTTGGTATTTCCATGTTTATACAGATAGCGGTGTAGATATTTCCATGTTTATACAGAAGGCGGTGTAGATATTTCCAAGTTTATAAAGATAGCGGTGTAGTTATTTCCATGTTTATACAGATAGCGGTGTACATACTTCCATGTTTCTTCAGATGGCTGTGTAGATATTTCCATGTGTATACAGATGGCAGTGTAGATATTTCCATGTTTATACAGATGGAGGTGTAGATATTTCCAAGTTTATACAGATGACTGTGTAGATATCTTGATGTTTTTACAGAGGGCGGTGTAGATATTTCCATGTTTATACAGATAACGGTGTCGCTATTTCTATGTTTATACAGATAGCAGGGTAGATATTTCCATGTTTATACAGATAGCGGTGTAGATATTTCAATGTTTATACTGATAGCGGTGGAGCTATTTCCATGTTAATACAGATAGCGATATAGATATTTCCATGTTTATAGTGATGGCGGTGTAGTTATTTCCATGTTTATAGAGATTGCAGTGTAGCTATTTCCATATTTATAGAGATAGCGTCGTACGTATTTCCATGTTTATAGAGATAGCGGAGTGGATATTTCCGTGGTTACACAGATGGCTGGGTAGGTATTTCCACGGGTATACAGATGGCACTGTAGATATTTCCATGTTTATTGATATGGTGGTGTAGATATTTCCATGTTTATACAGATGACTCTGTAGATATTTGCATGTTTATACAGATGGTGGTTTAGATATTTCCATGTTTATAGAGATAACAGTGTAGATATTTCCATGTTTATAAAGATAGCGAAGTAGATATTTCCATGTTGATACAGATAGCGGTGTAGATATTTCCATGTTTACAGAGATAGCGGTGTAGATATTTCCATCTTTGCACAGATTGCGCTGTAGACATTTTGATCTTTACACAGATAGCTGTGTAGATATTTGCAAGTTTACACAGATATCTGTGTAGATACTTCCATGTTTACACAGATAGCGTTGTAGATATTTCCATGTTTATACAGATAGCGGTGTAGATATTTCCATGTTTATACAGATATCGGTGTAGATATTTCCATGTTTATACTGATAGCGGTGGAGATATTTCCATATTTATACAGATAGCGATGTAGATATTTCCATGTTTATAGAGATGGCGGTGTAGATATTTCCATGTTTATAGAGATTGCAATGTAGATATTTCTATGTTTATAGAGATAGTGGTGTAGATATTTCCATGTCTATAGAGATGGCGGTGTAGGTATTTCCATGTGTATAGATATGGCGGTGTAGGTATTTCCATGTTTATAGAGATAGTGGTGAGGATATTTCCGTAGTTATACAGATAGCGTTGTAGGTATTTCCAGGTTTATAGTGATAGTGGTGAGGATATTTCCGTATTTATACAGATAGCGTTGCAGATATTTCCATGTTTATACAGATAGCCGTTTTGGTATTTCCATGTTTATAAAGATAGCGGTGTAGATATTTCCATGTTTATACAGATAGCGGTGTAGATATTTCCATGTTTACACAGATAGGTGTGTAGATATTTCCATGTTTACACAGATAGCGTTGTAGATATTTCCATGTTTATACAGATAGCGGTGTAGATATTTCAATGTTTATACAGATAACGGTGTTGGTATTTCCATGTTTATACAGATAGCGGTGTAGATATTTCCATGTTTATACAGAAGGCGGTGTAGATATTTCCAAGTTTATAAAGATAGCGGTGTAGTTATTTCCATGTTTATACAGATAGCGGTGTACATATTTCCATGTTTCTTCAGATGGCTGTGTAGATATTTCCATGTGTATACAGATGGCAGTGTAGATATTTCCATGTTTATACAGATGGAGGTGTAGATATTTCCAAGTTTATAAAGATGACTGTGTAGATATCTTCATGTTTTTACAGAGGGCGGTGTAGATATTTCCATGTTTATACAGATAACGGTGTCGCTATTTCTATGTTTATAAAGATAGCAGTGTAGGTATTTCCATGTTTATAGAGATAGCTGTGTAGATATTTCCATGTTTATACAGATAGCCGTGTAGATATTTCCATGTTTATACAGATAGCGTTGTACATATTTCCATGTTCATACAGATAGCGGTGTAGATATTTCAGTGTTTATACTGATAGCGGTGGAGCTATTTCCATGTTAATACAGATAGCGATGTAGATATTTCCATGTTTATAGTGATGGCGGTGTAGATATTTCCATGTTTATAGAGATTGCAGGGTAGATATTTCCATATTTATAGAGATAGCGTTGTACGTATTTCCATGTTTATAGAGATAGCGGAGTAGATATTTCCGTGGTTACACAGATGGCTGGGTAGGTATTTCCACGGGTATACAGATGGCACTGTAGATATTTCCATGTTTATAGATATGGTGGTGTAGATATTTCCATGTTTATACAGATGACTCTGTAGATATTTGCATGTTTATACAGATGGTGGTGTAGATATTTCCATGTTTATAGAGATAACAGTGTAGATATTTCCATGTTTATAAAGATAGCGAAGTAGATATTTCCATGTTGATACAGATAGCGGTGTAGATATTTCCATGTTTACAGAGATAGCGGTGTAGATATTTCCATCTTTGCACAGATTGCGCTGTAGACATTTCGATCTTTACACAGATAGCTGTGTAGATATTTGCAAGTTTACACAGATATCTGTGTAGATACTTCCATGTTTACACAGATAGCGTTGTAGATATTTCCATGTTTATACAGATAGCGGTGTAGATATTTCCATGTTTATACAGATATCGGTGTAGATATTTCCATGTTTATACTGATAGCGGTGGAGATATTTCCATATTTATACAGATAGCGATGTAGATATTTCCATGTTTATAGAGATGGCGGTGTAGATATTTCCATGTTTATAGAGATTGCAATGTAGATATTTCTATGTTTATAGAGATAGTGGTGTAGATATTTCCATGTGTATAGAGATGGCGGTGTAGGTATTTCCATGTGTATAGATATGGCGGTGTAGGTATTTCCATGTCTATAGAGATAGTGGTGAGGATATTTCCGTAGTTATACAGATAGCGTTGTAGGTATTTCCAGGTTTATAGTGATAGTGGTGAGGATATTTCCGTATTTATACAGATAGCGTTGTAGATATTTCCATGTTTATACAGATAGCCGTTTTGGTATTTCCATGTTTATAAAGATAGCGGTGTAGATATTTCCATGTTTATACAGATAGCGGTGTAGATATTTCCATGTTTACACAGATAGGTGTGTAGATATTTCCATGTTTAGAGAGATAGCGTTGTAGATATTTCCATCTTTATACAGATAGCGGTGTAGATATTTCAATGTTTATACAGATAACGGTGTTGGTATTTCCATGTTTATACAGATAGCGGTGTAGATATTTCCATGTTTATACAGAAGGCGGTGTAGATATTTCCAAGTTTATAAAGATAGCGGTGTAGTTATTTCCATGTTTATACAGATAGCGGTGTACATATTTCCATGTTTCTTCAGATGGCTGTGGAGATATTTCCATGTGTATACAGATGACAGTGTAGATATTTCCATGTTTATACAGATGGAGGTGTAGATATTTCCAAGTTTATACAGATGACTGTGTAGATATCTTGATGTTTTTACAGAGGGCGGTGTAGATATTTCCATGTTTATACAGATAACGGTGTCGCTATTTCTATGTTTATACAGATAGCAGGGTAGCTATTTCCATGTTTATAGAGATAGCTGTGTAGATATTTCCATGTTTATACAGATTGCGGTGTAGATATTTCCATGTTTATACAGATAGCGTTGTACATATTTCCATGTTTATACAGATAGCGGTGTAGATATTTTAATGTTTATACTAATAGCGGTGGAGCTATTTCCATGTTAATACAGAAAGCGATGTAGATATTTCCATGTTTATAGTGATGGCGTTGTAGATATTTCCATGTTTATAGAGATTGCAGTGTAGCTATTTCCATAGTTATAGAGATAGCGTCGTACGTATTTCCATGTTTATAGAGATAGCGGAGTAGATATTTCCGTGGTTACACAGATGGCTGGGTAGGTATTTCCACGGGTATACAGATGGCACTGTAGATATTTCCATGTTTATAGATATGGTGGTGTAGATATTTCCATGTTTATACAGATGACTCTGTAGATATTTGCATGTTTATACAGATGGTGGTGTAGATATTTCCATGTTTATAGAGATAACAGTGTAGATATTTCCATGTTTATAAAGATAGCGAAGTAGATATTTCCATGTTGATACAGATAGCGGTGTAGATATTTCCATGTTTACAGAGATAGCGGTGTAGATATTTCCATCTTTGCACAGATTGCGCTGTAGACCTTTCGATCTTTACACAGATAGCTGTGTAGATATTTGCAAGTTTACACAGATATCTGTGTAGATACTTCCATGTTTACACAGATAGCGTTGTAGATATTTCCATGTTTATACAGATAGCGGTGTAGATATTTCCATGTTTATACAGATATCGGTGTAGATATTTCCATGTTTATACTGATAGCGGTGGAGATATTTCCATATTTATACAGATAGCGATGTAGATATTTCCATGTTTATAGAGATGGCGGTGTAGATATTTCCATGTTTATAGAGATTGCAATGTAGATATTTCTATGTTTATAGAGATAGTGGTGTAGATATTTCCATGTGTATAGAGATGGCGGTGTAGGTATTTCCATGTGTATAGATATGGCGGTGTAGGTATTTCCATGTTTATAGAGATAGTGGTGAGGATATTTCCGTAGTTATACAGATAGCGTTGTAGGTATTTCCAGGTTTATAGTGATAGTGGTGAGGATATTTCCGTATTTATACAGATAGCGTTGTAGATATTTCCATGTTTATACAGATAGCCGTTTTGGTATTTCCATGTTTATAAAGATAGCGGTGTAGATATTTCCATGTGTATACAGATAGCGGTGTAGATATTTCCATGTTTACACAGATAGGTGTGTAGATATTTCCATGTTTAGAGAGATAGCGTTGTAGATATTTCCATCTTTATACAGATAGCGGTGTAGATATTTCAATGTTTATACAGATAACGGTGTTGGTATTTCCATGTTTATAGAGATAGCGGTGTAGATATTTCCATGTTTATACAGAAGGCGGTGTAGATATTTCCAAGTTTATAAAGATAGCGGTGTAGTTATTTCCATGTTTATACAGATAGCGGTGTACATATTTCCATGTTTCTTCAGATGGCTGTGGAGATATTTCCATGTGTATACAGATGGCAGTGTAGATATTTCCATGTTTATACAGATGGAGGTGTAGATATTTCCAAGTTTATACAGATGACTGTGTAGATATCTTGATGTTTTTACAGAGGGCGGTGTAGATATTTCCATGTTTATACAGATAACGGTGTCGCTATTTCTATGTTTATACAGATAGCAGGGTAGCTATTTCCATGTTTATAGAGATAGCTGTGTAGATATTTCCATGTTTATACAGATTGCGGTGTAGATATTTCCATGTTTATACAGATAGCATTGTACATATTTCCATGTTTATACAGATAGCGGTGTAGATATTTTAATGTTTATACTAATAGCGGTGGAGCTATTTCCATGTTAATACAGAAAGCGATGTAGATATTTCCATGTTTATAGTGATGGCGTTGTAGATATTTCCATGTTTATAGAGATTGCAGTGTAGCTATTTCCATAGTTATAGAGATAGCGTCGTACGTATTTCCATGTTTATAGAGATAGCGGAGTAGATATTTCCGTGGTTACACAGATGGCTGGGTAGGTATTTCCACGGGTATACAGATGGCACTGTAGATATTTCCATGTTTATAGATATGGTGGTGTAGATATTTCCATGTTTATACAGATGACTCTGTAGATATTTGCATGTTTATACAGATGGTGGTGTAGATATTTCCATGTTTATAGAGATAACAGTGTAGATATTTCCATGTTTATAAAGATAGCGAAGTAGATATTTCCATGTTGATACAGATAGCGGTGTAGATATTTCCATGTTTACAGAGATAGCGGTGTAGATATTTCCATCTTTGCACAGATTGCGCTGTAGACCTTTCGATCTTTACACAGATAGCTGTGTAGATATTTGCAAGTTTACACAGATATCTGTGTAGATACTTCCATGTTTACACAGATAGCGTTGTAGATATTTCCATGTTTATACAGATAGCGGTGTAGATATTTCCATATTTATACAGATATCGGTGTAGATATTTCCATGTTTATACTGATAGCGGTGGAGATATTTCCATATTTATACAGATAGCGATGTAGATATTTCCATGTTTATAGAGATGGCGGTGTAGATATTTCCATGTTTATAGAGATTGCAATGTAGATATTTCTATGTTTATAGAGATAGTGGTGTAGATATTTCCATGTGTATAGAGATGGCGGTGTAGGTATTTCCATGTGTATAGATATGGCGGTGTAGGTATTTCCATGTTTATAGAGATAGTGGTGAGGATATTTCCGTAGTTATACAGATAGCGTTGTAGGTATTTCCAGGTTTATAGTGATAGTGGTGAGGATATTTCCGTATTTATACAGATAGCGTCGTAGATATTTCCATGTTTATACAGATAGCCGTTTTGGTATTTCCATGTTTATAAAGATAGCGGTGTAGATATTTCCATGTTTATACAGATAGCGGTGTAGATATTTCCATGTTTACACAGATAGGTGTGTAGATATTTCCATGTTTACACAGATAGCGTTGTAGATATTTCCATCTTTATACAGATAGCGGTATAGATATTTCAATGTTTATACAGATAACGGTGTTGGTATTTCCATGTTTATACAGATAGCGGTGTAGATATTTCCATGTTTATACAGAAGGCGGTGTAGATATTTCCAAGTTTATAAAGATAGCGGTGTAGTTATTTCCATGTTTATACAGATAGCGGTGTACATACTTCCATGTTTCTTCAGATGGCTGTGTAGATATTTCCATGTGTATACAGATGGCAGTGTAGATATTTCCATGTTTATACAGATGGAGGTGTAGATATTTCCAAGTTTATACAGATGACTGTGTAGATATCTTGATGTTTTTACAGAGGGCGGTGTAGATATTTCCATGTTTATACAGATAACGGTGTCGCTATTTCTATGTTTATACAGATAGCAGGGTAGATATTTCCATGTTTATACAGATAGCGGTGTAGATATTTCAATGTTTATACTGATAGCGGTGGAGCTATTTCCATGTTAATACAGATAGCGATATAGATATTTCCATGTTTATAGTGATGGCGGTGTAGTTATTTCCATGTTTATAGAGATTGCAGTGTAGCTATTTCCATATTTATAGAGATAGCGTCGTACGTATTTCCATGTTTATAGAGATAGCGGAGTGGATATTTCCGTGGTTACACAGATGGCTGGGTAGGTATTTCCACGGGTATACAGATGGCACTGTAGATATTTCCATGTTTATTGATATGGTGGTGTAGATATTTCCATGTTTATACAGATGACTCTGTAGATATTTGCATGTTTATACAGATGGTGGTTTAGATATTTCCATGTTTATAGAGATAACAGTGTAGATATTTCCATGTTTATAAAGATAGCGAAGTAGATATTTCCATGTTGATACAGATAGCGGTGTAGATATTTCCATGTTTACAGAGATAGCGGTGTAGATATTTCCATCTTTGCACAGATTGCGCTGTAGACATTTTGATCTTTACACAGATAGCTGTGTAGATATTTGCAAGTTTACACAGATATCTGTGTAGATACTTCCATGTTTACACAGATAGCGTTGTAGATATTTCCATGTTTATACAGATAGCGGTGTAGATATTTCCATGTTTATACAGATATCGGTGTAGATATTTCCATGTTTATACTGATAGCGGTGGAGATATTTCCATATTTATACAGATAGCGATGTAGATATTTCCATGTTTATAGAGATGGCGGTGTAGATATTTCCATGTTTATAGAGATTGCAATGTAGATATTTCTATGTTTATAGAGATAGTGGTGTAGATATTTCCATGTCTATAGAGATGGCGGTGTAGGTATTTCCATGTGTATAGATATGGCGGTGTAGGTATTTCCATGTTTATAGAGATAGTGGTGAGGATATTTCCGTAGTTATACAGATAGCGTTGTAGGTATTTCCAGGTTTATAGTGATAGTGGTGAGGATATTTCCGTATTTATACAGATAGCGTTGCAGATATTTCCATGTTTATACAGATAGCCGTTTTGGTATTTCCATGTTTATAAAGATAGCGGTGTAGATATTTCCATGTTTATACAGATAGCGGTGTAGATATTTCCATGTTTACACAGATAGGTGTGTAGATATTTCCATGTTTACACAGATAGCGTTGTAGATATTTCCATGTTTATACAGATAGCGGTGTAGATATTTCAATGTTTATACAGATAACGGTGTTGGTATTTCCATGTTTATACAGATAGCGGTGTAGATATTTCCATGTTTATACAGAAGGCGGTGTAGATATTTCCAAGTTTATAAAGATAGCGGTGTAGTTATTTCCATGTTTATACAGATAGCGGTGTACATATTTCCATGTTTCTTCAGATGGCTGTGTAGATATTTCCATGTGTATACAGATGGCAGTGTAGATATTTCCATGTTTATACAGATGGAGGTGTAGATATTTCCAAGTTTATACAGATGACTGTGTAGATATCTTCATGTTTTTACAGAGGGCGGTGTAGATATTTCCATGTTTATACAGATAACGGTGTCGCTATTTCTATGTTTATAAAGATAGCAGTGTAGGTATTTCCATGTTTATAGAGATAGCTGTGTAGATATTTCCATGTTTATACAGATAGCCGTGTAGATATTTCCATGTTTATACAGATAGCGTTGTACATATTTCCATGTTCATACAGATAGCGGTGTAGATATTTCAGTGTTTATACTGATAGCGGTGGAGCTATTTCCATGTTAATACAGATAGCGATGTAGATATTTCCATGTTTATAGTGATGGCGGTGTAGATATTTCCATGTTTATAGAGATTGCAGGGTAGATATTTCCATATTTATAGAGATAGCGTTGTACGTATTTCCATGTTTATAGAGATAGCGGAGTAGATATTTCCGTGGTTACACAGATGGCTGGGTAGGTATTTCCACGGGTATACAGATGGCACTGTAGATATTTCCATGTTTATAGATATGGTGGTGTAGATATTTCCATGTTTATACAGATGACTCTGTAGATATTTGCATGTTTATACAGATGGTGGTGTAGATATTTCCATGTTTATAGAGATAACAGTGTAGATATTTCCATGTTTATAAAGATAGCGAAGTAGATATTTCCATGTTGATACAGATAGCGGTGTAGATATTTCCATGTTTACAGAGATAGCGGTGTAGATATTTCCATCTTTGCACAGATTGCGCTGTAGACATTTCGATCTTTACACAGATAGCTGTGTAGATATTTGCAAGTTTACACAGATATCTGTGTAGATACTTCCATGTTTACACAGATAGCGTTGTAGATATTTCCATGTTTATACAGATAGCGGTGTAGATATTTCCATGTTTATACAGATATCGGTGTAGATATTTCCATGTTTATACTGATAGCGGTGGAGATATTTCCATATTTATACAGATAGCGATGTAGATATTTCCATGTTTATAGAGATGGCGGTGTAGATATTTCCATGTTTATAGAGATTGCAATGTAGATATTTCTATGTTTATAGAGATAGTGGTGTAGATATTTCCATGTGTATAGAGATGGCGGTGTAGGTATTTCCATGTGTATAGATATGGCGGTGTAGGTATTTCCATGTCTATAGAGATAGTGGTGAGGATATTTCCGTAGTTATACAGATAGCGTTGTAGGTATTTCCAGGTTTATAGTGATAGTGGTGAGGATATTTCCGTATTTATACAGATAGCGTTGTAGATATTTCCATGTTTATACAGATAGCCGTTTTGGTATTTCCATGTTTATAAAGATAGCGGTGTAGATATTTCCATGTTTATACAGATAGCGGTGTAGATATTTCCATGTTTACACAGATAGGTGTGTAGATATTTCCATGTTTAGAGAGATAGCGTTGTAGATATTTCCATCTTTATACAGATAGCGGTGTAGATATTTCAATGTTTATACAGATAACGGTGTTGGTATTTCCATGTTTATACAGATAGCGGTGTAGATATTTCCATGTTTATACAGAAGGCGGTGTAGATATTTCCAAGTTTATAAAGATAGCGGTGTAGTTATTTCCATGTTTATACAGATAGCGGTGTACATATTTCCATGTTTCTTCAGATGGCTGTGGAGATATTTCCATGTGTATACAGATGACAGTGTAGATATTTCCATGTTTATACAGATGGAGGTGTAGATATTTCCAAGTTTATACAGATGACTGTGTAGATATCTTGATGTTTTTACAGAGGGCGGTGTAGATATTTCCATGTTTATACAGATAACGGTGTCGCTATTTCTATGTTTATACAGATAGCAGGGTAGCTATTTCCATGTTTATAGAGATAGCTGTGTAGATATTTCCATGTTTATACAGATTGCGGTGTAGATATTTCCATGTTTATACAGATAGCGTTGTACATATTTCCATGTTTATACAGATAGCGGTGTAGATATTTTAATGTTTATACTAATAGCGGTGGAGCTATTTCCATGTTAATACAGAAAGCGATGTAGATATTTCCATGTTTATAGTGATGGCGTTGTAGATATTTCCATGTTTATAGAGATTGCAGTGTAGCTATTTCCATAGTTATAGAGATAGCGTCGTACGTATTTCCATGTTTATAGAGATAGCGGAGTAGATATTTCCGTGGTTACACAGATGGCTGGGTAGGTATTTCCACGGGTATACAGATGGCACTGTAGATATTTCCATGTTTATAGATATGGTGGTGTAGATATTTCCATGTTTATACAGATGACTCTGTAGATATTTGCATGTTTATACAGATGGTGGTGTAGATATTTCCATGTTTATAGAGATAACAGTGTAGATATTTCCATGTTTATAAAGATAGCGAAGTAGATATTTCCATGTTGATACAGATAGCGGTGTAGATATTTCCATGTTTACAGAGATAGCGGTGTAGATATTTCCATCTTTGCACAGATTGCGCTGTAGACCTTTCGATCTTTACACAGATAGCTGTGTAGATATTTGCAAGTTTACACAGATATCTGTGTAGATACTTCCATGTTTACACAGATAGCGTTGTAGATATTTCCATGTTTATACAGATAGCGGTGTAGATATTTCCATGTTTATACAGATATCGGTGTAGATATTTCCATGTTTATACTGATAGCGGTGGAGATATTTCCATATTTATACAGATAGCGATGTAGATATTTCCATGTTTATAGAGATGGCGGTGTAGATATTTCCATGTTTATAGAGATTGCAATGTAGATATTTCTATGTTTATAGAGATAGTGGTGTAGATATTTCCATGTGTATAGAGATGGCGGTGTAGGTATTTCCATGTGTATAGATATGGCGGTGTAGGTATTTCCATGTTTATAGAGATAGTGGTGAGGATATTTCCGTAGTTATACAGATAGCGTTGTAGGTATTTCCAGGTTTATAGTGATAGTGGTGAGGATATTTCCGTATTTATACAGATAGCGTTGTAGATATTTCCATGTTTATACAGATAGCCGTTTTGGTATTTCCATGTTTATAAAGATAGCGGTGTAGATATTTCCATGTGTATACAGATAGCGGTGTAGATATTTCCATGTTTACACAGATAGGTGTGTAGATATTTCCATGTTTAGAGAGATAGCGTTGTAGATATTTCCATCTTTATACAGATAGCGGTGTAGATATTTCAATGTTTATACAGATAACGGTGTTGGTATTTCCATGTTTATACAGATAGCGGTGTAGATATTTCCATGTTTATACAGAAGGCGGTGTAGATATTTCCAAGTTTATAAAGATAGCGGTGTAGTTATTTCCATGTTTATACAGATAGCGGTGTACATATTTCCATGTTTCTTCAGATGGCTGTGGAGATATTTCCATGTGTATACAGATGGCAGTGTAGATATTTCCATGTTTATACAGATGGAGGTGTAGATATTTCCAAGTTTATACAGATGACTGTGTAGATATCTTGATGTTTTTACAGAGGGCGGTGTAGATATTTCCATGTTTATACAGATAACGGTGTCGCTATTTCTATGTTTATACAGATAGCAGGGTAGCTATTTCCATGTTTATAGAGATAGCTGTGTAGATATTTCCATGTTTATACAGATTGCGGTGTAGATATTTCCATGTTTATACAGATAGCATTGTACATATTTCCATGTTTATACAGATAGCGGTGTAGATATTTTAATGTTTATACTAATAGCGGTGGAGCTATTTCCATGTTAATACAGAAAGCGATGTAGATATTTCCATGTTTATAGTGATGGCGTTGTAGATATTTCCATGTTTATAGAGATTGCAGTGTAGCTATTTCCATAGTTATAGAGATAGCGTCGTACGTATTTCCATGTTTATAGAGATAGCGGAGTAGATATTTCCGTGGTTACACAGATGGCTGGGTAGGTATTTCCACGGGTATACAGATGGCACTGTAGATATTTCCATGTTTATAGATATGGTGGTGTAGATATTTCCATGTTTATACAGATGACTCTGTAGATATTTGCATGTTTATACAGATGGTGGTGTAGATATTTCCATGTTTATAGAGATAACAGTGTAGATATTTCCATGTTTATAAAGATAGCGAAGTAGATATTTCCATGTTGATACAGATAGCGGTGTAGATATTTCCATGTTTACAGAGATAGCGGTGTAGATATTTCCATCTTTGCACAGATTGCGCTGTAGACCTTTCGATCTTTACACAGATAGCTGTGTAGATATTTGCAAGTTTACACAGATATCTGTGTAGATACTTCCATGTTTACACAGATAGCGTTGTAGATATTTCCATGTTTATACAGATAGCGGTGTAGATATTTCCATATTTATACAGATATCGGTGTAGATATTTCCATGTTTATACTGATAGCGGTGGAGATATTTCCATATTTATACAGATAGCGATGTAGATATTTCCATGTTTATAGAGATGGCGGTGTAGATATTTCCATGTTTATAGAGATTGCAATGTAGATATTTCTATGTTTATAGAGATAGTGGTGTAGATATTTCCATGTGTATAGAGATGGCGGTGTAGGTATTTCCATGTGTATAGATATGGCGGTGTAGGTATTTCCATGTTTATAGAGATAGTGGTGAGGATATTTCCGTAGTTATACAGATAGCGTTGTAGGTATTTCCAGGTTTATAGTGATAGTGGTGAGGATATTTCCGTATTTATACAGATAGCGTCGTAGATATTTCCATGTTTATACAGATAGCCGTTTTGGTATTTCCATGTTTATAAAGATAGCGGTGTAGATATTTCCATGTTTATACAGATAGCGGTGTAGATATTTCCATGTTTACACAGATAGGTGTGTAGATATTTCCATGTTTACACAGATAGCGTTGTAGATATTTCCATCTTTATACAGATAGCGGTATAGATATTTCAATGTTTATACAGATAACGGTGTTGGTATTTCCATGTTTATACAGATAGCGGTGTAGATATTTCCATGTTTATACAGAAGGCGGTGTAGATATTTCCAAGTTTATAAAGATAGCGGTGTAGTTATTTCCATGTTTATACAGATAGCGGTGTACATACTTCCATGTTTCTTCAGATGGCTGTGTAGATATTTCCATGTGTATACAGATGGCAGTGTAGATATTTCCATGTTTATACAGATGGAGGTGTAGATATTTCCAAGTTTATACAGATGACTGTGTAGATATCTTGATGTTTTTACAGAGGGCGGTGTAGATATTTCCATGTTTATACAGATAACGGTGTCGCTATTTCTATGTTTATACAGATAGCAGGGTAGATATTTCCATGTTTATACAGATAGCGGTGTAGATATTTCAATGTTTATACTGATAGCGGTGGAGCTATTTCCATGTTAATACAGATAGCGATATAGATATTTCCATGTTTATAGTGATGGCGGTGTAGTTATTTCCATGTTTATAGAGATTGCAGTGTAGCTATTTCCATATTTATAGAGATAGCGTCGTACGTATTTCCATGTTTATAGAGATAGCGGAGTGGATATTTCCGTGGTTACACAGATGGCTGGGTAGGTATTTCCACGGGTATACAGATGGCACTGTAGATATTTCCATGTTTATAGATATGGTGGTGTAGATATTTCCATGTTTATACAGATGACTCTGTAGATATTTGCATGTTTATACAGATGGTGGTTTAGATATTTCCATGTTTATAGAGATAACAGTGTAGATATTTCCATGTTTATAAAGATAGCGAAGTAGATATTTCCATGTTGATACAGATAGCGGTGTAGATATTTCCATGTTTACAGAGATAGCGGTGTAGATATTTCCATCTTTGCACAGATTGCGCTGTAGACATTTTGATCTTTACACAGATAGCTGTGTAGATATTTGCAAGTTTACACAGATATCTGTGTAGATACTTCCATGTTTACACAGATAGCGTTGTAGATATTTCCATGTTTATACAGATAGCGGTGTAGATATTTCCATGTTTATACAGATATCGGTGTAGATATTTCCATGTTTATACTGATAGCGGTGGAGATATTTCCATATTTATACAGATAGCGATGTAGATATTTCCATGTTTATAGAGATGGCGGTGTAGATATTTCCATGTTTATAGAGATTGCAATGTAGATATTTCTATGTTTATAGAGATAGTGGTGTAGATATTTCCATGTCTATAGAGATGGCGGTGTAGGTATTTCCATGTGTATAGATATGGCGGTGTAGGTATTTCCATGTTTATAGAGATAGTGGTGAGGATATTTCCGTAGTTATACAGATAGCGTTGTAGGTATTTCCAGGTTTATAGTGATAGTGGTGAGGATATTTCCGTATTTATACAGATAGCGTTGCAGATATTTCCATGTTTATACAGATAGCCGTTTTGGTATTTCCATGTTTATAAAGATAGCGGTGTAGATATTTCCATGTTTATACAGATAGCGGTGTAGATATTTCCATGTTTACACAGATAGGTGTGTAGATATTTCCATGTTTACACAGATAGCGTTGTAGATATTTCCATGTTTATACAGATAGCGGTGTAGATATTTCAATGTTTATACAGATAACGGTGTTGGTATTTCCATGTTTATACAGATAGCGGTGTAGATATTTCCATGTTTATACAGAAGGCGGTGTAGATATTTCCAAGTTTATAAAGATAGCGGTGTAGTTATTTCCATGTTTATACAGATAGCGGTGTACATATTTCCATGTTTCTTCAGATGGCTGTGTAGATATTTCCATGTGTATACAGATGGCAGTGTAGATATTTCCATGTTTATACAGATGGAGGTGTAGATATTTCCAAGTTTATACAGATGACTGTGTAGATATCTTCATGTTTTTACAGAGGGCGGTGTAGATATTTCCATGTTTATACAGATAACGGTGTCGCTATTTCTATGTTTATAAAGATAGCAGTGTAGGTATTTCCATGTTTATAGAGATAGCTGTGTAGATATTTCCATGTTTATACAGATAGCCGTGTAGATATTTCCATGTTTATACAGATAGCGTTGTACATATTTCCATGTTCATACAGATAGCGGTGTAGATATTTCAGTGTTTATACTGATAGCGGTGGAGCTATTTCCATGTTAATACAGATAGCGATGTAGATATTTCCATGTTTATAGTGATGGCGGTGTAGATATTTCCATGTTTATAGAGATTGCAGGGTAGATATTTCCATATTTATAGAGATAGCGTTGTACGTATTTCCATGTTTATAGAGATAGCGGAGTAGATATTTCCGTGGTTACACAGATGGCTGGGTAGGTATTTCCACGGGTATACAGATGGCACTGTAGATATTTCCATGTTTATAGATATGGTGGTGTAGATATTTCCATGTTTATACAGATGACTCTGTAGATATTTGCATGTTTATACAGATGGTGGTGTAGATATTTCCATGTTTATAGAGATAACAGTGTAGATATTTCCATGTTTATAAAGATAGCGAAGTAGATATTTCCATGTTGATACAGATAGCGGTGTAGATATTTCCATGTTTACAGAGATAGCGGTGTAGATATTTCCATCTTTGCACAGATTGCGCTGTAGACATTTCGATCTTTACACAGATAGCTGTGTAGATATTTGCAAGTTTACACAGATATCTGTGTAGATACTTCCATGTTTACACAGATAGCGTTGTAGATATTTCCATGTTTATACAGATAGCGGTGTAGATATTTCCATGTTTATACAGATATCGGTGTAGATATTTCCATGTTTATACTGATAGCGGTGGAGATATTTCCATATTTATACAGATAGCGATGTAGATATTTCCATGTTTATAGAGATGGCGGTGTAGATATTTCCATGTTTATAGAGATTGCAATGTAGATATTTCTATGTTTATAGAGATAGTGGTGTAGATATTTCCATGTGTATAGAGATGGCGGTGTAGGTATTTCCATGTGTATAGATATGGCGGTGTAGGTATTTCCATGTCTATAGAGATAGTGGTGAGGATATTTCCGTAGTTATACAGATAGCGTTGTAGGTATTTCCAGGTTTATAGTGATAGTGGTGAGGATATTTCCGTATTTATACAGATAGCGTTGTAGATATTTCCATGTTTATACAGATAGCCGTTTTGGTATTTCCATGTTTATAAAGATAGCGGTGTAGATATTTCCATGTTTATACAGATAGCGGTGTAGATATTTCCATGTTTACACAGATAGGTGTGTAGATATTTCCATGTTTAGAGAGATAGCGTTGTAGATATTTCCATCTTTATACAGATAGCGGTGTAGATATTTCAATGTTTATACAGATAACGGTGTTGGTATTTCCATGTTTATACAGATAGCGGTGTAGATATTTCCATGTTTATACAGAAGGCGGTGTAGATATTTCCAAGTTTATAAAGATAGCGGTGTAGTTATTTCCATGTTTATACAGATAGCGGTGTACATATTTCCATGTTTCTTCAGATGGCTGTGGAGATATTTCCATGTGTATACAGATGACAGTGTAGATATTTCCATGTTTATACAGATGGAGGTGTAGATATTTCCAAGTTTATACAGATGACTGTGTAGATATCTTGATGTTTTTACAGAGGGCGGTGTAGATATTTCCATGTTTATACAGATAACGGTGTCGCTATTTCTATGTTTATACAGATAGCAGGGTAGCTATTTCCATGTTTATAGAGATAGCTGTGTAGATATTTCCATGTTTATACAGATTGCGGTGTAGATATTTCCATGTTTATACAGATAGCGTTGTACATATTTCCATGTTTATACAGATAGCGGTGTAGATATTTTAATGTTTATACTAATAGCGGTGGAGCTATTTCCATGTTAATACAGAAAGCGATGTAGATATTTCCATGTTTATAGTGATGGCGTTGTAGATATTTCCATGTTTATAGAGATTGCAGTGTAGCTATTTCCATAGTTATAGAGATAGCGTCGTACGTATTTCCATGTTTATAGAGATAGCGGAGTAGATATTTCCGTGGTTACACAGATGGCTGGGTAGGTATTTCCACGGGTATACAGATGGCACTGTAGATATTTCCATGTTTATAGATATGGTGGTGTAGATATTTCCATGTTTATACAGATGACTCTGTAGATATTTGCATGTTTATACAGATGGTGGTGTAGATATTTCCATGTTTATAGAGATAACAGTGTAGATATTTCCATGTTTATAAAGATAGCGAAGTAGATATTTCCATGTTGATACAGATAGCGGTGTAGATATTTCCATGTTTACAGAGATAGCGGTGTAGATATTTCCATCTTTGCACAGATTGCGCTGTAGACCTTTCGATCTTTACACAGATAGCTGTGTAGATATTTGCAAGTTTACACAGATATCTGTGTAGATACTTCCATGTTTACACAGATAGCGTTGTAGATATTTCCATGTTTATACAGATAGCGGTGTAGATATTTCCATGTTTATACAGATATCGGTGTAGATATTTCCATGTTTATACTGATAGCGGTGGAGATATTTCCATATTTATACAGATAGCGATGTAGATATTTCCATGTTTATAGAGATGGCGGTGTAGATATTTCCATGTTTATAGAGATTGCAATGTAGATATTTCTATGTTTATAGAGATAGTGGTGTAGATATTTCCATGTGTATAGAGATGGCGGTGTAGGTATTTCCATGTGTATAGATATGGCGGTGTAGGTATTTCCATGTTTATAGAGATAGTGGTGAGGATATTTCCGTAGTTATACAGATAGCGTTGTAGGTATTTCCAGGTTTATAGTGATAGTGGTGAGGATATTTCCGTATTTATACAGATAGCGTCGTAGATATTTCCATGTTTATACAGATAGCCGTTTTGGTATTTCCATGTTTATAAAGATAGCGGTGTAGATATTTCCATGTTTATACCGATAGCGGTGTAGATATTTCCATGTTTACACAGATAGGTGTGTAGATATTTCCATGTTTACACAGATAGCGTTGTAGATATTTCCATCTTTATACAGATAGCGGTATAGATATTTCAATGTTTATACAGATAACGGTGTTGGTATTTCCATGTTTATACAGATAGCGGTGTAGATATTTCCATGTTTATACAGAAGGCGGTGTAGATATTTCCAAGTTTATAAAGACAGCGGTGTAGTTATTTCCATGTTTATACAGATAGCGGTGTACATACTTCCATGTTTCTTCAGATGGCTGTGTAGATATTTCCATGTGTATACAGATGGCAGTGTAGATATTTCCATGTTTATACAGATGGAGGTGTAGATATTTCCAAGTTTATACAGATGACTGTGTAGATATCTTGATGTTTTTACAGAGGGCGGTGTAGATATTTCCATGTTTATACAGATAACGGTGTCGCTATTTCTATGTTTATACAGATAGCAGGGTAGCTATTTCCATGTTTATAAAGATAGCTGTGTAGATATTTCCATGTTTATACTGATTGCGGTGTAGATATTTCCATGTTTATACAGATAGCGTTGTACATATTTCCATGTTTATACAGATAGCGGTGTAGATATTTCAATGTTTATACTGATAGCGGTGGAGCTATTTCCATGTTAATACAGATAGCGATATAGATATTTCCATGTTTATAGTGATGGCGGTGTAGTTATTTCCATGTTTATAGAGATTGCAGTGTAGCTATTTCCATATTTATAGAGATAGCGTCGTACGTATTTCCATGTTTATAGAGATAGCGGAGTAGATATTTCCGTGGTTACACAGATGGCTGGGTAGGTATTTCCACGGGTATACAGATGGCACTGTAGATATTTCCATGTTTATAGATATGGTGGTGTAGATATTTCCATGTTTATACAGATGACTCTGTAGATATTTGCATGTTTATACAGATGGTGGTGTAGATATTCCCATGTTTATAGAGATAACAGTGTAGATATTTCCATGTTTATAAAGATAGCGAAGTAGATATTTCCATGTTGATACAGATAGCGGTGTAGATATTTCCATGTTTACAGAGATAGCGGTGTAGATATTTCCATCTTTGCACAGATTGCGCTGTAGACATTTCGATCTTTACACAGATAGCTGTGTAGATATTTGCAAGTTTACACAGATATCTGTGTAGATACTTCCATGTTTACACAGATAGCGTTGTAGATATTTCCATGTTTATACAGATAGCGGTGTAGATATTTCCATGTTTATACAGATATCGGTGTAGATATTTCCATGTTTATACTGATAGCGGTGGAGATATTTCCATATTTATACAGATAGCGATGTAGATATTTCCATGTTTATAGAGATGGCGGTGTAGATATTTCCATGTTTATAGAGATTGCAATGTAGATATTTCTATGTTTATAGAGATAGTGGTGTAGATATTTCCATGTGTATTGAGATGGCGGTGTAGGTATTTCCATGTGTATAGATATGGCGGTGTAGGTATTTCCATGTTTATAGAGATAGTGGTGAGGATATTTCCGTAGTTATACAGATAGCGTTGTAGGTATTTCCAGGTTTATAGTGATAGTGGTGAGGATATTTCCGTATTTATACAGATAGCGTTGTAGATATTTCCATGTTTATACAGATAGCCGTTTTGGTATTTCCATGTTTATAAAGATAGCGGTGTAGATATTTCCATGTTTATACAGATAGCGGTGTAGATATTTCCATGTTTACACAGATAGGTGTGTAGATATTTCCATGTTTAGAGAGATAGCGTTGTAGATATTTCCATCTTTATACAGATAGCGGTGTAGATATTTCAATGTTTATACAGATAACGGTGTTGGTATTTCCATGTTTATACAGATAGCGGTGTAGATATTTCCATGTTTATACAGAAGGCGGTGTAGATATTTCCAAGTTTATAAAGATAGCGGTGTAGTTATTTCCATGTTTATACAGATAGCGGTGTACATATTTCCATGTTTCTTCAGATGGCTGTGGAGATATTTCCATGTGTATACAGATGGCAGTGTAGATATTTCCATGTTTATACAGATGGAGGTGTAGATATTTCCAAGTTTATACACATGACTGTGTAGATATCTTGATGTTTTTACAGAGGGCGGTGTAGATATTTCCATGTTTATACAGATAACGGTGTCGCTATTTCTATGTTTATACAGATAGCAGGGTAGCTATTTCCATGTTTATAGAGATAGCTGTGTAGATATTTCCATGTTTATACAGATTGCGGTGTAGATATTTCCATGTTTATACAGATAGCGTTGTACATATTTCCATGTTTATACAGATAGCGGTGTAGATATTTTAATGTTTATACTAATAGCGGTGGAGCTATTTCCATGTTAATACAGAAAGCGATGTAGATATTTCCATGTTTATAGTGATGGCGTTGTAGATATTTCCATGTTTATAGAGATTGCAGTGTAGCTATTTCCATAGTTATAGAGATAGCGTCGTACGTATTTCCATGTTTATAGAGATAGCGGAGTAGATATTTCCGTGGTTACACAGATGGCTGGGTAGGTATTTCCACGGGTATACAGATGGCACTGTAGATATTTCCATGTTTATAGATATGGTGGTGTAGATATTTCCATGTTTATACAATTGACTCTGTAGATATTTGCATGTTTATACAGATGGTGGTGTAGATATTTCCTTGTTTATAGAGATAACAGTGTAGATATTTCCATGTTTATAAAGATAGCGAAGTAGATATTTCCATGTTGATACAGATAGCGGTGTAGATATTTCCATGTTTACAGAGATAGCGGTGTAGATATTTCCATCTTTGCACAGATTGCGCTGTAGACCTTTCGATCTTTACACAGATAGCTGTGTAGATATTTGCAAGTTTACACAGATATCTGTGTAGATACTTCCATGTTTACACAGATAGAGTTGTAGATATTTCCATGTTTATACAGATAGCGGTGTAGATATTTCCATGTTTATACAGATATCGGTGTAGATATTTCCATGTTTATACTGATAGCGGTGGAGATATTTCCATATTTATACAGATAGCGATGTAGATATTTCCATGTTTATAGAGATGGCGGTGTAGATATTTCCATGTTTATAGAGATTGCAATGTAGATATTTCTATGTTTATAGAGATAGTGGTGTAGATATTTCCATGTGTATTGAGATGGCGGTGTAGGTATTTCCATGTGTATAGATATGGCGGTGTAGGTATTTCCATGTTTATAGAGATAGTGGTGAGGATATTTCCGTAGTTATACAGATAGCGTTGTAGGTATTTCCAGGTTTATAGTGATAGTGGTGAGGATATTTCCGTATTTATACAGATAGCGTTGTAGATATTTCCATGTTTATACAGATAGCCGTTTTGGTATTTCCATGTTTATAAAGATAGCGGTGTAGATATTTCCATGTTTATACAGATAGCGGTGTAGATATTTCCATGTTTACACAGATAGGTGTGTAGATATTTCCATGTTTAGAGAGATAGCGTTGTAGATATTTCCATCTTTATACAGATAGCGGTGTAGATATTTCAATGTTTATACAGATAACGGTGTTGGTATTTCCATGTTTATACAGATAGCGGTGTAGATATTTCCATGTTTATACAGAAGGCGGTGTAGATATTTCCAAGTTTATAAAGATAGCGGTGTAGTTATTTCCATGTTTATACAGATAGCGGTGTACATATTTCCATGTTTCTTCAGATGGCTGTGGAGATATTTCCATGTGTATACAGATGGCAGTGTAGATATTTCCATGTTTATACAGATGGAGGTGTAGATATTTCCAAGTTTATACACATGACTGTGTAGATATCTTGATGTTTTTACAGAGGGCGGTGTAGATATTTCCATGTTTATACAGATAACGGTGTCGCTATTTCTATGTTTATACAGATAGCAGGGTAGCTATTTCCATGTTTATAGAGATAGCTGTGTAGATATTTCCATGTTTATACAGATTGCGGTGTAGATATTTCCATGTTTATACAGATAGCGTTGTACATATTTCCATGTTTATACAGATAGCGGTGTAGATATTTTAATGTTTATACTAATAGCGGTGGAGCTATTTCCATGTTAATACAGAAAGCGATGTAGATATTTCCATGTTTATAGTGATGGCGTTGTAGATATTTCCATGTTTATAGAGATTGCAGTGTAGCTATTTCCATAGTTATAGAGATAGCGTCGTACGTATTTCCATGTTTATAGAGATAGCGGAGTAGATATTTCCGTGGTTACACAGATGGCTGGGTAGGTATTTCCACGGGTATACAGATGGCACTGTAGATATTTCCATGTTTATAGATATGGTGGTGTAGATATTTCCATGTTTATACAGATGACTCTGTAGATATTTGCATGTTTATACAGATGGTGGTGTAGATATTTCCTTGTTTATAGAGATAACAGTGTAGATATTTCCATGTTTATAAAGATAGCGAAGTAGATATTTCCATGTTGATACAGATAGCGGTGTAGATATTTCCATGTTTACAGAGATAGCGGTGTAGATATTTCCATCTTTGCACAGATTGCGCTGTAGACCTTTCGATCTTTACACAGATAGCTGTGTAGATATTTGCAAGTTTACACAGATATCTGTGTAGATACTTCCATGTTTACACAGATAGCGTTGTAGATATTTCCATGTTTATACAGATAGCGGTGTAGATATTTCCATGTTTATACAGATATCGGTGTAGATATTTCCATGTTTATACTGATAGCGGTGGAGATATTTCCATATTTATACAGATAGCGATGTAGATATTTCCATGTTTATAGAGATGGCGGTGTAGATATTTCCATGTTTATAGAGATTGCAATGTAGATATTTCTATGTTTATAGAGATAGTGGTGTAGATATTTCCATGTGTATAGAGATGGCGGTGTAGGTATTTCCATGTGTATAGATATGGCGGTGTAGGTATTTCCATGTTTATAGAGATAGTGGTGAGGATATTTCCGTAGTTATACAGATAGCGTTGTAGGTATTTCCAGGTTTATAGTGATAGTGGTGAGGATATTTCCGTATTTATACAGATAGCGTCGTAGATATTTCCATGTTTATACAGATAGCCGTTTTGGTATTTCCATGTTTATAAAGATAGCGGTGTAGATATTTCCATGTTTATACAGATAGCGGTGTAGATATTTCCATGTTTACACAGATAGGTGTGTAGATATTTCCATGTTTACACAGATAGCGTTGTAGATATTTCCATGTTTATACAGATAGCGGTGTAGATATTTCAATGTTTATACAGATAACGGTGTTGGTATTTCCATGTTTATACAGATAGCGGTGTAGATATTTCCATGTTTATACAGAAGGCGGTGTAGATATTTCCAAGTTTATAAAGATAGCGGTGTAGTTATTTCCATGTTTATACAGATAGTGGTGTACATATTTCCATGTTTCTTCAGATGGCTGTGTAGATATTTCCATGTGTATACAGATGGCAGTGTAGATATTTCCATGTTTATACAGATGGAGGTGTAGATATTTCCAAGTTTATACAGATGACTGTGTAGATATCTTCATGTTTTTACAGAGGGCGGTGTAGATATTTCCATGTTTATACAGATAACGGTGTCGCTATTTCTATGATTATACAGATAGCAGTGTAGCTATTTCCATGTTTATAGAGATAGCTGTGTAGATATTTCCATGTTTATACAGATAGCGGTGTAGATATTTCCATGTTTATACAGATAGCGCTGTACATATTTCCATGTTTATACAGATAGCGGTGTAGATATTTCAGTGTTTATACTGATAGCGGTGGAGCTATTTCCATGTTAATTCAGATAGCGATGTAGATATTTCCATGTTTATACTGATGGCGGTGTAGATATTTCCATGTTTATAGAGATTGCAGTGTAGATATTTCCATATTTATAGAGATAGCGTCGTACGTATTTCCATGTTTATAGAGATTGCGGAGTAGATATTTCCGTGGTTACACAGATGGCTGGGTAGGTATGTCCACGGGTATACAGATGGCACTGTAGATATTTCCATGTTTATAGATATGGTGGTGTAGATATTTCCATGTTTATACAGATGACTCTGTAGATATTTGCATGTTTATACAGATGGTGGTGTAGATATTTCCATGTTTATAGAGATAATAGTGTAGATATTTCCATATTTATAAAGATAGCGAAGTAGATATTTCCATGTTGATACAGATAGCGGTGTAGATATTTCCATGTTTACAGAGATAGCGGTGTAGATATTTCCATCTTTGCACAGATTGCGCTGTAGACATTTCGATCTTTACACAGATAGCTGTGTAGATATTTGCAAGTTTACACAGATATCTGTGTAGATACTTCCATGTTTACACAGATAGCGTTGTAGATATTTCCATGTTTATACAGATAGCGGTGTAGATATTTCCATGTTTATACAGATATCGGTGTAGATATTTCCATGTTTATACTGATAGCGGTGGAGATATTTCCATATTTATACAGATAGCGATGTAGATATTTCCATGTTTATAGACATGGCGGTGTAGATATTTCCATGTTTATAGAGATTGCAATGTAGATATTTCTATGTTTATAGAGATAGTGGTGTAGATATTTCCATGTGTATAGAGATGGCGGTGTAGGTATTTCCATGTGTATAGATATGGCGGTGTAGGTATTTCCATGTTTATAGAGATAGTGGTGAGGATATTTCCGTAGTTATACAGATAGCGTTGTAGGTATTTCCAGGATAATAGTGATAGTGGTGAGGATATTTCCGTATTTATACAGATAGCGTTGTAGATATTTCCATGTTTATACAGATAGCCGTTTTGGTATTTCCATGTTTATACAGATAGCGGTGTAGATATTTCCATGTTTATACAGATAGCGGTGTAGATATTTCCATGTTTACACAGAGAGGTGTGTAGATATTTCCATGTTTACACAGATAGCGTTGTAGATATTTCCATCTTTATACAGATAGCGGTGTAGATATTTCAATGTTTATACAGATAACGGTGTTGGTATTTCCATGTTTATACAGATAGCGGTGTAGATATTTCCATGTTTATACAGAAGGCGGTGTAGATATTTCCAAGTTTATAAAGATAGCGGTGTAGTTATTTCCATGTTTATACAGATAGCGGTGTACATACTTCCAAGTTTCTTCAGATGGCTGTGTAGATATTTCCATGTGTATACAGATGGCAGTGTAGATATTTCCATGTTTATACAGATGGAGGTGTAGATATTTCCAAGTTTATACAGATGACTGTGTAGATATCTTGATGTTTTTTCAGAGGGTGGTGTAGATATTTCCATGTTTATACAGATAACGGTGTCGCTATTTCTATGTTTATACAGATAGCAGGGTAGCTATTTCCATGTTTATAGAGATAGCTGTGTAGATATTTCCATGTTTATACAGATTGCGGTGTAGATATTTCCATGTTTATACAGATAGCGTTGTAGATATTTCCATGTTTATACAGATAGCGGTGTAGATATTTCAATGTTTATACTGATAGCGGTGGAGCTATTTCTATGTTAATACAGATAGCGATGTAGATATTTCCATGTTTATAGTGATGGCGGTGTAGTTATTTCCATGTTTATAGAGATTGCAGTGTAGATATTTCCATATTTATAGAGATAGCGTCGTACGTATTTCCATGTTTATAGAGATAGCGGAGTAGATATTTCCGTGGTTAAACAGATGGCTGGGTAGGTATTTCCACGGGTATACAGATGGCACTGTAGATATTTCCATGTTTATAGACATGGTGGTGTAGATATTTCCATGTTTATACAGATAACAGTGTAGATATTTCCATGTTTATAAAGATAGCGAAGTAGATATTTCCAGGTTGATACAGATAGCGGTGTAGGTATTTCCATGTTTACAGAGATAGCAGTGTAGATATTTCCATGTTGATACAGATAGCGGTGTAGAAATTTCCATGTTTATACAGATAGCGTTGTACATATTTCCATGTTTACACAGATAGCGGTGTAGATATTTCAGTGTTTATACTGATAGCGGTGGAGCTATTTCCATGTTAATACAGATAGCGATGTAGATATTTCCATGTTTATAGTGATGGCGGTGTAGATATTTCCATGTTTATAGAGATTGCAGTGTAGCTATTTCCATATTTGTAGAGATAGCGTCGTACGTATTTCCATGTTTATAGAGATAGCGGAGTAGATATTTCCGTGGTTACACAGATGGCTGGGTAGGTATTTCCATGGGTATACAGATGGCACTATAGATATTTCCATGTTTATAGATATGGTGGTGTAGATATTTCCATGTTTATACAGATGACTCTGTAGATATTTGCATGTTTATACAGATGGTGGTGTAGATATTTCCATGTTTATAGAGATAACAGTGTAGATATTTCCATGTTTATAAAGATAGCGAAGTAGATATTTCCATGTTGATACAGATAGCGGTGTAGATATTTCCATGTTTACAGAGATAGCGGTGTAGATATTTCCATCTTTGCACAGATTGCGCTGTAGACATTTCGATCTTTACACAGATAGCTGTGTAGATATTTGCAAGTTTACACAGTTATCTGTGTAGATACTTCCATGTTTACACAGATAGCGTTGTAGATATTTCCATGTTTATACAGATAGCGGTGTAGATATTTCCATGTTTATACAGATATCGGTGTAGATATTTCCATGTTTATACTGATAGCGGTGGAGATATTTCCATATTTATACAGATAGCGATGTAGATATTTCCATGTTTATAGAGATGGCGGTGTAGATATTTCCATGTTTATAGAGATTGCATTGTAGATATTTCTATGTTTATAGAGATAGTGGTGTAGATATTTCCATGTGTATAGAGATGGCGGTGTAGGTATTTCCATGTGTATAGATATGGCGGTGTAGGTATTTCCATGTTTTTAGAGATAGTGGTGAGGATATTTCCGTAGTTATACAGATAGCGTTGTAGGTATTTCCAGGTTTATAGTGATAGTGGTGAGGATATTTCCGTATTTATACAGATAGCGTTGTAGATATTTCCATGTTTATACAGATAGCCATTTTGGTATTTCCATGTTTATACAGATAGCGGTGTAGATATTTCCATGTTTATACAGATAGCGGTGTAGATATTTCCATGTTTACACAGATAGGTGTGTAGATATTTCCATGTTTACACAGATAGCGTTGTAGATATTTCCATCTTTATACAGATAGCGGTGTAGATATTTCGATGTTTATACAGATAACGGTGTTGGTATTTCCATGTTTATACAGATAGCGGTGTAGATATTTCCATGTTTATACAGAAGGCGGTGTAGATATTTCCAAGTTTATAAAGATAGCGGTGTAGTTATTTCCATGTTTATACAGATAGCGGTGTACATACTTCCATGTTTCTTCAGAAGGCTGTGTAGATATTTCCATGTGTATACAGATGGCAGTGTAGATATTTCCATGTTTATACAGATGGAGGTGTAGATATTTCCAAGTTTATACAGATGACTGTGTAGATATCTTCATGTTTTTACAGAGGGCGGTGTAGATATTTCCATGTTTATACAGATAACGGTGTCGCTATTTCTATGTTTATACAGATAGCAGTGTAGCTATTTCCATGTTTATAGAGATAGCTGTGTAGATATTTCCATGTTTATACAGATAGCGGTGTAGATATTTCCATGTTTATACAGATAGCGTTGTACATATTTCCATGTTTATACAGATAGCGGTGTAGATATTTCAGTGTTTATACTGATAGCAGTGGAGCTATTTCCATGTTAATACGGATTGCGATGTAGATATTTCCATGTTTGTAGTGATTGCGGTGTAGATATTTCCATGTTTATAGAGATTGCAGTGTAGATATTTCCATATTTATAGAGATAGCGTTGTATGTATTTCCATGTTTATAGAGATAGCGGAGTAGATATTTCCGTGGTTACACAGATGGCTGGGTAGGTATTTCCACGGGTATACAGATGGCACTGTAGATATTTCCATGTTTATAGATATGGTGGTGAAGATATTTCCATGTTTATACAGATGACTCTAGATATTTGCATGTTTATACAGATGGTGGTGTAGATATTTCCATGTTTATAGAGATAACAGTGTAGATATTTCCATGTTTATACAGATAGCGAAGTAGATATTTCCATGTTGATACAGATAGCGGTGTAGATATTTCCATGTTTACAGAGATAGCGGTGTAGATATTTCCATCTTTGCACAGATTGCGCTGTAGACACTTCGATCTTTACACAGATAGCTGTGTAGATATTTGCAAGTTTACACAGATATCTGTGTAGATACTTCCATGTTTACACAGATAGCGTTGTAGATATTTCCATGTTTATACAGATAGCGGTGTAGATATTTCCATGTTTATGCAGATATCGGTGTAGATATTTCCATGTTTATACTGATAGCGATGTAGATATTTCCATGTTAATAGAGATGGCGGTGTAGATATTTCCATGTTTATAGAGATTGCAATGTAGATATTTCTATGTTTATAGAGATAGTGGTGTAGATATTTCCATGTGTATAGAGATGGCGGTGTAGGTATTTCCATGTTTATAGAGATAGTGGTGAGGATATTTCCGTAGTTATACAGATAGCGTTGTAGGTATTTCCAGGTTTATAGTGATAGTGGTGAGGATATTTCCGTATTTATACAGATAGCGTTGTAGATATTTCCATGTTTATACAGATAGCCGTTTTGGTATTTCCATGTTTATACAGATAGCGGTGTATATATTTCCATGTTTATACAGATAGCGGTGTAGATATTTCCATGTTTACACAAATAGGTGTGTAGATATTTCCATGTTTACACAGATAGCGTTGTAGATATTTCCATCTTTATACAGATAGCGGTGTAGATATTTCAATGTTTATACAGATAACGGTGTTGGTATTTCCATGTTTATACAGATAGCGGTGTAGATATTTCCATGTTTATACAGAAGGCGGTGTAGATATTTCCAAGTTTATAAAGATAGCGGTGTAGTTATTTCCATGTTTATACAGATTGCGGTGTAGATATTTCCATGTTTATACAGATAGCGTTGTACATATTTCCATGTTTATATAGATAGCGGTGTAGATATTTCAGTGTTAATACTGATAGCGGTGGAGCTATTTCCATGTTAATACAGATTGCGGTGTAGATATTTCCATGTTTATAGTGATGGCGGTGTAGATATTTCCATGTTTATGGAGATTGCAGTGTAGATATTTCCATATTTATAGAGATAGCGCTGTACGTATTTCCATGTCTATAGAGACAGCCGAGTAGATATTTCCGTGGTTACACAGATGGCTGGGTAGGTATTTCCACGGGTATACAGATGGCACTGTAGATATTTCCATGTTTATACAGATGACTCTGTAGATATTTGCATGTTTACAGATGGTGGTGTAGATATTTCCATGTTTATAGAGATAACAGTGTAGATATTTCCAGGTTTATAAAGATAGCGAAGTAGATATTTCCATGTTGATACAGATAGCGGTGTAGATATTTCCATGTTTACAGAGATAGCGGTGTAGATATTTCCATCTTTGCACAGATTGCGCTGTAGACATTTCGATCTTTACACAGATAGCTGTGTAGATACTTCCATGTTTACACAGATAGCGTTGTAGATATTTCCATGTTTATACAGATAGCGTTGTAGATATTTCCATGTTTATACAGATATCGGTGTAGATATTTCCATGTTTATACTGATACCGGTGGAGATATTTCCATATTTATACAGATAGCGATGTAGATATTTCCATGTTTATAGAGATGGCGGTGTAGATATTTCCATGTTAATAGAGATTGCAATGTAGATATTTCTATGTTTATAGAGATAGTGGTGTAGATATTTCCATGTGTATAGAGATTGCGGTGTAGGTATTTCCATGTGTATAGATATGGCGGTGTAGGTATTTCCATGTTTATAGAGATAGTGGTGAGGATATTTCCGTATTTATACAGATAGCGTTGTAGGTATTTCCAGGTTTATAGTGATAGTGGTGAGGATATTTCCGTATTTATACAGATAGCGTTGTAGATATTTCCATGTTTGTACAGATAGCGGTGTAGATATTTCAATGTTTATACAGATAACGGTGTTGGTATTTCCATGTTTATACAGATAGCGGTGTAGATATTTCCATGTTTATACAGAAGGCGGTGTAGATATTTCCAAGTTTATAAAGACAGCGGTGTAGTTATTTCCATGTTTATACAGATACCGGTGTACATATTTCCATGTTTCTTCAGATGGCTGTGTAGATATTTCCATGTGTATACAGATGGCAGTGTAGATATTTCCATGTTTATACAGAAGAGGTGTAGATATTTCGAAGTTTATACAGATGACTGTATAGATATCTTCATGTTTTTACAGAGGGCGGTGTAGATATTTCCATGTTTATACAGATAACGGTGTCGCTATTTCTATGTTTACACAGATAGCAGTGTAGCTATTTCCATGTTTATAGAGATAGCTGTGTAGATATTTCCATGTTTATACAGATAGCGGTGTAGATATTTCCATGTTTATACAGATAGCGGTGTAGATATTTCCATGTTTATACAGAAGGCGGTGTAGATATTTCCAAGTTTATAAAGATTGCGGTATAGATATTTCCATGTTTATACAGATAGCGGTGTAGATATTTCCATGTCTATACTGATAGCGGTGGAGATATTTCCATATTTATACAGATAGCGATGTAGATATTTCCATGTTTATAGAGATGGCGGTGTAGATATTTCCATGTTTATAGAGATTGCAATGTAGATATTTCTATGTTTATAGAGATAGTGGTGTAGATATTTCCATGTGTACAGAGATGGCGGTGTAGGTATTTCCATGTGTATAGATATGGCGGTGTAGGTATTTCCATGTTTATAGAGATAGTGGTGAGGATATTTCCGTATTTATACAGATAGCGTTGTAGGTATTTCCAGGTTTATAGTGATAATGGTGAGGATATTTCCGTATTTATACAGATAGCGTTGTAGATATTTCCATGTTTATACAGATAGCCGTTTTGGTATTTCCATGTTTATAAAGATAGCGGTGTAGATATTTCCATGTTTATACAGATAGCGGTGTAGATATTTCCATGTTTACACAGATAGGTGTGTAGATATTTCCATGTTTACACAGATAGCGTTGTAGATATTTCCATCTTTATACAGATAGCGGTGTAGATATTTCGATGTTTATACAGATAACGGTGTTGGTATTTCCATGTTTATACAGATAGCGGTGTAGATATTTCCATGTTTATTCAGAAGGCGGTGTAGATATTTCCAAGTTTATAAAGATAGCGGTGTAGTTATTTCCATGTTTATACAGATAGCGGTGTACATACTTCCATGTTTCTTCAGATGGCTGTGTAGATATTTCCATGTGTATACAGATGGCAGTGTAGATATTTCCATGTTTATACAGATGGAGGTGTAGATATTTCCAAGTTTATACAGATGACTGTGTAGATATCTTCATGTTTTTACAGAGGGCGGTGTAGATATTTCCATGTTTATACAGATAACGGTGTCGCTATTTCTATGTTTATACAGATAGCAGTGTAGCTATTTCCATGTTTATAGAGATAGCTGTGTAGATATTTCCATGTTTATACAGATAGCGGTGTAGATATTTCCATGTTTATACAGATAGCGTTGTACATATTTCCATGTTTATACAGATAGCGGTGTAGATATTTCAGTGTTTATACTGATAGCGGTGGAGCTATTTCCATGTTAATACAGATAGCGATGTAGATATTTCCATGTTTATAGTGATGGCGGTGTAGATATTTCCATGTTTATAGAGATTGCAGCGTAGATATTTCCATATTTATACAGATAGCGTTGTACGTATTTCCATGTTTATAGAGATAGCGGAGTAGATATTTCCGTGGTTACACAGATGGCTGGGTAGGTATTTCCACGGGTATACAGATGGCACTGTAGATATTTCCATGTTTATAGATATGGTGGTGTAGATATTTCCATGTTTATACAGATGACTCTGTAGATATTTGCATGTTTAGTCAGATGGTGGTGTAGATATTTCCATGTTTATAGAGATAACAGTGTAGATGTTTCCATGTTTATAAAGATAGCGAAGTAGATATTTCGATGTTGATACAGATAGCGGTGTAGATATTTCCATGTTTACAGAGATAGCGGTGTAGATATTTCCATCTTTGCACAGATTGCGCTGTAGACATTTCGATCTTTACACAGATAGCTGTGTAGATATTTGCAAGTTTACACAGATATCTGTGTAGATACTTCCATGTTTACACAGATAGCGTTGTAGATATTTCCATGTTTATACAGATAGCGGTGTAGATATTTCCATGTTTATACAGATATCGGTGTAGATATTTCCATGTTTATACTGATAGCGGTGGAGATATTTCAATATTTATACAGATAGCGATGTAGATATTTCCATGTTAATAGAGATGGCGGTGTAGATATTTCCATGTTTATAGAGATTGCAATGTAGATATTTCTATGTTTATAGAGATAGTGGTGTAGATATTTCCATGTGTATAGAGATGGCGGTGTAGGTATTTCCATGTTTATAGAGATAGTGGTGAGGATATTTCCGTAGTTATACAGATAGCGTTGTAGGTATTTCCAGGTTTATAGTGATAGTGGTGAGGATATTTCCGTATTTATACAGATAGCGTTGTAGATATTTCCATGTTTATACAGATAGCTGTTTTGGTATTTCCATGTTTATACAGATAGCGGTGTAGAAATTTCCATGTTTATACAGATAGCGGTGTAGATATTTCCATGTTTACACAGATAGGTGTGTAGATATTTCCATGTTTACACAGATAGCGTTGTAGATATTTCCATCTTTATACAGATAGCGGTGTAGATATTTCAATGTTTATACAGATAACGGTGTTGGTATTTCCATGTTTATACAGATAGCGGTGTAGATATTTCCATGTTTATACAGAAGGCGGTGTAGATATTTGCAAGTTTATAAAGATAGCGGTGTAGTTATTTCCATGTTTATACAGATTGCGGTGTAGATATTTCCATGTTTATACAGATAGCGTTGTACATATTTCCATGTTTATACAGATAGCGGTGTAGATATTTCAGTGTTTATACTGATAGCGGTGTAGCTATTTCCATGTTAATACAGATAGCGATGTAGATATTTCCATGTTTATAGTGATGGCGGTGTAGATATTTCCATGTTTATGGAGATTGCAGTGTAGATATTTCCATATTTATAGAGATAGCGCTGTACGTATTTCCATGTCTATAGAGATAGCCGAGTAGATATTTCCGTGGTTACACAGATGGCTGGGTAGGTATTTCCACGGGTATACAGATGGCACTGTAGATATTTCCATGTTTATACAGATGACTCTGTAGATATTTGCATGTTTACAGATGGTGGTGTAGATATTTCCATGTTTATAGAGATAACAGTGTAGATATTTCCAGGTTTATAAAGATAGCGAAGTAGATATTTCCATGTTGATACAGATAGCGGTGTAGATATTTCCATGTTTACAGAGATAGCGGTGTAGATATTTCCATCTTTGCACAGATTGCGCTGTAGACATTTCGATCTTTACACAGATAGCTGTGTAGATACTTCCATGTTTACACAGATAGCGTTGTAGATATTTCCATGTTTATACAGATAGCGTTGTAGATATTTCCATGTTTATACAGATATCGGTGTAGATATTTCCATGTTTATACTGATAGCGGTGGAGATATTTCCATATTTATACAGATAGCGATGTAGATATTTCCATGTTTATAGAGATGGCGGTGTAGATATTTCCATGTTTATAGAGATTGCAATGTAGATATTTCTATGTTTATAGAGATAGTGGTGTAGATATTTCCATGTGTATAGAGATTGCGGTGTAGGTATTTGCATGTGTATAGATATGGCGGTGTAGGTATTTCCATGTTTATAGAGATAGTGGTGAGGATATTTCCGTATTTATACAGATAGCGTTGTAGGTATTTCCAGGTTTATAGTGATAGTGGTGAGGATATTTCCGTATTTATACAGATAGCGTTGTAGATATTTCCATGTTTGTACAGATAGCCGTTTTGGTATTTCCATGTTTATACAGATAGCGGTGTAGATATTTCCATGTTTATGCAGATAGCGGTGTAGATATTTCCATGTTTACACAGATAGGTGTGTAGATATTTCCATGTTTACACAGATAGCGTTGTAGATATTTCCATCTTTTTACAGATAGCGGTGTAGATATTTCAATGTTTATACAGATAACGGTGTTGGTATTTCCATGTTTATACAGATAGCGGTGTAGATATTTCCATGTTTATACAGAAGGCGGTGTAGATATTTCCAAGTTTATAAAGACAGCGGTGTAGTTATTTCCATGTTTATACAGATACCGGTGTACATATTTCCATGTTTCTTCAGATGGCTGTGTAGATATTTCCATGTGTATACAGATGGCAGTGTAGATATTTCCATGTTTATACAGAAGAGGTGTAGATATTTCCAAGTTTATACAGATGACTGTATAGATATCTTCATGTTTTTACAGAGGGCGGTGTAGATATTTCCATGTTTATACAGATAACGGTGTCGCTATTTCTATGTTTACACAGATAGCAGTGTAGCTATTTCCATGTTTATAGAGATAGCTGTGTAGATATTTCCATGTTTATACAGATAGCGGTGTAGATATTTCCATGTTTATACAGATAGCGGTGTAGATATTTCCATGTTTATACAGAAGGCGGTGTAGATATTTCCAAGTTTATAAAGATTGCGGTGTAGATATTTCCATGTTTATACAGATAGCGGTGTACATATTTCCATGTTTCTTCAGATGGCTGCGTAGATATTTCCATGTGTATACAGATGGCAGTGTAGATATTTCCATGTTTATACAGATGGAGGTGTAGATATTTCCAAGTTTGTACAGATGACTGTGTAGATATCTTCATGTTTTTACAGAGGGCGGTGTAGATATTTCCATGTTTATACAGATAACGGTGTCGCTAATTCTATGTTTATACAGATAGCAGTGTAGCTATTTCCATGTTTATAGAGATATCTGTGTAGATATTTCCATGTTTATACAGATAGCCGTGTAGATATTTCCATGTTTATACAGATAGCGTTGTACATATTTCCATGTTTATACAGATAGCGGTGTAGATATTTCAGTGTTTATACTGATAGCGGTGGAGCTATTTCCATGTTAATACAGATAGCGATGTAGATATTTCCAAGTTTATCGTGATGGCGGTGTAGATATTTCCATGTTTGTAGAGATTGCAGTGTAGATATTTCCATATTTATAGAGATAGCGTTGTACGTATTTCCATGTTTATAGAGATAGCGGAGTAGATATTTCCGTGGTTACACAGATGGCTGGGTAGGTATTTCCACGGGTATACAGATGGCACTGTAGATATTTCCATGTTTATAGATATGGTGGTGTAGATATTTCCATGTTTATACAGATGACTCTGTAGATATTTGCATGTTTATACAGATGGTGGTGTAGATATTTACATGTTTATAGAGATAACAGTGTAGATATTTCCATGTTTATACAGATAGCGAAGTAGATATTTCCATGTTGATACAGATAGCGGTGTAGATATTTCCATGTTTACAGAGATAGCGGTGTAGATATTTCCATCTTTGCACAGATTGCGCTGTAGACATTTCGATCTTTACACAGATAGCTGTGTAGATATTTGCAAGTTTACACAGATATCTGTGTAGATACTTCCATGTTTACACAGATAGCGTTGTAGATATTTCCATGTTTATACAGATAGCGGTGTAGATATTTCCATGTTTATACAGATATCGGTGTAGATATTTCCATGTTTATACTGATAGCGGTGGAGATATTTCCATATTTATACAGATAGCGATGTAGATATTTCCATGTTTATAGAGATGGCGGTGTAGATATTTCCATGTTTATAGAGATTGCAATGTAGATATTTCTATGTTTATAGAGATAGTGGTGTAGATATTTCCATGTGTATAGAGATGGCGGTGTAGGTATTTCCATGTGTATAGATATGGCGGTGTAGGTATTTCCATGTTTATAGAGATAGTGGTGAGGATATTTCCGTAGTTATACAGATAGCGTTGTAGGTATTTCCAGGTTTATAGTGATAGTGGTGAGGATATTTCCGTATTTATACAGATAGCGTTGTAGATATTTCCATGTTTATACAGATAGCCGTTTTGGTATTTCCATGTTTATAAAGATAGCGGTGTAGATATTTCCATGTTTATACAGATAGCGGTGTAGATATTTCCATGTTTACACAGATAGGTGTGTAGATATTTCCATGTTTAGAGAGATAGCGTTGTAGATATTTCCATCTTTATACAGATAGCGGTGTAGATATTTCAATGTTTATACAGATAACGGTGTTGGTATTTCCATGTTTATACAGATAGCGGTGTAGATATTTCCATGTTTATACAGAAGGCGGTGTAGATATTTCCAAGTTTATAAAGATAGCGGTGTAGTTATTTCCATGTTTATACAGATAGCGGTGTACATATTTCCATGTTTCTTCAGATGGCTGTGGAGATATTTCCATGTGTATACAGATGGCAGTGTAGATATTTCCATGTTTATACAGATGGAGGTGTAGATATTTCCAAGTTTATACAGATGACTGTGTAGATATCTTGATGTTTTTACAGAGGGCGGTGTAGATATTTCCATGTTTATACAGATAACGGTGTCGCTATTTCTATGTTTATACAGATAGCAGGGTAGCTATTTCCATGTTTATAGAGATAGCTGTGTAGATATTTCCATGTTTATACAGATTGCGGTGTAGATATTTCCATGTTTATACAGATAGCGTTGTACATATTTCCATGTTTATACAGATAGCGGTGTAGATATTTTAATGTTTATACTAATAGCGGTGGAGCTATTTCCATGTTAATACAGAAAGCGATGTAGATATTTCCATGTTTATAGTGATGGCGTTGTAGATATTTCCATGTTTATAGAGATTGCAGTGTAGCTATTTCCATAGTTATAGAGATAGCGTCGTACGTATTTCCATGTTTATAGAGATAGCGGAGTAGATATTTCCGTGGTTACACAGATGGCTGGGTAGGTATTTCCACGGGTATACAGATGGCACTGTAGATATTTCCATGTTTATAGATATGGTGGTGTAGATATTTCCATGTTTATACAGATGACTCTGTAGATATTTGCATGTTTATACAGATGGTGGTGTAGATATTTCCATGTTTATAGAGATAACAGTGTAGATATTTCCATGTTTATAAAGATAGCGAAGTAGATATTTCCATGTTGATACAGATAGCGGTGTAGATATTTCCATGTTTACAGAGATAGCGGTGTAGATATTTCCATCTTTGCACAGATTGCGCTGTAGACCTTTCGATCTTTACACAGATAGCTGTGTAGATATTTGCAAGTTTACACAGATATCTGTGTAGATACTTCCATGTTTACACAGATAGCGTTGTAGATATTTCCATGTTTATACAGATAGCGGTGTAGATATTTCCATGTTTATACAGATATCGGTGTAGATATTTCCATGTTTATACTGATAGCGGTGGAGATATTTCCATATTTATACAGATAGCGATGTAGATATTTCCATGTTTATAGAGATGGCGGTGTAGATATTTCCATGTTTATAGAGATTGCAATGTAGATATTTCTATGTTTATAGAGATAGTGGTGTAGATATTTCCATGTGTATAGAGATGGCGGTGTAGGTATTTCCATGTGTATAGATATGGCGGTGTAGGTATTTCCATGTTTATAGAGATAGTGGTGAGGATATTTTCGTAGTTATACAGATAGCGTTGTAGGTATTTCCAGGTTTATAGTGATAGTGGTGAGGATATTTCCGTATTTATACAGATAGCGTCGTAGATATTTCCATGTTTATACAGATAGCCGTTTTGGTATTTCCATGTTTATAAAGATAGCGGTGTAGATATTTCGATGTTTATACAGATAGCGGTGTAGATATTTCCATGTTTACACAGATAGGTGTGTAGATATTTCCATGTTTACACAGATAGCGTTGTAGATATTTCCATCTTTATACAGATAGCGGTATAGATATTTCAATGTTTATACAGATAACGGTGTTGGTATTTCCATGTTTATACAGATAGCGGTGTAGATATTTCCATGTTTATACAGAAGGCGGTGTAGATATTTCCAAGTTTATAAAGATAGCGGTGTAGTTATTTCCATGTTTATACAGATAGCGGTGTACATACTTCCATGTTTCTTCAGATGGCTGTGTAGATATTTCCATGTGTATACAGATGGCAGTGTAGATATTTCCATGTTTATACAGATGGAGGTGTAGATATTTCCAAGTTTATACAGATGACTGTGTAGATATCTTGATGTTTTTACAGAGGGCGGTGTAGATATTTCCATGTTTATACAGATAACGGTGTCGCTATTTCTATGTTTATACAGATAGCAGGGTAGCTATTTCCATGTTTATAGAGATAGCTGTGTAGATATTTCCATGTTTATACAGATTGCGGTGTAGATATTTCCATGTTTATACAGATAGCGTTGTAGATATTTCCATGTTTATACAGATAGCGGTGTAGATATTTCAATTTTTATACTGATAGCGGTGGAGCTATTTCTATGTTAATACAGATAGCGATGTAGATATTTCCATGTTTATAGTGATGGCGGTGTAGTTATTTCCATGTTTATAGAGATTGCAGTGTAGATATTTCCATATTTATAGAGATAGCGTCGTACGTATTTCCATGTTTATAGAGATAGCGGAGTAGATATTTCCGTGGTTACACAGATGGCTGGGTAGGTATTTCCACGGGTATACAGAAGGCACTGTAGATATTTCCATGTTTATAGACATGGTGGTGTAGATATTTCCATGTTTATACAGATAACAGTGTAGATATTTCCATGTTTATAAAGATAGCGAAGTAGATATTTCCAGGTTGATACAGATAGCGGTGTAGGTATTTCCATGTTTACAGAGATAGCAGTGTAGATATTTCCATGTTGATACAGATAGCGGTGTAGATATTTCCATGTTTATACAGATAGCGTTGTACATATTTCCATGTTTATACAGATAGCGGTGTAGATATTTCAGTGTTTATACTGATAGCGGTGGAGCTATTTCCATGTTAATACAGATAGCGATGTAGATATTTCCATGTTTATAGTGATGGCGGTGTAGATATTTCCATGTTTATAGAGATTGCAGTGTAGCTATTTCCATATTTGTAGAGATATCGTCGTACGTATTTCCATGTTTATAGAGATAGCGGAGTAGATATTTCCGTGGTTACACAGATGGTTGGGTAGGTATTTCCATGGGTATACAGATGGCACTATAGATATTTCCATGTTTATAGATATGGTGGTGTAGATATTTCCATGTTTATACAGATGACTCTGTAGATATTTGCATGTTTATACAGATGGTGGTGTAGATATTTCCATGTTTATAGAGATAACAGTGTAGATATTTCCATGTTTATAAAGATAGCGAAGTAGATATTTCCATGTTGATACAGATAGCGGTGTAGATATTTCCATGTTTACAGAGATAGCGGTGTAGATATTTCCATCTTTGCACAGATTGCGCTGTAGACATTTCGATCTTTACACAGATAGCTGTGTAGATATTTGCAAGTTTACACAGTTATCTGTGTAGATACTTCCATGTTTACACAGATAGCGTTGTAGATATTTCCATGTTTATACAGATAGCGGTGTAGATATTTCCATGTTTATACAGATATCGGTGTAGATATTTCCATGTTTATACTGATAGCTGTGGAGATATTTCCATATTTAAACAGATAGCGATGTAGATATTTCCATGTTTATAGAGATGGCGGTGTAGATATTTCCATGTTTATAGAGATTGCATTGTAGATATTTCTATGTTTATAGAGATAGTGGTGTAGATATTTCCATGTGTATAGAGATGGCGGTGTAGGTATTTCCATGTGTATAGATATGGCGGTGTAGGTATTTCCATGTTTTTAGAGATAGTGGTGAGGATATTTCCGTAGTTATACAGATAGCGTTGTAGGTATTTCCAGGTTTATAGTGATAGTGGTGAGGATATTTCCGTATTTATACAGATAGCGTTGTAGATATTTCCATGTTTATACAGATAGCCATTTTGGTATTTCCATGTTTATACAGATAGCGGTGTAGATATTTCCATGTTTATACAGATAGCGGTGTAGATATTTCCATGTTTACACAGATAGGTGTGTAGATATTTCCATGTTTACACAGATAGAGTTGTAGATATTTCCATCTTTATACAGATAGCGGTGTAGATATTTCAATGTTTATACAGATAACGGTGTTGGTATTTCCATGTTTATACAGATAGCGGTGTAGATATTTCCATGTTTATACAGAAGGCGGTGTAGATATTTCCAAGTTTATAAAGATAGCGGTGAAGTTATTTCCATGTTTATACACATAGCGGTGTACATATTTCCATGTTTCTTCAGATGGCTGTGTAGATATTTCCATGTGTATACAGATGGCAGTGTAGATATTTCCATGTTTATACAGATGGAGGTGTAGATATTTCCAAGTTTATACAGATGACTGTGTAGATATCTTCATGTTTTTACAGAGGGCGGTGTAGATATTTCCATGTTTATACAGATAACGGTGTCGCTATTTCTATGTTTATACAGATAGCAGTGTAGCTATTTCCATGTTCATAGAGATAGCTGTGTAGATATTTCCATGTTTATACAGATAGCGGTGTAGATATTTCCATGTTTATACAGATAGCGTTGTACATATTTCCATGTTTATACAGATAGCGGTGTAGATATTTCAGTGTTTATACTGATAGCGGTGGAGCTATTTCCATGTTAATACAGATAGCGATGTAGATATTTCCATGTTTATAGTGATGGCGGTGTAGATATTTCCATGTTTATAGAGATTGCAGCGTAGATATTTACATATTTATAGAGATAGCGTTGTATGTATTTCCATGTTTATAGAGATAGCGGAGTAGATATTTCCGTGGTTACACAGATGGCTGGGTAGGTATTTCCACGGGTATACAGATGGCACTGTAGATATTTCCATGTTTATAGATATGGTGGTGTAGATATTTCCATGTTTATACAGATGACTCTGTAGATATTTGCATGTTTATACAGATGGTGGTGTAGATATTTCCATGTTTATAGAGATAACAGTGTAGATATTTCCATGTTTATAAAGATATCGAAGTAGATATTTCCATGTTGATACAGATAGCGGTGTAGATATTTCCATGTTTGCAGAGATAGCGGTGTAGATATTTCCATCTTTGCACAGATTGCGCTGTAGACATTTCGATCTTTACACAGATAGCTGTGTAGATATTTGCAAGTTTACACAGATATCTGTGTAGATACTTCCACGTTTACACAGATAGCGTTGTAGATATTTCCATGTTTATACAGATAGCGGTGTAGATATTTCCATGTTTATACAGATATCGGTGTAGATATTTCCATGTTTATACTGATAGCGTTGGAGATATTTCCATATTTATACAGATAGCGATGTAGATATTTCCATGTTTATAGAGATGGCGGTGTAGATATTTCCATGTTTATAGAGATTGCAATGTAGATATTTCTATGTTTATAGAGATAGTGGTGTAGATATTTCCATGTGTATAGAGATGGCGGTGTAGGTATTTCCATGTGTATAGATATGGCGGTGTAGGTATTTCCATGTTTATAGAGATAGTGGTGAGGATATTTCCGTATTTATACAGATAGCGTTGTAGGTATTTCCAGGTTTATAGTGATAGTGGTGAGGATATTTCCGTATTTATACCGATAGCGTTGTAGATATTTCCATGTTTATACAGATAGCCGTTTTGGTATTTCCATGTTTATACAGATAGCGGTGTAGATATTTCCATGTTTATACAGATAGCGGTGTAGATATTTCCATGTTTACACAGATAGGTGTGTAGATATTTCCATGTTTACACAGATAGCGTTGTAGATATTTCCATCTTTATACAGATAGCGGTGTAGATATTTCAATGTTTATACAGATAACGGTGTTGGTATTTCCATGTTTATACAGATAGCGGTGTAGATATTTCCATGTTTATACAGAAGGCGGTGTAGATATTTCCAAGTTTATAAAGATAGCGGTGTAGTTATTTCCATGTTTATACAGATAGCAGTGTACATATTTCCATGTTTCTTCAGATGGCTGTGTAGATATTTCCATGTGTATACAGATGGCAGTGTAGATATTTCCATGTTTATACAGATGGAGGTGTAGATATTTCCAAGTTTATACAGATGACTGTGTAGATATCTTCATGTTTTTACAGAGGGCGGTGTAGATATTTCCATGTTTATACAGATAACGGTGTCGCTATTTCTATGTTTATACAGATAGCAGTGTAGCTATTTCCATGTTTATAGAGATATCTGTGTAGATATTTCCATGTTTATACAGATAGCGGTGTAGATATTTCCATGTTTATACAGATAGTGTTGTACATATTTCCATGTTTATACAGATAGCGGTGTAGATATTTCAGTGTTTATACTGATAGCGGTGGAGCTATTTCCATGTTAATACAGATAGCGATGTAGATATTTCCAAGTTTATAGTGATGGCGGTGTAGATATTTCCATGTTTTTAGAGATTGCAGTGTAGATATTTCCATATTTATAGAGATAGCGTTGTACGTATTTCCATGTTTATAGAGATAGCGGAGTAGATATTTCCGTGGTTACACAGATGGCTGGGTAGGTATTTCCACGGGTATACAGATGGCACTGTAGATATTTCCATGTTTATAGATATGGTGGTGTAGATATTTCCATGTTTATACAGATGACTCTGTAGATATTTGCATGTTTATACAGATGGTGGTGTAGATATTTCCATGTTTATAGAGATAACAGTGTAGATATTTCCATGTTTATACAGATAGCGCAGTAGATATTTCCATGTTGATACAGATAGCGGTGTAGATATTTCCATGTTTACAGAGATAGCGGTGTAGATATTTCCATCTTTGCACAGATTGCGCTGTAGACATTTCGATCTTTACACAGATAGCTGTGTAGATATTTGCAAGTTTACACAGATATCTGTGTAGATAGTTCCATGTTTACACAGATAGCGTTGTAGATATTTCCATGTTTATACAGATAGCGGTGTAGATATTTCCATGTTTATACAGATATCGGTGTAGATATTTCCATGTTTATACTGATAGCGGTGGAGATATTTCCATATTTATACAGATAGCGATGTAGATATTTCCATGTTTATAGAGATGGCGGTGTAGATATTTCCATGTTTATAGAGATTGCAATGTAGATATTTCTATGTTTATAGAGATAGTGGTGTAGATATTTCCATGTGTATAGAGATGGCGGTGTAGGTATTTCCATGTGTATAGATATGGCGGTGTAGGTATTTCCATGTTTATAGAGATAGTGGTGAGGATATTTCCGTATTTATACAGATAGCGTTGTAGGTATTTCCAGGTTTATAGTGATAGTGGTGAGGATATTTCCGTATTTATACAGATAGCGTTGTAGATATTTCCATGTTTATACAGATAGCCGTTTTGGTATTTCCATGTTTATACAGATAGCGGTGTAGATATTTCCATGTTTATACAGATAGCGGTGTAGATATTTCCATGTTTACACAGATAGGTGTGTAGATATTTCCATGTTTACACAGATAGCGTTGTAGATACTTCCATCTTTATACAGATAGCGGTGTAGATATTTCAATGTTTATACAGATAACGGTGTTAGTATTTCCATGTTTATAGAGATAGCGGTGTAGATATTTCCATGTTTATACAGAAGGCTGTGTAGATATTTCCAAGTTTATAAAGATAGCGGTGTAGTTATTTCCATGTTTATACAGATAGCGGTGTACATACTTCCATGTTTCTTCAGATGGCTGTGTAGATATTTCCATGTGTATACAGATGGCAGTGTAGATATTTCCATGTTTATACAGATGGAGGTGTAGATATTTCCAAGTTTATACAGATGACTGTGTAGATATCTTCATGTTTTTACAGAGGGCGGTGTAGATATTTACATGTTTATACAGATAACGGTGTCGCTATTTCTATGTTTATACAGATAGCAGTGTAGCTATTTCGATGTTTATAGAGATAGCTGTGTAGATATTTCCATGTTTATACAGATAGCGGTGTAGATATTTCCATGTTTATACAGATAGCGTTGTACATATTTCCATGTTTATACAGATAGCGGTGTAGATATTTCAGTGTTTATACTGATAGCGGTGGAGCTATTTCCATGTTAATACAGATAGCGATGTAGATATTTCCATGTTTGTAGTGATTGCGGTGTAGATATTTCCATGTTTATAGAGATTGCAGTGTAGATATTTCCATATTTATAGAGATAGCGTTGTACGTATTTCCATGTTTATAGAGATAGCGGAGTAGATATTTCCGTGGTTACACAGATGGCTGGGTAGGTATTTCCACGGGTATACAGATGGCACTGTAGATATTTCCATGTTTATAGATATGGTGGTGTAGATATTTCCATGTTTATACAGATGACTCTGTAGATATTTGCATGTTTATACAGATGGTGGTGTAGATATTTCCATGTTTATAGAGATAACAGTGTAGATATTTCCATGTTTATACAGATAGCGAAGTAGATATTTCCATGTTGATACAGATAGCGGTGTAGATATTTCCATGTTTACAGAGATAGCGGTGTAGATATTTCCATCTTTGCACAGATTGCGCTGTAGACATTTCGATCTTTACACAGATAGCTGTGTAGGTATTTGCAAGTTTACACAGATATCTGTGTAGATACTTCCATGTTTACACAGATAGCATTGTAGATATTTCCATGTTTATACAGATAGCGGTGTAGATATTTCCATGTTTATACAGATATCGGTGTAGATATTTCCATGTTTATACTGATAGCGGTGGAGATATTTCCATATTTATACAGATAGCGATGTAGATATTTCCATGTTTATAGAGATGGCGGTGTAGATATTTCCATGTTTATAGAGATTGCAATGTAGATATTTCTATGTTTATAGAGATAGTGGTGTAGATATTTCCATGTGTATAGAGATGGCGTTGTAGGTATTTCCATGTGTATAGATATGGCGGTGTAGGTATTTCCATGTTTATAGAGATAGTGGTGAGGATATTTCCGTATTTATACAGATAGCGTTGTAGGTATTTCCAGGTTTATAGTGATAGTGGTGAGGATATTTCCGTATTTATACAGATAGCGTTGTAGATATTTCCATGTTTATACAGATAGCCGTTTTGGTATCTCCATGTTTATACAGATAGCGGTGTAGATATTTCCATGTTTATACAGATAGTGGTGTAGATATTTCCATGTTTACACAGATAGGTGTGTAGATATTTCCATGTTTACACAGATAGCGTTGTAGATATTTCCATCTTTATACAGATAGCGGTGTAGATATTTCAATGTTTATAGAGATAACGGTGTTAGTATTTCCATGTTTATACAGATAGCGGTGTAGATATTTCCATTTTTATACAGAAGGCGGTGTAGATATTTCCAAGTTTATTAAGATAGCGGTGTAGTTATTTCCATGTTTATACAGATAGCGGTGTACATATTTCCATGTTTCTTCAGATGGCTGTGTAGATATTTCCATGTGTATACAGATGGCAGTGTAGATATTTCCATGTTTATACAGATGGAGGTGTAGATATTTCCAAGTTTATACAGATGACTGTGTAGATATCTTGATGTTTTTACAGAGGGCGGTGTAGATATTTCCATGTTTATACAAATAACGGTGTCGCTATTTCTATGTTTATACAGATAGCAGTGTAGCTATTTCCATGTTTATACAGATAGCGGTGTAGATATTTCCATGTTTATACAGATAGCTTTGTACATATTTCCATGTTTATACAGATAGCGGTGTAGATATTTCAGTGTTTATACTGATAGCGGTGGAGCTATTTCCATGTTAATACAGATAGCGATGTAGATATTTCCATGTTTGTAGTGATTGCGGTGTAGATATTTCCATGTTTATAGAGATTGCAGTGTAGATATTTCCATATTTATAGAGATAGCGTGGTACGTATTTCCATGTTTATAGAGATAGCGGAGTAGATATTTCCGTGGTTACACAGATGGCTGGGTAGGTATTTCCAAGGGTATACAGATGGCACTGTAGATATTTCCATGTTTATAGATATGGTGGTGTAGATATTTCCATGTTTATACAGATGACTCTGTAGATATTTGCATATTTATACAGATGGTGGTGTAGATATTTCCATGTTTATAGAGATAACAGTGTAGATATTTCCATGTTTATACAGATAGCGCAGTAGATATTTCAATGTTGATACAGATAGCGGTGTAGATATTTCCATGTTTACAGAGATAGCGGTGTAGATATTTCCATCTTTGCACAGATTGCGCTGTAGACATTTCGATCTTTACACAGATAGCTGTGTAGATATTTGCAAGTTTACACAGATATCTGTGTAGATAGTTCCATGTTTACACAGATAGCGTTGTAGATATTTCCATGTTTATACAGATAGCGGTGTAGATATTTCCATGTTTATACAGATATCGGTGTAGATATTTCCATGTTTATACTGATAGCGGTGGAGATATTTCCATATTTATACAGATAGCGATGTAGATATTTCCATGTTTATAGAGATGGCGGTGTAGATATTTCCATGTTTATAGAGATTGCAATGTAGATATGTCTATGTTTATAGAGATAGTGGTGTAGATATTTCCATGTGTACAGAGATGGCGGTGTAGGTATTTCCATGTGTATAGATATGGCGGTGTAGGTATTTCCATGTTTATAGAGATTGTGGTGAGGATATTTCCGTATTTATACAGATAGCGTTGTAGGTATTTCCAGGTTTATAGTGATAGTGGTGAGGATATTTCCGTATTTATACAGATAGCGTTGTAGATATTTCCATGTTTATACAGATAGCCGTTTTGGTATTTCCATGTTTATAAAGATAGCGGTGTAGATATTTCCATGTTTATACAGATAGCGGTGTAGATATTTCCATGTTTACACAGATAGGTGTGTAGATATTTCCATGTTTACACAGATAGCGTTGTAGATATTTCCATCTTTATACAGATAGCGGTGTAGATATTTCGATGTTTATACAGATAACGGTGTTGGTATTTCCATGTTTATACAGATAGCGGTGTAGATATTTCCATGTTTATACAGAAGGCGGTGTAGATATTTCCAAGTTTATAAAGATAGCGGAGTAGTTATTTCCATGTTTATACAGATAGCGGTGTACATACTTCCATGTTTCTTCAGAAGGCTGTGTAGATATTTCCATGTGTATACAGATGGCAGTGTAGATATTTCCATGTTTATACAGATGGAGGTGTAGATATTTCCAAGTTTATACAGATGACTCTGTACATATCTTCATGTTTTTACAGAGGGCGGTGTAGATATTTCCATGTTTATACAGATAACGGTGTCGCTATTTCTATGTTTATACAGATAGCAGTGTAGCTATTTCCATGTTTATAGAGATAGCTGTGTAGATATTTCCATGTTTATACAGATAGCGGTGTAGATATTTCCATGTTTATACAGATAGCGTTGTACATATTTCCATGTTTATACAGATAGCGGTGTAGATATTTCAGTGTTTATACTGATAGCAGTGGAGCTATTTCCATGTTAATACGGATTGCGATGTAGATATTTCCATGTTTGTAGTGATTGCGGTGTAGATATTTCCATGTTTATAGAGATTGCAGTGTAGATATTTCCATATTTATAGAGATAGCGTTGTATGTATTTCCATGTTTATAGAGATAGCGGAGTAGATATTTCCGTGGTTACACAGATGGCTGGGTAGGTATTTCCACGGGTATACAGATGGCACTGTAGATATTTCCATGTTTATAGATATGGTGGTGTAGATATTTCCATGTTTATACAGATGACTCTAGATATTTGCATGTTTATACAGATGGTGGTGTAGATATTTCCATGTTTATAGAGATAACAGTGTAGATATTTCCATGTTTATACAGATAGCGAAGTAGATATTTCCATGTTGATACAGATAGCGGTGTAGATATTTCCATGTTTACAGAGATAGCGGTGTAGATATTTCCATCTTTGCACAGATTGCGCTGTAGACACTTCGATCTTTACACAGATAGCTGTGTAGATATTTGCAAGTTTACACAGATATCTGTGTAGATACTTCCATGTTTACACAGATAGCGTTGTAGATATTTCCATGTTTATACAGATAGCGGTGTAGATATTTCCATGTTTATACAGATATCGGTGTAGATATTTCCATGTTTATACTGATAGCGATGTAGATATTTCCATGTTAATAGAGATGGCGGTGTAGATATTTCCATGTTTATAGAGATTGCAATGTAGATATTTCTATGTTTATAGAGATAGTGGTGTAGATATTTCCATGTGTATAGAGATGGCGGTGTAGGTATTTCCATGTTTATAGAGATAGTGGTGAGGATATTTCCGTAGTTATACAGATAGCGTTGTAGGTATTTCCAGGTTTATAGTGATAGTGGTGAGGATATTTCCGTATTTATACAGATAGCGTTGTAGATATTTCCATGTTTATACAGATAGCCGTTTTGGTATTTCCATGTTTATACAGATAGCGGTGTAGATATTTCCATGTTTATACAGATAGCGGTGTAGATATTTCCATGTTTACACAAATAGGTGTGTAGATATTTCCATGTTTACACAGATAGCGTTGTAGATATTTCCATCTTTATACAGATAGCGGTGTAGATATTTCAATGTTTATACAGATAACGGTGTTGGTATTTCCATGTTTATACAGATAACGGTGTAGATATTTCCATGTTTATACAGAAGGCGGTGTAGATATTTCCAAGTTTATAAAGATAGCGGTGTAGTTATTTCCATGTTTATACAGATTGCGGTGTAGATATTTCCATGTTTATACAGATAGGGTTGTACATATTTCCATGTTTATACAGATAGCGGTGTAGATATTTCAGTGTTAATACTGATAGCGGTGGAGCTATTTCCATGTTAATACAGATTGCGGTGTAGATATTTCCATGTTTATAGTGATGGCGGTGTAGATATTTCCATGTTTATGGAGATTGCAGTGTAGATATTTCCATATTTATAGAGATAGCGCTGTACGTATTTCCATGTCTATAGAGATAGCCGAGTAGATATTTCCGTGGTTACACAGATGGCTGGGTAGGTATTTCCACGGGTATACAGATGGCACTGTAGATATTTCCATGTTTATACAGATGACTCTGTAGATATTTGCATGTTTACAGATGGTGGTGTAGATATTTCCATGTTTATAGAGATAACAGTGTAGATATTTCCAGGTTTATAAATATAGCGAAGTAGATATTTCCATGTTGATACAGATAGCGGTGTAGATATTTCCATGTTTACAGAGATAGCGGTGTAGATATTTCCATCTTTGCACAGATTGCGCTGTAGACATTTCGATCTTTACACAGATAGCTGTGTAGATACTTCCATGTTTACACAGATAGCGTTGTAGATATTTCCATGTTTATACAGATAGCGTTGTAGATATTTCCATGTTTATACAGATATCGGTGTAGATATTTCCATGTTTATACTGATACCGGTGGAGATATTTCCATATTTATACAGATAGCGATGTAGATATTTCCATGTTTATAGAGATGGCGGTGTAGATATTTCCATGTTAATAGAGATTGCAATGTAGATATTTCTATGTTTATAGAGATAGTGGTGTAGATATTTCCATGTGTATAGAGATTGCGGTGTAGGTATTTCCATGTGTATAGATATGGCGGTGTAGGTATTTCCATGTTTATAGAGATAGTGGTGAGGATATTTCCGTATTTATACAGATAGCGTTGTAGGTATTTCCAGGTTTATAGTGATAGTGGTGAGGATATTTCCGTATTTATACAGATAGCGTTGTAGATATTTCCATGTTTGTACAGATAGCGGTGTAGATATTTCAATGTTTATACAGATAACGGTGTTGGTATTTCCATGTTTATACAGATAGCGGTGTAGATATTTCCATGTTTATACAGAAGGCGGTGTAGATATTTCCAAGTTTATAAAGACAGCGGTGTAGTTATTTCCATGTTTATACAGATACCGGTGTACATATTTCCATGTTTCTTCAGATGGCTGTGTAGATATTTCCATGTGTATACAGATGGCAGTGTAGATATTTCCATGTTTATACAGAAGAGGTGTAGATATTTCGAAGTTTATACAGATGACTGTATAGATATCTTCATGTTTTTACAGAGGGCGGTGTAGATATTTGCATGTTTATACAGATAACGGTGTCGCTATTTCTATGTTTACACAGATAGCAGTGTAGCTATTTCCATGTTTATAGAGATAGCTGTGTAGATATTTCCATGTTTATACAGATAGCGGTGTAGATATTTCCATGTTTATACAGATAGCGGTGTAGATATTTCCATGTTTATACAGAAGGCGGTGTAGATATTTCCAAGTTTATAAAGATTGCGGTATAGATATTTCCATGTTTATACAGGTAGCGGTGTAGATATTTCCATGTCTATACTGATAGCGGTGGAGATATTTCCATATTTATACAGATAGCGATGTAGATATTTCCATGTTTATAGAGATGGCGGTGTAGATATTTCCATGTTTATAGAGATTGCAATGTAGATATTTCTATGTTTATAGAGATAGTGGTGTAGATATTTCCATGTGTACAGAGATGGCGGTGTAGGTATTTCCATGTGTATAGATATGGCGGTGTAGGTATTTCCATGTTTATAGAGATAGTGGTGAGGATATTTCCGTATTTATACAGATAGCGTTGTAGGTATTTCCAGGTTTATAGTGATAGTGGTGAGGATATTTCCGTATTTATACAGATAGCGTTGTAGATATTTCCATGTTTATACAGATAGCCGTTTTGGTATTTCCATGTTTATAAAGATAGCGGTGTAGATATTTCCATGTTTATACAGATAGCGGTGTAGATATTTCCATGTTTACACAGATAGGTTTGTAGATATTTCCATGTTTACACAGATAGCGTTGTAGATATTTCCATCTTTATACAGATAGCGGTGTAGATATTTCGATGTTTATACAGATAACGGTGTTGGTATTTCCATGTTTATACAGATAGCGGTGTAGATATTTCCATGTTTATTCAGAAGGCGGTGTAGATATTTCCAAGTTTATAAAGATAGCGGTGTAGTTATTTCCATGTTTATACAGATAGCGGTGTACATACTTCCATGTTTCTTCAGATGGCTGTGTAGATATTTCCATGTGTATACAGATGGCAGTGTAGATATTTCCATGTTTATACAGATGGAGGTGTAGATATTTCCAAGTTTATACAGATGACTGTGTAGATATCTTCATGTTTTTACAGAGGGCGGTGTAGATATTTCCATGTTTATACAGATAACGGTGTCGCTATTTCTATGTTTATACAGATAGCAGTGTAGCTATTTCCATGTTTATAGAGATAGCTGTGTAGATATTTCCATGTTTATACAGATAGCGGTGTAGATATTTCCATGTTTATACAGATAGCGTTGTACATATTTCCATGTTTATACAGATAGCGGTGTAGATATTTCAGTGTTTATACTGATAGCGGTGGAGCTATTTCCATGTTAATACAGATAGCGATGTAGATATTTCCATGTTTATAGTGATGGCGGTGTAGATATTTCCATGTTTATAGAGATTGCAGCGTAGATATTTCCATATTTATACAGATAGCGTTGTACGTATTTCCATGTTTATAGAGATAGCGGAGTAGATATTTCCGTGGTTACACAGATGGCTGGGTAGGTATTTCCACGGGTATACAGATGGCACTGTAGATATTTCCATGTTTATAGATATGGTGGTGTAGATATTTCCATGTTTATACAGATGACTCTGTAGATATTTGCATGTTTAGTCAGATGGTGGTGTAGATATTTCCATGTTTATAGAGATAACAGTGTAGATGTTTCCATGTTTATAAAGATAGCGAAGTAGATATTTCGATGTTGATACAGATAGCGGTGTAGATATTTCCATGTTTACAGAGATAGCGGTGTAGATATTTCCATCTTTGCACAGATTGCGCTGTAGACATTTCGATCTTTACACAGATAGCTGTGTAGATATTTGCAAGTTTACACAGATATCTGTGAAGATACTTCCATGTTTACACAGATAGCGTTGTAGATATTTCCATGTTTATACAGATAGCGGTGTAGATATTTCCATGTTTATACAGATATCGGTGTAGATATTTCCATGTTTATACTGATAGCGGTGGAGATATTTCAATATTTATACAGATAGCGATGTAGATATTTCCATGTTAATAGAGATGGCGGTGTAGATATTTCCATGTTTATAGAGATTGCAATGTAGATATTTCTATGTTTATAGAGATAGTGGTGTAGATATTTCCATGTGTATAGAGATGGCGGTGTAGGTATTTCCATGTTTATAGAGATAGTGGTGAGGATATTTCCGTAGTTATACAGATAGCGTTGTAGGTATTTCCAGGTTTATAGTGATAGTGGTGAGGATATTTCCGTATTTATGCAGATAGCGTTGTAGATATTTCCATGTTTATACAGATAGCTGTTTTGGTATTTCCATGTTTATACAGATAGCGGTGTAGATATTTCCATGTTTATACAGATAGCGGTGTAGATATTTCCATGTTTACACAGATAGGTGTGTAGATATTTCCATGTTTACACAGATAGCGTTGTAGATATTTCCATCTTTATACAGATAGCGGTGTAGATATTTCAATGTTTATACAGATAACGGTGTTGGTATTTCCATGTTTATACAGATAGCGGTGTAGATATTTCCATGTTTATACAGAAGGCGGTGTAGATATTTCCAAGTTTATAAAGATAGCGGTGTAGTTATTTCCATGTTTATACAGATTGCGGTGTAGATATTTCCATGTTTATACAGATAGCGTTGTACATATTTCCATGTTTATACAGATAGCGGTGTAGATATTTCAGTGTTTATACTGATAGCGGTGGAGCTATTTCCATGTTAATACAGATAGCGATGTAGATATTTCCATGTTTATAGTGATGGCGGTGTAGATATTTCCATGTTTATGGAGATTGCAGTGTAGATATTTCCATATTTATAGAGATAGCGCTGTACGTATTTCCATGTCTATAGAGATAGCCGAGTAGATATTTCCGTGGTTACACAGATGGCTGGGTAGGTATTTCCACGGGTATACAGATGGCACTGTAGATATTTCCATGTTTATACAGATGACTCTGTAGATATTTGCATGTTTACAGATGGTTGTGTAGATATTTCCATGTTTATAGAGATAACAGTGTAGATATTTCCAGGTTTATAAAGATAGCGAAGTAGATATTTCCATGTTGATACAGATAGCGGTGTAGATATTTCCATGTTTACAGAGATAGCGGTGTAGATATTTCCATCTTTGCACAGATTGCGCTGTAGACATTTCGATCTTTACACAGATAGCTGTGTAGATACTTCCATGTTTACACAGATAGCGTTGTAGATATTTCCATGTTTATACAGATAGCGTTGTAGATATTTCCATGTTTATACAGTTATCGGTGTAGATATTTCCATGTTTATACTGATAGCGGTGGAGATATTTCCATATTTATACAGATAGCGATGTAGATATTTCCATGTTTATAGAGATGGCGGTGTAGATATTTCCATGTTTATAGAGATTGCAATGTAGATATTTCTATGTTTATAGAGATAGTGGTGTAGATATTTCCATGTGTATAGAGATTGCGGTGTAGGTATTTGCATGTGTATAGATATGGCGGTGTAGGTATTTCCATGTTTATAGAGATAGTGGTGAGGATATTTCCGTATTTATACAGATAGCGTTGTAGGTATTTCCAGGTTTATAGTGATAGTGGTGAGGATATTTCCGTATTTATACAGATAGCGTTGTAGATATTTCCATGTTTGTACAGATAGCCGTTTTGGTATTTCCATGTTTATACAGATAGCGGTGTAGATATTTCCATGTTTATGCAGATAGCGGTGTAGATATTTCCATGTTTACACAGATAGGTGTGTAGATATTTCCATGTTTACACAGATAGCGTTGTAGATATTTCCATCTTTTTACAGATAGCGGTGTAGATATTTCAATGTTTATACAGATAACGGTGTTGGTATTTCCATGTTTATACAGATAGCGGTGTAGATATTTCCATGTTTATACAGAAGGCGGTGTAGATATTTCCAAGTTTATAAAGACAGCGGTGTAGTTATTTCCATGTTTATACAGATACCGGTGTACATATTTCCATGTTTCTTCAGATGGCTGTGTAGATATTTCCATGTGTATACAGATGGCAGTGTAGATATTTCCATGTTTATACAGAAGAGGTGTAGATATTTCCAAGTTTATACAGATGACTGTATAGATATCTTCATGTTTTTACAGAGGGCGGTGTAGATATTTCCATGTTTATACAGATAACGGTGTCGCTATTTCTATGTTTACACAGATAGCAGTGTAGCTATTTCCATGTTTATAGAGATAGCTGTGTAGATATTTCCATGTTTATACAGATAGCGGTGTAGATATTTCCATGTTTATACAGATAGCGGTGTAGATATTTCCATGTTTATACAGAAGGCGGTGTAGATATTTCCAAGTTTATAAAGATTGCGGTGTAGATATTTCCATGTTTATACAGATAGCGGTGTACATACTTCCATGTTTCTTCAGAAGGCTGTGTAGATATTTCCATGTGTATACAAATGGCAGTGTAGATATTTCCATGTTTATACAGATGGAGGTGTAGATATTTCCAAGTTTATACAGATGACTGTGTAGATATCTTCATGTTTTTACAGAGGGCGGTGTAGATATTTCCATGTTTATACAGATAACGGTGTCGCTATTTCTATGTTTATACAGATAGCAGTGTAGCTATTTCCATGTTTATAGAGATAGCTGTGTAGATATTTCCATGTTTATACAGATAGCGGTGTAGATATTTCCATGTTTATACAGATAGCGTTGTACATATTTCCATGTTTATACAGATAGCGGTGTAGATATTTCAGTGTTTATACTGATAGCAGTGGAGCTATTTCCATGTTAATACAGATAGCGATGTAGATATTTCCATGTTTGTAGTGATTGCGGTGTAGATATTTCCAAGTTTATAGAGATTGCAGTGTAGATATTTCCATATTTATAGAGATAGCGTTGTACCTATTTCCATGTTTATAGAGATAGCGGAGTAGATATTTCCGTGGTTACACAGATGGCTGGGTAGGTATTTCCACGGGTATACAGATGGCACTGTAGATATTTCCATGTTTATAGATATGGTGGTGTAGATATTTCCATGTTTATACAGATGACTCTAGATATTTGCATGTTTATACAGATGGTGGTGTAGATATTTCCATGTTTATAGAGATAACAGTGTAGATATTTCCATGTTTATACAGATAGCGAAGTAGATATTTCCATGTTGATACAGATAGCGGTGTAGATATTTCCATGTTTACAGAGATAGCGGTGTAGATATTTCCATCTTTGCACAGATTGTGCTGTAGACATTTCGATCTTTACACAGATAGCTGTGTAGATATTTGCAAGTTTACACAGATATCTGTGTAGATACTTCCATGTTTACACAGATAGCATTGTAGATATTTCCATGTTTATACAGATAGCGGTGTAGATATTTCCATGTTTATACAGATATCGGTGTAGATATTTCCATGTTTATACTGATAGCGGTGGAGATATTTCCATATTTATACAGATAGCGATGTAGATATTTCCATGTTTATAGAGATGGCGGTGTAGATATTTCCATGTTTATAGAGATTGCAATGTAGATATTTCTATGTTTATAGAGATAGTGGTGTAGATATTTCCATGTGTATAGAGATGGCGTTGTAGGTATTTCCATGTGTATAGATATGGCGGTGTAGGTATTTCCATGTTTATAGAGATAGTGGTGAGGATATTTCCGTATTTATACAGATAGCGTTGTAGGTATTTCCAGGTTTATAGTGATAGTGGTGAGGATATTTCCGTATTTATACAGATAGCGTTGTAGATATTTCCATGTTTGTACAGATAGCGGTGTAGATATTTCAATGTTTATACAGATAACGGTGTTGGTATTTCCATGTTTATACAGATAGCGGTGTAGATATTTCCATGTTTATACAGAAGGCGGTGTAGATATTTCCAAGTTTATAAAGATAGCGGTGTAGTTATTTCCATGTTTATACAGATACCGGTGTACATATTTCCATGTTTCTTCAGATGGCTGTTTAGATATTTCCATGTGTATACAGATGGCAGTGTAGATATTTCCATGTTTATACAGAAGAGGTGTAGATATTTCCAAGTTTATACAGATGACTGTGTAGATATCTTCATGTTTTTACAGAGGGCGGTGTAGATATTTCCATGTTTATACAGATAATGGTGTCGCTATTTCTAAGTTTATACAGATAGCAGTGTAGCTATTTCCATGTTTATAGAGATATCTGTGTAGATATTTCCATGTTTATACAGATAGCGGTGTAGATATTTCCATGTTTATACAGATAGCGTTGTACATATTTCCATGTTTATACAGATAGCGGTGTAGATATTTCAGTGTTTATACTGATAGCGGTGGAGCTATTTCCATGTTAATACAGATAGCGATGTAGATATTTCCAAGTTTATAGTGATGGCGGTGTAGATATTTCCATGTTTGTAGAGATTGCAGTGTAGATATTTCCATATTTATAGAGATAGCGTTGTACGTATTTCCATGTTTATAGAGATAGCGGAGTAGATATTTCCGTGGTTACACAGATGGCTGGGTAGGTATTTCCACGGGTATACAGATGGCACTGTAGATATTTCCATGTTTATAGATATGGTGGTGTAGATATTTCCATGTTTATACAGATGACTCTGTAGATATTTGCATGTTTATACAGATGGTGGTGTAGATATTTCCATGTTTATAGAGATAACAGTGTAGATATTTCCATGTTTATACAGATAGCGAAGTAGATATTTCCATGTTGATACAGATATCGGTGTAGATATTTCCATGTTTACAGAGATAGCGGTGTAGATATTTCCATCTTTGCACAGATTGCGCTGTAGACATTTCGATCTTTACACAGATAGCTGTGTAGATATTTGCAAGTTTACACAGATATCTGTGTAGATACTTCCATGTTTACACAGATAGCGTTGTAGATATTTCCATGTTTATACAGATAGCGGTGTAGATATCTCCATGTTTATACAGATATCGGTGTAGATATTTCCATGTTTATACTGATAGCGGTGGAGATATTTCCATATTTATACAGATAGCGATGTAGATATTTCCATGTTTATAGAGATGGCGGTGTAGATATTTCCATGTTTATAGAGATTGCAATGTAGATATTTCTATGTTTATAGAGATAGTGGTGTAGATATTTCCATGTGTATAGAGATGGCGGTGTAGGTATTTCCATGTGTATAGATATGGCGGTGTAGGTATTTCCATGTTTATAGAGATAGTGGTGAGGATATTTCCGTATTTATACAGATAGCGTTGTTGTTATTTCCAGGTTTATAGTGATAGTGGTGAGGATATTTCCGTATTTATACAAATAGCGTTGTAGATATTTCCATGTTTATACAGATAGCCGTTTTGGTATTTCCATGTTTATACAGATAGCGGTGTAGATATTTCCATGTTTATACAGATAGCGGTGTAGATATTTCCATGTTTACACAGATAGGTGTGTAGATATTTCCATGTTTACACAGATAGCGTTGCAGATATTTCCATCTTTATACAGATAGCGGTGTAGATATTTCAATGTTTATACAGATAACGGTGTTAGTATTTCCATGTTTATACAGATAGCGGTGTAGATATTTCCATTTTTATACAGAAGGCTGTGTAGATATTTCCAAGTTTATAAAGATAGCGGTGTAGTTATTTCCATGTTTATACAGATAGCGGTGTACATACTTCCATGTTTCTTCAGATGGCTGTGTAGATATTTCCATGTGTATACAGATGGCAGTGTAGATATTTCCATGTTTATACAGATGGAGGTGTAGATATTTCCAAGTTTATACAGATGACTGTGTAGATATCTTCATGTTTTTACAGAGGGCGGTGTAGATATTTCCATGTTTATTCAGATAACAGTGTCGCTATTTCTATGTTTATACAGATAGCAGTGTAGCTATTTCCATGTTTATAGAGATAGCTGTGTAGATATTTCCATGTTTATACAGATAGCGGTGTAGATATTTCCATGTTTATACAGATAGCGTTGTACATATTTCCATGTTTATACAGATAGCGGTGTAGATATTTAAGTGTTTATACTGATAGCGGTGGAGCTATTTCCATGTTAATACAGATAGCGATGTAGATATTTCCATGTTTGTAGTGATTGCGGTGTAGATATTTCCATGTTTATAGAGATTGCAGTGTAGATATTTCCATATTTATAGAGATAGCGTTGTACGTATTTCCATGTTTATAGAGATAGCGGAGTAGATATTTCCGTGGTTACACAGATGGCTGGGTAGGTATTTCCACGGGTATACAGATGGCACTGTAGATATTTCCATGTTTATAGATATGGTGGTGTAGATATTTCCATGTTTATACAGATGACTCTGTAGATATTTGCATTTTTATACAGATGGTGGTGTAGATATTTCCATGTTTATAGAGATAACAGTGTAGATATTTCCATGTTTATACAGATAGCGAAGTAGATATTTCCATGTTGATACAGATAGCGGTGTAGATATTTCCATGTTTACAGAGATAGCGGTGTAGATATTTCCATCTTTGCACAGATTGCGCTGTAGACATTTCGATCTTTACACAGATAGCTGTGTAGGTATTTGCAAGTTTACACAGATATCTGTGTAGATACTTCCATGTTTACACAGATAGCATTGTACATATTTCCATGTTTATACAGATAGCGGTGTAGATATTTCCATGTTTATACAGATATCGGTGTAGATATTTCCATGTTTATACTGATAGCGGTGGAGATATTTCCATATTTATACAGATAGCGATGTAGATATTTCCATGTTTATAGAGATGGCGGTGTAGATATTTCCATGTTTATAGAGATTGCAATGTAGATATTTCTATGTTTATAGAGATAGTGGTGTAGATATTTCCATGTGTATAGAGATGGCGTTGTAGGTATTTCCATGTGTATAGATATGGCGGTGTAGGTATTTCCATGTTTATAGAGATAGTGGTGAGGATATTTCCGTATTTATACAGATAGCGTTGTAGGTATTTCCAGGTTTATAGTGATAGTGGTGAGGATATTTCCGTATTTATACATATAGCGTTGTAGATATTTCCATGTTTATACAGATAGCCGTTTTGGTATTTCCATGTTTATACAGATAGCGGTGTAGATATTTCCATGTTTATACAGATAGTGGTGTAGATATTTCCATGTTTACACAGATAGGTGTGTAGATATTTCCATGTTTACACAGATAGCGTTGTAGATATTTCCATCTTTATACAGATAGCGGTGTAGATATTTCAATGTTTATAGAGATAACGGTGTTAGTATTTCCATGTTTATACAGATAGCGGTGTAGATATTTCCATTTTTATACAGAAGGCGGTGTAGATATTTCCAAGTTTATTAAGATAGCGGTGTAGTTATTTCCATGTTTATACAGATAGCGGTGTACATATTTCCATGTTTCTTCAGATGGCTGTGTAGATATTTCCATGTGTATACAGATGGCAGTGTAGATATTTCCATGTTTATACAGATGGAGGTGTAGATATTTCCAAGTTTATACAGATGACTGTGTAGATATCTTGATGTTTTTACAGAGGGCGGTGTAGATATTTCCATGTTTATACAAATAACGGTGTCGCTATTTTTATGTTTATACAGATAGCAGTGTAGCTATTTCCATGTTTATAGAGATAGCTGTGTAGATATTTCCATGTTTATACAGATAGCGGTGTAGATATTTCCATGTTTATACAGATAGCGTTGTACATATTTCCATGTTTATACAGATAGCGGTGTAGATATTTCAGTGTTTCTACTGATAGCGGTGGAGCTATTTCCATGTTAATACAGATAGCGATGTAGATATTTCCATGTTTGTAGTGATTGCGGTGTAGATATTTCCATGTTTATAGAGATTGCAGTGTAGATATTTCCATATTTATAGAGATAGCGTGGTACGTATTTCCATGTTTATAGAGATAGCGGAGTAGATATTTCCGTGGTTACACAGATGGCTGGGTAGGTATTTCTAAGGGTATACAGATGGCACTGTAGATATTTCCATGTTTATAGATATGGTGGTGTAGATATTTCCATGTTTATACAGATGACTCTGTAGATATTTGCATATTTATACAGATGGTGGTGTAGATATTTCCATGTTTATAGAGATAACAGTGTAGATATTTCCATGTTTATACAGATAGCGCAGTAGATATTTCCATGTTGATACAGATAGCGGTGTAGATATTTCCATGTTTACAGAGATAGCGGTGTAGATATTTCCATCTTTGCACAGATTGCGCTGTAGACATTTCGATCTTTACACAGATAGCTGTGTAGATATTTGCAAGTTTACACAGATATCTGTGTAGATAGTTCCATGTTTACACAGATAGCGTTGTAGATATTTCCATGTTTATACAGATAGCGGTGTAGATATTTCCATGTTTATACAGATATCGGTGTAGATATTTCCATGTTTATACTGATAGCGGTGGAGATATTTCCATATTTATACAGATAGCGATGTAGATATTTCCATGTTTATAGAGATGGCGGTGTAGATATTTCCATGTTTATAGAGATTGCAATGTAGATATTTCTATGTTTATAGAGATAGTGGTGTAGATATTTCCATGTGTACAGAGATGGCGGTGTATTTATTTCCATGTGTATAGATATGGCGGTGTAGGTATTTCCATGTTTATAGAGATTGTGGTGAGGATATTTCCGTATTTATACAGATAGCGTTGTAGGTATTTCCAGGTTTATAGTGATAGTGGTGAGGATATTTCCGTATTTATACAGATAGCGTTGTAGATATTTCCATGTTTATACAGATAGCCGTTTTGGTATTTCCATGTTTATAAAGATAGCGGTGTAGATATTTCCATGATTATACAGATAGCGGTGTAGATATTTCCATGTTTACACAGATAGGTGTGTAGATATTTCCATGTTTACACAGATAGCGTTGTAGATATTTCCATCTTTATACAGATAGCGGTGTAGATATTTCGATGTTTATACTGATAACGGTGTTGGTATTTCCATGTTTATACAGATAGCGGTGTAGATATTTCCATGTTTATACAGAAGGCGGTGTAGATATTTCCAAGTTTATAAAGATAGCGGTGTAGTTATTTCCATGTTTATACAGATAGCGGTGTACATACTTCCATGTTTCTTCAGAAGGCTGTGTAGATATTTCCATGTGTATACAGATGGCAGTGTAGATATTTCCATGTTTATACAGATGGAGGTGTAGATATTTCCAAGTTTATACAGATGACTGTGTAGATATCTTCATGTTTTTACAGAGGGCGGTGTAGATATTTCCATGTTTATACAGATAACGGTGTCGCTATTTCTATGTTTATACAGATAGCAGTGTAGCTATTTCCATGTTTATAGAGATAGCTGTGTAGATATTTCCATGTTTATACAGATAGCGGTGTAGATATTTCCATGTTTATACAGATAGCGTTGTACATATTTCCATGTTTATACAGATAGCGGTGTAGATATTTCAGTGTTTATACTGATAGCAGTGGAGCTATTTCCATGTTAATACAGATAGCGATGTAGATATTTCCATGTTTGTAGTGATTGCGGTGTAGATATTTCCATGTTTATAGAGATTGCAGTGTAGATATTTCCATATTTATAGAGATAGCGTTGTACGTATTTCCATGTTTATAGAGATAGCGGAGTAGATATTTCCGTGGTTACACAGATGGCTGGGTAGGTATTTCCACGGTTATACAGATGGCACTGTAGATATTTCCATGTTTATAGATATGGTGGTGTAGATATTTCCATGTTTATACAGATGACTCTAGATATTTGCATGTTTATACAGATGGTGGTGTAGATATTTCCATGTTTATAGAGATAACAGTGTAGATATTTCCATGTTTATACAGATAGCGAAGTAGATATTTCCATGTTGATACAGATAGCGGTGTAGATATTTCCATGTTTACAGAGATAGCGGTGTAGATATTTCCATCTTTGCACAGATTGTGCTGTAGACATTTCGATCTTTACACAGATAGCTGTGTAGATATTTGCAAGTTTACACAGATATCTGTGTAGATACTTCCATGTTTACACAGATAGCATTGTAGATATTTCCATGTTTATACAGATAGCGGTGTAGATATTTCCATGTTTATACAGATATCGGTGTAGATATTTCCATGTTTATACTGATAGCGGTGGAGATATTTCCATATTTATACAGATAGCGATGTAGATATTTCCATGTTTATAGAGATGGCGGTGTAGATATTTCCATGTTTATAGAGATTGCAATGTAGATATTTCTATGTTTATAGAGATAGTGGTGTAGATATTTCCATGTGTATAGAGATGGCGTTGTAGGTATTTCCATGTGTATAGATATGGCGGTGTAGGTATTTCCATGTTTATAGAGATAGTGGTGAGGATATTTCCGTATTTATACAGATAGCGTTGTAGGTATTTCCAGGTATATAGTGATAGTGGTGAGGATATTTCCGTATTTATACAAATAGCGTTGTAGATATTTCCATGTTTATACAGATAGCCGTTTTGGTATTTCCATGTTTATACAGATAGCGGTGTAGATATTTCCATGTTTATACAGATAGCGGTGTAGATATTTCCATGTTTACACAGATAGGTGTGTAGATATTTCCATGTTTACACAGATAGCATTGTAGATATTTCCATCTTTTTACAGATAGCGGTGTAGATATTTCAATGTTTATACAGATAACGGTGTTGGTATTTCCATGTTTATACAGATAGCGGTGTAGATATTTCCATGTTTATACAGAAGGCGGTGTAGATATTTCCAAGTTTATAAAGACAGCGGTGTAGTTATTTCCATGTTTATACAGATACCGGTGTACATATTTCCATGTTTCTTCAGATGGCTGTGTAGATATTTCCATGTGTATACAGATGGCAGTGTAGATATTTCCATGTTTATACAGAAGAGGTGTAGATATTTCCAAGTTTATACAGATGACTGTATAGATATCTTCATGTTTTTACAGAGGGCGGTGTAGATATTTCCATGTTTATACAGATAACGGTGTCGCTATTTCTATGTTTACACAGATAGCAGTGTAGCTATTTCCATGTTTATAGAGATAGCTGTGTAGATATTTCCATGTTTATACAGATAGCGGTGTAGATATTTCCATGTTTATACAGATAGCGGTGTAGATATTTCCATGTTTATACAGAAGGCGGTGTAGATATTTCCAAGTTTATAAAGATTGCGGTGTAGATATTTCCATGTTTATACAGATAGCGGTGTACATATTTCCATGTTTCTTCAGATGGCTGCGTAGATATTTCCATGTGTATACAGATGGCAGTGTAGATATTTCCATGTTTATACAGATGGAGGTGTAGATATTTCCAAGTTTATACAGATGACTGTGTAGATATCTTCATGTTTTTACAGAGGGCGGTGTAGATATTTCCATGTTTATACAGATAACGGTGTCGCTACTTCTATGTTTATACAGATAGCAGGGTAGCTATTTCCATGTTTATAGAGATAGCTGTGTAGATATTTCCATGTTTATACAGATTGCGGTGTAGATATTTCCATGTTTATACAGATAGCGTTGTACATATTTCCATGTTTATACAGATAGCGGTGTAGATATTTCAATGTTTATACTGATAGCGGTGGAGATATTTCCATGTTAATACAGATAGCGATGTAGATATTTCCATGTTTATAGTGATTGCGGTGTAGATATTTCCATGTTTATAGAGATTGCAGTGTAGATATTTCCATATTTATAGAGATAGCGTTGTACGTATTTCCATGTTTATAGAGATAGCGGAGTAGATATTTCCGTGGTTACACAGATGGCTGGGTAGGTATTTCCACGGGTATACAGACGGCACTGTAGATATTTCCATGTTTACAGATATGGTGGTGTAGATATTTCCATGTTTATACAGATGACTCTGTAGTTATTTGCATGTTTATACAGATGGTGGTGTAGATATTTCCATGTTCAGAGAGATAACAGTGTAGATATTTCCATGTTTATAAAGATAGCGAAGTAGATATTTCCATGTTGATACAGATAGCGGTGTAGATATTTCCATGTTTACAGAGATAGTGGTGTAGATATTTCCATCTTTGCACAGATTGCGCTGTAGACATTTCGATCTTTACACAGATAGCTGTGTAGATATTTGCAAGTTTACACAGATATCTGTGTAGATACTTCCATGTTTACACAGATAGCGTTGTAGATATTTCCATGTTTATACAGATAGCGGTGTAGATATTTCCATGTTTATACAGATATCGGTGTAGATATTTCCATGTTTATACTGATAGCGCTGGAGATATTTCCATATTTATACAGATAGCGATGTAGATATTTCCATGTTTATAGAGATGGCGGTGTAGATATTTCCATGTTTATAGAGATTGCAATGTAGATATTTCTATGTTTATAGAGATAGTGGTGTAGATATTTCCATGTGTATAGAGATGGCGGTGTAGGTATTTCCATGTGTATAGATATGGCGGTGTAGGTATTTCCATGTTTATAGAGATAGTGGTGAGGATATTTCCGTATTTATACAGATAGCGTTGTAGGTATTTCCAGGTTTATAGTGATAGTGGTGAGGATATTTCCGTATTTATACAGATAGCGTTGTAGATATTTCCATGTTTATACAGATAGCCGTTTTGGTATTTCCATGTTTATACAGATAGCGGTGTAGATATTTCCATGTTTATTCAGATAGCGGTGTAGATATTTCCATGTTTACACTGATAGGTGTGTAGATATTTCCATGTTTACACAGATAGCGTTGTAGATATTTCCATCTTTTTACAGATAGCGGTGTAGATATTTCAATGTTTATACAGATAACGGTGTTGGTATTTCCATGTTTATACAGATAGCGGTGTAGATATTTCCATGTTTATACAGAAGGCGGTGTAGATATTTCCAAGTTTATAAAGATAGCGGTGTAGTTATTTCCATGTTTATACAGATACCGGTGTACATATTTCCATGTTTCTTCAGATGGCTGTTTAGATATTTCCATGTGTATACAGATGGCAGTGTAGATATTTCCATGTTTATACAGAAGAGGTGTAGATATTTCCAAGTTTATACAGATGACTGTGTAGATATCTTCATGTTTTTACAGAGGGCGGTGTAGATATTTCCATTTTTATACAGATAACGGTGTCGCTATTTCTATGTTTACACAGATAGCGTTGTAGATATTTCCATCTTTATACAGATAGCGGTGTAGATATTTCAATGTTTATACAGATAACGGTGTTTGTATTTCCATGTTTATACAGATAGCGGTGTAGATATTTCCATGTTTATACAGAAGGCGGTGTAGATATTTCCAAGTTTATAAAGATAGCGGTGTAGTTATTTCCATGTTTATACAGATAGCGGTGTACATACTTCCATGTTTCTTCAGATGGCTGTGTAGACATTTCCATGTTTATACAGATGGCAGTGTAGATATTTCCATGTTTTTACAGATGGAGGTGTAGATATTTCCAAGTTTATACAGATGACTGTGTAGATATCTTGATGTTTTTACAGAGGGCGGTGTAGATATTTCCATGTTTATACAGATAACGGTGTCGCTATTTCTATGTTTATACAGATAGCAGTGTAGCTATTTCCATGTTTATAGAGATAGCTGTGTAGATATTTCCATGTTTATACAGATAGCGGTGTAGATATTTCCATGTTTATACAGATAGCCTTGTACATATTTCCATGTTTATACAGATAGCGGTGTAGATATTTCAGTGTTTATACTGATAGCGGTGGAGCTATTTCCATGTTAATACAGATAGCGATGTAGATATATCCATGTTTATAGTGATGGCGGTGTAGATATTTCCATGTTTATAGTGATTGCAGTGTAGATATTTCCATATTTATAGAGATAGCGTTGTACGTATTTCCATGTTTATAGAGATAGCGGAGTAGATATTTCCGTGGTTACACAGATGGCTGGGTAGGTCTTTCCACGGTATACAGATGGCACTGTAGATATTTCCATGTTTATAGATATGGTGGTGTAGATATTTCCATGTTTATACAGATGACTCTGTAGATATTTGCATGTTTATACAGATGGTGGTGTAGATATTTCCATGTTTATAGAGATAACAGTGTAGATATTTCCATGTTTATAAAGATAGCGAAGTAGATATTTCCATGTTGATACAGATAGCGGTGTAGATATTTCCATGTTTACAGAGATAGCGGTGTAGATATTTCCATCTTTGCACAGATTGCGCTGTAGACATTTCGATCTTTACACAGATAGCTGTGTAGATATTTGCAAGTTTACACAGATATCTGTGTAGATACTTCCATGTTTACACAGATAGCGTTGTAGATATTTCCATGTTTATACAGATAGCGGTGTAGATATTTCCATGTTTATACAGATATCGGTGTAGATATTTCCATGTTTATACTGATAGCGGTGGAGACATTTCCATATTTATACAGATAGCGATGTAGATATTTCCATGTTTATAGAGATGGCGGTGTAGATATTTCCATGTTTATAGAGATTGCAATGTAGATATTTCTATGTTTATAGAGATAGTGGTGTAGATATTTCCATGTGTACAGAGATGGTGGTGTAGGTATTTCCATGTGTATAGATATGGCGGTGTAGGTATTTCCATGTTTATAGAGATTGTGGTGAAGATATTTCCGTATTTATACAGATAGCGTTGTAGGTATTTCCACGTTTATAGTGATAGTGGTGAGGATATATCCATATTTATACAGATAGCGTTGTAGATATTTCCATGTTTATACAGATTGCCGTTTTGGTATTTCCATGTTTATAAAGATAGCGGTGTAGATATTTCCATGTTTATACAGATAGCGGTGTAGATATTTCCATGTTTACACAGAGAGGTGTGTAGATATTTCCATGTTTACACAGATAGCGTTGTAGATATTTCCATCTTTATACAGATAGCGGTGTAGATATTTCAATGTTTACACAGATAACGGTGTTGGTATTTCCATGTTTATACACATAGCGGTGTAGATATTTCCATGTTTATTCAGAGAGCGGTGTAGATATTTCCATGTTTACACTGATAGGTGTGTAGATATTTCCATGTTTACACAGATAGCGTTGTAGATATTTCCATCTTTTTACAGATAGCGGTGTAGATATTTCAATGTTTATACAGATAACGGTGTTGGTATTTCCATGTTTATACAGATAGCGGTGTAGATATTTCCATGTTTATACAGAAGGCGGTGTAGATATTTCCAAGTTTATAAAGATAGCGGTGTAGTTATTTCCATGTTTATACAGATACCGGTGTACATATTTCCATGTTTCTTCAGATGGCTGTTTAGATATTTCCATGTGTATACAGATGGCAGTGTAGATATTTCCATGTTTATACAGAAGAGGTGTAGATATTTCCAAGTTTATACAGATGACTGTGTAGATATGTTCATGTTTTTACAGAGGGCGGTGTAGATATTTCCATTTTTATACAGATAACGGTGTCGCTATTTCTATGTTTACACAGATAGCGTTGTAGATATTTCCATCTTTATACAGATAGCGGTGTAGATATTTCAATGTTTATACAGATAACAGTGTTTGTATTTCCATGTTTATACAGATAGCGGTGTAGATATTTCCATGTTTATACAGAAGGCAGTGTAGATATTTCCAAGTTTATAAAGATAGCGGTGTAGTTATTTCCATGTTTATACAGATAGCGGTGTACATACTTCCATGTTTCTTCAGATGGCTGTGTAGACATTTCCATGTGTATACAGATGGCAGTGTAGATATTTCCATGTTTTTACAGATGGAGGTGTAGATATTTCCAAGTTTATACAGATGACTGTGTAGATATCTTGATGTTTTTACAGAGGGCGGTGTAGATATTTCCATGTTTATACAGATAACGGTGTCGCTATTTCTATGTTTATACAGATAGCAGTGCAGCTATTTCCATGTTTATAGAGATAGCTGTGTAGATATTTCCATGTTTATACAGATAGCCGTGTAGATATTTCCATGTTTATACAGATAGCGTTGTACATATTTCCATGTTTATACAGATAGCGGTGTAGATATTTCAGTGTTTATACTGATAGCGGTGGAGCCATTTCCATGTTAATACAGATAGCGATGTAGATATTTCCATGTTTATGGTGATGGCGGTGTAGACATTTCCATGTTTATAGAGATTGCAGTGTAGATATTTCCATATTTATAGAGATAGCGTTGTACGTATTTCCATGTTTATAGAGATAGCGGAGTAGATATTTCCATGGTTACACAGATGGCTGGGTAGCTATTTCCACGGGTATACAGATGGCACTGTAGATATTTCCATGTTTATAGATATGGTGGTGTAGATATTTCCATGTTTATACAGATGACTCTGTAGATATTTGCATGTTTATACAGATGGTGGTGTAGATATTTCCATGTTTATAGAGATAACAGTGTAGATATTTCCATGTTTATAAACATAGCGAAGTAGATATTTCCATGTTGATACAGATAGCGGTGTAGATATTTCCATGTTTACAGAGATAGCGGTGTAGATATTTCCATCTTTGCACAGATTGCGCTGTAGACACTTCGATCTTTACACAGGTAGATGTGTAGATATTTGCAAGTTTACACAGATATCTGTGTAGATACTTCCATGTTTACACAGATAGCGTTGTAGATATTTCCATGTTTATACAGATAGCGGTGTAGATATTTCCATGTTTATACAGATATCGGTGTAGATATTTCCATGTTTATACTGATAGCGGTGGAGATATTTCCATATTTATACAGATAGCGATGTAGATATTTCCATGTTTATAGAGATGGCGGTGTAGATATTTCCATGTTTATAGAGATTGCAATGTAGATATTTCTATGTTTATAGAGATAGTGGTGTAGATATTTCCATGTGTACAGAGATGGCGGTGTAGGTATTTCCATGTGTATAGATATGGCGGTGTAGGTATTTCCATGTTTATAGAGATAGTGGTGAGGATATTTCCGTATTTATACAGATAGCGTTGTAGGTATTTCCAGGTTTATAGTGATAGTGGTGAGGATATTTCCGTATTTATACAGATAGCGTTGTAGATATTTCCATGTTTATACAGATAGCCGTTTTGGTATTTCCATGTTTATAAAGATAGCGGTGTAGATATTTCCATGTTTATACAGATAGCGGTGTAGATATTTCCATGTTTACACAGATAGGTGTGTAGATATTTCCATGTTTACACAGATAGCGTTGTAGATATTTCCATCTTTATACAGATAGCGGTGTAGATATTTCGATGTTTATACAGATAACGGTGTTGGTATTTCCATGTTTATACAGATAGCGGTGTAGATATTTCCATGTTTATTCAGAAGGCGGTGTAGATATTTCCAAGTTTATAAAGATAGCGGTGTAGTTATTTCCATGTTTATACAGATAGCGGTGTACATACTTCCATGTTTCTTCAGATGGCTGTGTAGATATTTCCATGTGTATACAGATGGCAGTGTAGATATTTCCATGTTTATACAGATGGAGGTGTAGATATTTCCAAGTTTATACAGATGACTGTGTAGATATCTTCATGTTTTTACAGAGGGCGGTTTAGATATTTCCATGTTTATACAGATAACGGTGTCGCTATTTCTATGTTTATACAGATAGCAGTGTAGCTATTTCCATGTTTATAGAGATAGCTGTGTAGATATTTCCATGTTTATACAGATAGCGGTGTAGATATTTCCATGTTTATACAGATAGCGTTGTACATATTTCCATGTTTATACAGATAGCGGTGTAGATATTTCAGTGTTTATACTGATAGCGGTGGAGCTATTTCCATGTTAATACAGATAGCGATGTAGATATTTCCATGTTTATAGTGATGGCGGTGTAGATATTTCCATGTTTATAGAGATTGCAGCGTAGATATTTCCATATTTATACAGATAGCGTTGTACGTATTTCCATGTTTATAGAGATAGCGGAGTAGATATTTCCGTGGTTACACAGATGGCTGGGTAGGTATTTCCACGGGTATACAGATGGCACTGTAGATATTTCCATGTTTATAGATATGGTGGTGTAGATATTTCCATGTTTATACAGATGACTCTGTAGATATTTGCATGTTTAGTCAGATGGTGGTGTAGATATTTCCATGTTTATAGAGATAACAGTGTAGATGTTTCCATGTTTATAAAGATAGCGAAGTAGATATTTCGATGTTGATACAGATAGCGGTGTAGATATTTCCATGTTTACAGAGATAGCGGTGTAGATATTTCCATCTTTGCACAGATTGCGCTGTAGACATTTCGATCTTTACACAGATAGCTGTGTAGATATTTGCAAGTTTACACAGATATCTGTGTAGATACTTCCATGTTTACACAGATAGCGTTGTAGATATTTCCATGTTTATACAGATAGCGGTGTAGATATTTCCATGTTTATACAGATATCGGTGTAGATATTTCCATGTTTATACTGATAGCGGTGGAGATATTTCAATATTTATACAGATAGCGATGTAGATATTTCCATGTTAATAGAGATGGCGGTGTAGATATTTCCATGTTTATAGAGATTGCAATGTAGATATTTCTATGTTTATAGAGATAGTGGTGTAGATATTTCCATGTGTATAGAGATGGCGGTGTAGGTATTTCCATGTTTATAGAGATAGTGGTGAGGATATTTCCGTAGTTATACAGATAGCGTTGTAGGTATTTCCAGGTTTATAGTGATAGTGGTGAGGATATTTCCGTATTTATACAGATAGCGTTGTAGATATTTCCATGTTTATACAGATAGCCGTTTTGGTATTTCCATGTTTATACAGATAGCGGTGTAGATATTTCCATGTTTATACAGATAGCGGTGTAGATATTTCCATGTTTACACAGATAGGTGTGTAGATATTTCCATGTTTACACAGATAGCGTTGTAGATATTTCCATCTTTATACAGATAGCGGTGTAGATATTTCAATGTTTATACAGATAACGGTGTTGGTATTTCCATGTTTATACAGATAGCGGTGTAGATATTTCCATGTTTATACAGAAGGCGGTGTAGATATTTCCAAGTTTATAAAGATAGCGGTGTAGTTATTTCCATGTTTATACAGATTGCGGTGTAGATATTTCCATGTTTATACAGATAGCGTTGTACATATTTCCATGTTTATACAGATAGCGGTGTAGATATTTCAGTGTTTATACTGATAGCGGTGGAGCTATTTCCATGTTAATACAGATAGCGATGTAGATATTTCCATGTTTATAGTGATGGCGGTGTAGATATTTCCATGTTTATGGAGATTGCAGTGTAGCTATTTCCATATTTATAGAGATAGCGCTGTACGTATTTCCATGTCTGTAGAGATAGCCGAGTAGATATTTCCGTGGTTACACAGATGGCTGGGTAGGTATTTCCACGGGTATACAGATGGTACTGTAGATATTTCCATGTTTATACAGATGACTCTGTAGATATTTGCATGTTTACAGATGGTGGTGTAGATATTTCCATGTTTATAGAGATAACAGTGTAGATATTTCCAGGTTTATAAAGATAGCGAAGTAGATATTTCCATGTTGATACAGATAGCGGTGTAGATATTTCCATGTTTACAGAGATAGTGGTGTAGATATTTCCATCTTTGCACAGATTGCGCTGTAGACATTTCGATCTTTACACAGATAGCTGTGTAGATACTTCCATGTTTACACAGATAGCGTTGTAGATATTTCCATGTTTATACAGATAGCGTTGTAGATATTTCCATGTTTATACAGATATCGGTGTAGATATTTCCATGTTTATACTGATAGCGGTGGAGATATTTCCATATTTATACAGATAGCGATGTAGATATTTCCATGTTTATAGAGATGGCGGTGTAGATATTTCCATGTTTATAGAGATTGCAATGCAGATATTTCTATGTTTATAGAGATAGTGGTGTAGATATTTCCATGTGTATAGAGATTGCGGTGTAGGTATTTCCATGTGTATAGATATGGCGGTGTAGGTATTTCCATGTTTATAGAGATAGTGGTGAGGATATTTCCGTATTTATACAGATAGCGTTGTAGGTATTTCCAGGTTTATAGTGATAGTGGTGAGGATATTTCCGTATTTATACAGATAGCGTTGTAGATATTTCCATGTTTGTACAGATAGCCGTTTTGGTATTTCCATGTTTATACAGATAGCGGTGTAGATATTTCCATGTTTATACAGATAGCGGTGTAGATATTTCCATGTTTACACAGATAGGTGTGTAGATATTTCCATGTTTACACAGATAGCATTGTAGATATTTCCATCTTTTTACAGATAGCGGTGTAGATATTTCAATGTTTATACAGATAACGGTGTTGGTATTTCCATGTTTATACAGATAGCGGTGTAGATATTTCCATGTTTATACAGAAGGCGGTGTAGATATTTCCAAGTTTATAAAGACAGCGGTGTAGTTATTTCCATGTTTATACAGATACCGGTGTACATATTTCCATGTTTCTTCAGATGGCTGTGTAGATATTTCCATGTGTATACAGATGGCAGTGTAGATATTTCCATGTTTATACAGAAGAGGTGTAGATATTTCCAAGTTTATACAGATGACTGTATAGATATCTTCATGTTTTTACAGAGGGCGGTGTAGATATTTCCATGTTTATACAGATAACGGTGTCGCTATTTCTATGTTTACACAGATAGCAGTGTAGCTATTTTCATGTTTATAGAGATAGCTGTGTAGATATTTCCATGTTTATACAGATAGCGGTGTAGATATTTCCATGTTTATAAAGATAGCGGTGTAGATATTTCCATGTTTATACAGAAGGCGGTGTAGATATTTCCAAGTTTATAAAGATTGCGGTGTAGATATTTCCATGTTTATACAGATAGCGGTGTACATATTTCCATGTTTCTTCAGATGGCTGCGTAGATATTTCCATGTGTATACAGATGGCAGTGTAGATATTTCCATGTTTATACAGATGGAGGTGTAGATATTTCCAAGTTTATACAGATGACTGTGTAGATATCTTCATGTTTTTACAGAGGGCGGTGTAGATATTTCCATGTTTATACAGATAACGGTGTCGCTACTTCTATGTTTATACAGATAGCAGGGTAGCTATTTCCATGTTTATAGAGATAGCTGTGTAGATATTTCCATGTTTATACAGATTGCGGTGTAGATATTTCCATGTTTATACAGATAGCGTTGTACATATTTCCATGTTTATACAGATAGCGGTGTAGATATTTCAATGTTTATACTGATAGCGGTGGAGATATTTCCATGTTAATACAGATAGCGATGTAGATATTTCCATGTTTATAGTGATTGCGGTGTAGATATTTCCATGTTTATAGAGATTGCAGTGTAGATATTTCCATATTTATAGAGATAGCGTTGTACGTATTTCCATGTTTATAGAGATAGCGGAGTAGATATTTCCGTGGTTACACAGATGGCTGGGTAGGTATTTCCACGGGTATACAGACGGCACTGTAGATATTTCCATGTTTACAGATATGGTGGTGTAGATATTTCCATGTTTATACAGATGACTCTGTAGTTATTTGCATGTTTATACAGATGGTGGTGTAGATATTTCCATGTTCAGAGAGATAACAGTGTAGATATTTCCATGTTTATAAAGATAGCGAAGTAGATATTTCCATGTTGATACAGATAGCGGTGTAGATATTTCCATGTTTACAGAGATAGTGGTGTAGATATTTCCATCTTTGCACAGATTGCGCTGTAGACATTTCGATCTTTACACAGATAGCTGTGTAGATATTTGCAAGTTTACACAGATATCTGTGTAGATACTTCCATGTTTACACAGATAGCGTTGTAGATATTTCCATGTTTATACAGATAGCGGTGTAGATATTTCCATGTTTATACAGATATCGGTGTAGATATTTCCATGTTTATACTGATAGCGGTGGAGATATTTCCATATTTATACAGATAGCGATGTAGATATTTCCATGTTTATAGAGATGGCGGTGTAGATATTTCCATGTTTATAGAGATTGCAATGTAGATATTTCTATGTTTATAGAGATAGTGGTGTAGATATTTCCATGTGTATAGAGATGGCGGTGTAGGTATTTCCATGTGTATAGATATGGCGGTGTAGGTATTTCCATGTTTATAGAGATAGTGGTGAGGATATTTCCGTATTTATACAGATAGCGTTGTAGGTATTTCCAGGTTTATAGTGATAGTGGTGAGGATATTTCCGTATTTATACAGATAGCGTTGTAGATATTTCCATGTTTATACAGATAGCCGTTTTGGTATTTCCATGTTTATACAGATAGCGGTGTAGATATTTCCATGTTTATTCAGATAGCGGTGTAGATATTTCCATGTTTACACTGATAGGTGTGTAGATATTTCCATGTTTACACAGATAGCGTTGTAGATATTTCCATCTTTTTACAGATAGCGGTGTAGATATTTCAATGTTTATACAGATAACGGTGTTGGTATTTCCATGTTTATACAGATAGCGGTGTAGATATTTCCATGTTTATACAGAAGGCGGTGTAGATATTTCCAAGTTTATAAAGATAGCGGTGTAGTTATTTCCATGTTTATACAGATACCGGTGTACATATTTCCATGTTTCTTCAGATGGCTGTTTAGATATTTCCATGTGTATACAGATGGCAGTGTAGATATTTCCATGTTTATACAGAAGAGGTGTAGATATTTCCAAGTTTATACAGATGACTGTGTAGATATCTTCATGTTTTTACAGAGGGCGGTGTAGATATTTCCATTTTTATACAGATAACGGTGTCGCTATTTCTATGTTTACACAGATAGCGTTGTAGATATTTCCATCTTTATACAGATAGCGGTGTAGATATTTCAATGTTTATACAGATAACGGTGTTTGTATTTCCATGTTTATACAGATAGCGGTGTAGATATTTCCATGTTTATACAGAAGGCGGTGTAGATATTTCCAAGTTTATAAAGATAGCGGTGTAGTTATTTCCATGTTTATACAGATAGCGGTGTACATACTTCCATGTTTCTTCAGATGGCTGTGTAGACATTTCCATGTGTATACAGATGGCAGTGTAGATATTTCCATGTTTTTACAGATGGAGGTGTAGATATTTCCAAGTTTATACAGATGACTGTGTAGATATCTTGATGTTTTTACAGAGGGCGGTGTAGATATTTCCATGTTTATACAGATAACGGTGTCGCTATTTCTATGTTTATACAGATAGCAGTGTAGCTATTTCCATGTTTATAGAGATAGCTGTGTAGATATTTCCATGTTTATACAGATAGCGGTGTAGATATTTCCATGTTTATACAGATAGCCTTGTACATATTTCCATGTTTATACAGATAGCGGTGTAGATATTTCAGTGTTTATACTGATAGCGGTGGAGCTATTTCCATGTTAATACAGATAGCGATGTAGATATATCCATGTTTATAGTGATGGCGGTGTAGATATTTCCATGTTTATAGTGATTGCAGTGTAGATATTTCCATATTTATAGAGATAGCGTTGTACGTATTTCCATGTTTATAGAGATAGCGGAGTAGATATTTCCGTGGTTACACAGATGGCTGGGTAGGTCTTTCCACGGTATACAGATGGCACTGTAGATATTTCCATGTTTATAGATATGGTGGTGTAGATATTTCCATGTTTATACAGATGACTCTGTAGATATTTGCATGTTTATACAGATGGTGGTGTAGATATTTCCATGTTTATAGAGATAACAGTGTAGATATTTCCATGTTTATAAAGATAGCGAAGTAGATATTTCCATGTTGATACAGATAGCGGTGTAGATATTTCCATGTTTACAGAGATAGCGGTGTAGATATTTCCATCTTTGCACAGATTGCGCTGTAGACATTTCGATCTTTACACAGATAGCTGTGTAGATATTTGCAAGTTTACACAGATATCTGTGTAGATACTTCCATGTTTACACAGATAGCGTTGTAGATATTTCCATGTTTATACAGATAGCGGTGTAGATATTTCCATGTTTATACAGATATCGGTGTAGATATTTCCATGTTTATACTGATAGCGGTGGAGATATTTCCATATTTATACAGATAGCGATGTAGATATTTCCATGTTTATAGAGATGGCGGTGTAGATATTTCCATGTTTATAGAGATTGCAATGTAGATATTTCTATGTTTATAGAGATAGTGGTGTAGATATTTCCATGTGTACAGAGATGGTGGTGTAGGTATTTCCATGTGTATAGATATGGCGGTGTAGGTATTTCCATGTTTATAGAGATTGTGGTGAAGATATTTCCGTATTTATACAGATAGCGTTGTAGGTATTTCCAGGTTTATAGTGATAGTGGTGAGGATATATCCATATTTATACAGATAGCGTTGTAGATATTTCCATGTTTATACAGATTGCCGTTTTGGTATTTCCATGTTTATAAAGATAGCGGTGTAGATATTTCCATGTTTATACAGATAGCGGTGTAGATATTTCCATGTTTACACAGAGAGGTGTGTAGATATTTCCATGTTTACACAGATAGCGTTGTAGATATTTCCATCTTTATACAGATAGCGGTGTAGATATTTCAATGTTTACACAGATAACGGTGTTGGTATTTCCATGTTTATACAGATAGCGGTGTAGATATTTCCATGTTTATTCAGAGAGCGGTGTAGATATTTCCATGTTTACACTGATAGGTGTGTAGATATTTCCATGTTTACACAGATAGCGTTGTAGATATTTCCATCTTTTTACAGATAGCGGTGTAGATATTTCAATGTTTATACAGATAACGGTGTTGGTATTTCCATGTTTATACAGATAGCGGTGTAGATATTTCCATGTTTATACAGAAGGCGGTGTAGATATTTCCAAGTTTATAAAGATAGCGGTGTAGTTATTTCCATGTTTATACAGATACCGGTGTACATATTTCCATGTTTCTTCAGATGGCTGTTTAGATATTTCCATGTGTATACAGATGGCAGTGTAGATATTTCCATGTTTATACAGAAGAGGTGTAGATATTTCCAAGTTTATACAGATGACTGTGTAGATATGTTCATGTTTTTACAGAGGGCGGTGTAGATATTTCCATTTTTATACAGATAACGGTGTCGCTATTTCTATGTTTACACAGATAGCGTTGTAGATATTTCCATCTTTATACAGATAGCGGTGTAGATATTTCAATGTTTATACAGATAACAGTGTTTGTATTTCCATGTTTATACAGATAGCGGTGTAGATATTTCCATGTTTATACAGAAGGCAGTGTAGATATTTCCAAGTTTATAAAGATAGCGGTGTAGTTATTTCCATGTTTATACAGATAGCGGTGTACATACTTCCATGTTTCTTCAGATGGCTGTGTAGACATTTCCATGTGTATACAGATGGCAGTGTAGATATTTCCATGTTTTTACAGATGGAGGTGTAGATATTTCCAAGTTTATACTGATGACTGTGTAGATATCTTGATGTTTTTACAGAGGGCGGTGTAGATATTTCCATGTTTATACAGATAACGGTGTCGCTATTTCTATGTTTATACAGATAGCAGTGTAGCTATTTCCATGTTTATAGAGATAGCTGTGTAGATATTTCCATGTTTATACAGATAGCCGTGTAGATATTTCCATGTTTATACAGATAGCGTTGTACATATTTCCATGTTTATACAGATAGCGGTGTAGATATTTCAGTGTTTATACTGATAGCGGTGGAGCCATTTCCATGTTAATACAGATAGCGATGTAGATATATCCATGTTTATGGTGATGGCGGTGTAGACATTTCCATGTTTATAGTGATTGCAGTGTAGATATTTCCATATTTATAGAGATAGCGTTGTACGTATTTCCATGTTTATAGAGATAGCGGAGTAGATATTTCCGTGGTTACACAGATGGCTGGGTAGGTCTTTCCACGGTATACAGATGGCACTGTAGATATTTCCATGTTTATAGATATGGTGGTGTAGATATTTCCATGTTTATACAGATGACTCTGTAGATATTTGCATGTTTATACAGATGGTGGTGTAGATATTTCCATGTTTATAGAGATAACAGTGTAGATATTTCCATGTTTATAAAGATAGCGAAGTAGATATTTCCATGTTGATACAGATAGCGGTGTAGATATTTCCATGTTTACAGAGATAGCGGTGTAGATATTTCCATCTTTGCACAGATTGCGCTGTAGACATTTCGATCTTTACACAGATAGCTGTGTAGATATTTGCAAGTTTACACAGATATCTGTGTAGATACTTCCATGTTTACACAGATAGCGTTGTAGATATTTCCATGTTTATACAGATAGCGGTGTAGATATTTCCATGTTTATACAGATATCGGTGTAGATATTTCCATGTTTATACTGATAGCGGTGGAGATATTTCCATATTTATACAGATAGCGATGTAGATATTTCCATGTTTATAGAGATGGCGGTGTAGATATTTCCATGTTTATAGAGATTGCAATGTAGATATTTCTATGTTTATAGAGATAGTGGTGTAGATATTTCCATGTGTACAGAGATGGTGGTGTAGGTATTTCCATGTGTATAGATATGGCGGTGTAGGTATTTCCATGTTTATAGAGATTGTGGTGAAGATATTTCCGTATTTATACAGATAGCGTTGTAGGTATTTCCAGGTTTATAGTGATAGTGGTGAGGATATATCCATATTTATACAGATAGCGTTGTAGATATTTCCATGTTTATACAGATTGCCGTTTTGGTATTTCCATGTTTATAAAGATAGCGGTGTAGATATTTCCATGTTTATACAGATAGCGGTGTAGATATTTCCATGTTTACACAGAGAGGTGTGTAGATATTTCCATGTTTACACAGATAGCGTTGTAGATATTTCCATCTTTATACAGATAGCGGTGTAGATATTTCAATGTTTATACAGATAACGGTGTTGGAATTTCCATGTTTATACAGATAGCGGTGTAGATATTTCCATGTTTATACAGAAGGCGGTGTAGATATTTCCAAGTTTATAAATCTAGCGGTGTAGTTATTTCCATGTTTATACAGATAGCGGTGTACATACTTCCATGTTTCTTTAGATGGCTGTGTAGATATATCCATGTGTATACAGATGGCAGTGTAGATATTTCCATGTTTATACAGATGGAGGTGTAGATATTTCCAAGTTTATACAGATTACTGTGTAGATATCTTCATGTTTTTACAGAGGGCGGTGTAGATATTTCCATGTTTATACAGATAACGGTGTCGCTATTTCTATGTTTATACAGATAGCAGTGTAGCTATTTCCATGTTTATAGAGATAGCTGTGTAGATATTTCCATGTTTATACAGATAGCGGTGTAGATATTTCCATGTTTATACAGATAGCGTTGTACATATTTCCATGTTTATACAGATAGCGGTGTAGGTATTTCAGTGTTTATACTGATAGCGGTGGAGCTATTTCCATGTTAATACAGATAGCGATGTAGATATTTCCATGTTTGTAGTGATTGCGGTGTAGATATTTCCATGTTTATAGAGATTGCAGTGTAGCTATTTCCATATTTATAGAGATAGCGTTGTACGTATTTCCATGTTTATAGAGATAGCGGAGTAGATATTTCCGTGGTTACACAGATGGCTGGGTATGTATTTCTACGGGTATACAGATGGCACTGTAGATATTTCCATGTTTATAGATATGGTGGTGTAGATATTTCCATGTTTATACAGATGACTCTAGATATTTGCATGTTTATACAGATGGTGGTGTAGATATTTCCATGTTTATAGAGATAACAGTGTAGATATTTCCATGTTTATACAGATAGCGAAGTAGATATTTCCATGTTGATACAGATAGCGGTGTAGATATTTCCATGTTTACAGAGATAGCGGTGTAGATATTTCCATCTTTGCACAGATTGCGCTGTAGACATTTCGATCTTTACACAGATAGCTGTGTAGATATTTGCAAGTTTACACAGATATCTGTGTAGATACTTCCATGTTTACACAGATAGCATTGTAGATATTTCCGTGTTTATACAGATAGCGGTGTAGATATTTCCATGTTTATACAGATATCGGTGTAGATATTTCCATGTTTATACTGATAGCGGTGGAGATATTTCCATATTTATACAGATAGCGATGTAGATATTTCCATGTTTATAGAGATGGCGGTGTAGATATTTCCATGTTTATAGAGATTGCAATGTAGATATTTCTATGTTTATAGAGATAGTGGTGTAGATATTTCCATGTGTATAGAGATGGCGTTGTAGGTATTTCCATGTGTATAGATATGGCGGTGTAGGTATTTCCATGTTTATAGGGATAGTGGTGAGGATATTTCCGTATTTATACAGATAGCGTTGTAGATATTTCCATGTTTATACAGATAGCCGTTTTGGTATTTCCATGGTTATACAGATAGCGGTGTAGATATTTCCATGTTTATACAGATAGCAGTGTAGATATTTCCATGTTTACACAGATAGCTGTGTAGATATTTCCATGTTTACACAGATAGCGTTGTAGATATTTCCATCTTTATACAGATAGCGGTGTAGATATTTCAATGTTTATACAGATAACGGTGTTGGTATTTCCATGTTTATACAGATAGCGGTGTAGATATTTCCATGTTTATACAGAAGGCGGTGTAGATATTTCCAAGTTTATAAAGATAGCGGTGTAGTTATTTCCATGTTTATACAGATAGCGGTGTACATACTTCCATGTTTCTTCAGATGGCTGTGTAGATATTTCCATGTGTATACAGATGGCAGTGTAGATATTTCCATGTTTATACAGATGGAGGTGTAGATATTTCCAAGTTTATACAGATGACTGTGTAGATATCTTCATGTTTTTACAGAGGGCGGTGTAGATATTTCCATGTTTATACAGATAACGGTGTCGCTATTTCTATGTTTATACAGATAGCAGTGTAGCTATTTCCATGTTTATAGAGATAGCTGTGTAGATATTTCCATGTTTATACAGATAGCGGTGTAGATATTTCCATGTTTATACAGATAGCGTTGTACATATTTCCATGTTTATACAGATAGCGGTGTAGATATTTCAGTGTTTATACTGATAGCGGTGGAGCTATTTCCATGTTAATACAGATAGCGATGTAGATATTTCCATGTTTGTAGTGATTGCGGTGTAGATATTTCCATGTTTATAGAGATTGCAGTGTAGATATTTCCATATTTATAGAGATAGCGTTGTACGTATTTCCATGTTTATAGAGATAGCGGAGTAGATATTTCCGTGGTTACACAGATGGCTGGGTAGGTATTTCCACGGGTATACAGATGGCACTGTAGATATTTCCATGTTTATAGATATGGTGGTGTAGATATTTCCATGTTTATACAGATGACTCTGTAGATATTTGCATGTTTATACAGATGGTGGTGTAGATATTTCCATGTTTATAGAGATAACAGTGTAGATATTTCCATGTTTATACAGATAGCGAAGTAGATATTTCCATGTTGATACAGATAGCGGTGTAGATATTTCCATGTTTACAGAGATAGCGGTGTAGATATTTCCATCTTTGCACAGATTGCGCTGTAGACATTTCGATCTTTACACAGATAGCTGTGTAGATGTTTGCAAGTTTACACAGATATCTGTGTAGATACTTACATGTTTACACAGATAGCATTGTAGATATTTCCATGTTTATACAGATATCGGTGTAGATATTTCCATGTTTATACTGATAGCGGTGGAGATATTTCCATATTTATACAGATAGCGATGTAGATATTTCCATGTTTATAGAGATGGCGGTGTAGATATTTCCATGTTTATAGAGATTGCAATGTAGATATTTCTATGTTTATAGAGATAGTGGTGTAGATATTTCCATGTGTATAGAGATGGCGGTGTAGGTATTTCCATGTGTATAGATATGGCGGTGTAGGTATTTCCATGTTTATAGAGATAGTGGTGAGGATATTTCCGTATTTATACAGACAGTGTTGCAGGTATTTCCAGGTTTATAGTGATAGTGGTGAGGATATTTCCGTATTTATACAGATAGCGTTGTAGATATTTCCATGTTTATACAGATAGCCGTTTTGGTATTTCCATGTTTATACAGATAGCGGTGTAGATATTTCCATGTTTATACAGATAGCGGTGTAGATATTTCCATGTTTACACAGATAGGTGTGTAGATATTTCCATGTTTACACAGATAGCGTTGTAGATATTTCCATCTTTATACAGATAGCGGTGTAGATATTTCAATGTTTATACAGATAACGGTGTTAGTATTTCCATGTTTATACAGATAGCGGTGTAGATATTTCCATGTTTATACAGAAGGCGGTGTAGATATTTCCAAGTTTATAAAGATAGCGGTGTAGTTATTTCCATGTTTTTACAGATAGCGGTGTACATATTTCCATGTTTCTTCAGATGGCTGTGTAGATATTTCCATGTGTATACAGATGGCAGTGTAGATATTTCCATGTTTATACAGATGGAGGTGTAGATATTTCCAAGTTTATACAGATGACTGTGTAGATATCTTCATGTTTTTACACAGGGCGGTGTAGATATTTCCATGTTTATACAGATAACGGTGTCGCTATTTCTATGTTTATACAGATAGCAGTGTAGCTATTTCCATGTTTATAGAGATAGCTGTGTAGATATTTCCATGTTTATACAGATAGCGGTGTAGATATTTCCATGTTTATACAGATAGCGTTGTACATATTTCCATGTTTATACAGATAGCGGTGTAGATATTTCAGTGTTTATACTGATAGCGGTGGATCCATTTCCATGTTAATACAGATAGCGATGTAGATATTTCCATGTTTATAGTGATGGCGGTGTAGATATTTCCATGTTTATAGAGATTGCAGTGTAGATATTTCCATATTTATAGAGATAGCGTTGTACGTATTTCCATGTTTATAGAGATAGCGGAGTAGATATTTCCGTGGTTACACAGATGGCTGGATAGGTATTTCCACGGGTATACAGATGGCACTGTAGATATTTCCATGTTTATAGATATGGTGGTGTAGATATTTCCATGTTTATACAGATGACTCTGTAGATATTTGCATGTTTATACAGATGGTGGTGTAGATATTTCCATGTTTATAGAGATAACAGTGTAGATATTTCCATGTTTATAAAGATAGCGAAGTAGATATTTCCATGTTGATACAGATAGCGGTGTAGATATTTCCATGTTTACAGAGATAGCGGTGTAGATATTTCCATCTTTGCACAGATTGCACTGTAGACATTTCGATCTTTGCACAGATAGCTGTGTAGATATTTGCAAGTTTACACAGATATCGGTGTAGATACTTCCATGTTTACACAGATAGCGTTGTAGATATTTCCATGTTTATACAGATAGCGGTGTAGATATTTCCATGTTTATACAGATATCGGTGTAGATATTTCCATGTTTATACTGATAGCGGTGGAGATATTTCCATATTTATACAGATAGCGATGTAGATATTTCCATGTTTATAGAGATGGCGGTGTAGATATTTCCATGTTTATAGAGATTGCAATGTAGATATTTCTATGTTTATAGAGATAGTGGTGTAGATATTTCCATGTGTACAGAGATGGCGGTGTAGGTATTTCCATGTGTATAGATATGGCGGTGTAGGTATTTCCATGTTTATAGAGATAGTGGTGAGGATATTTCCGTATTTATACAGATAGCGTTGTAGGTATTTCCAGGTTTATAGTGATAGTGGTGAGGATATTTCCGTATTTATACAGATAGCGTTGTAGATATTTCCATGTTTATACAGATAGCCGTTTTGGTATTTCCATGTTTATACAGATAGCGGTGTAGATATTTCCATGTTTATACAGATAGCGGTGTAGATATTTCCATGTTTACACAGATAGGTGTGTAGATATTTCCATGTTTACACAGATAGCGTTGTAGATATTTCCATCTTTATACAGATAGCGGTGTAGATATTTCAATGTTTATACAGATAACGGTGTTAGTATTTCCATGTTTATACAGATAGCGGTGTAGATATTTCCATGTTTATACAGAAGGCGATGTAGATATTTCCAAGTTTATAAAGATAGCGGTGTAGTTATTTCCATGTTTATACAGATAGCGGTGTACATATTTCCATGTTTCTTCAGATGGCTGTGTAGATATTTCCATGTGTATACAGATGGCAGTGTAGATATTTCCATGTTTATACAGATGGAGGTGTAGATATTTCCAAGTTTATACAGATGACTGTGTAGATATCTTCATGTTTTTACAGAGGGCGGTGTAGATATTTCCATGTTTATACAGATAACGGTGTCGCTATTTCTATGTTTATACAGATAGCAGTGTAGCTATTTCCATGTTTATAGAGATAGCTGTGTAGATATTTCCATGTTTATACAGATAGCGGTGTAGATATTTCCATGTTTATACAGATAGCGTTGTACATATTTCCATGTTTATACAGATAGCGGTGTAGATATTTCAGTGTTTTTACTGATAGCGGTGGAGCTATTTCCATGTTAATACAGATAGCGATGTAGATATTTCCATGTTTATAGTGATGGCGGTGTAGATATTTCCATGTTTATAGAGATTGCAGCGTAGGTATTTCCATATTTATAGAGATAGCGTTGTACGTATTTCCATGTTTATAGAGATAGCGGAGTAGATATTTCCGTGGTTACACAGATGCCTGGGTAGGTATTTCCACGGGTATACAGATGGCACTGTAGATATTTCCATGTTTATAGATATGGTGGTGTAGATGTTTCCATGTTTATACAGATGACTCTGTAGATATTTGCATGTTTATACAGATGGTGGTGTAGATATTTCCATGTTTATAGAGATAACAGTGTAGATATTTCCATGTTTATAAAGATAGCGAAGTAGATATTTCCATGTTGATACAGATAGCGGTGTAGATATTTCCATGTTTACAGAGATAGCGGTGTAGATATTTCCATCTTTGCACAGATTGCGCTGTAGACATTTCGATCTTTACACAGATAGCTGTGTAGATATTTGCAAGTTTACACAGATATCTGTGTAGATACTTCCATGTTTACACAGATAGCGTTGTAGATATTTCCATGTTTATACAGATAGCGGTGTAGATATTTCCATATTTATACAGATATCGGTGTAGATATTTCCATGTTTATACTGATAGCGGTGGAGATATTTCCATATTTATACAGATAGCGATGTAGATATTTCCATGTTTATAGAGATGGCGGTGTAGATATTTCCATGTTTATAGAGATTGCAATGTAGATATTTCTATGTTTATAGAGATAGTGGTGTAGATATTTCCATGTGTACAGAGATGGCGGTGTAGGTATTTCCATGTGTATAGATATGGCGGTGTAGGTATTTCCATGTTTATAGAGATAGTGGTGAGGATATTTCCGTATTTATACAGATAGCGTTGTAGGCATTTCCAGGTTTATAGTGATAGTGGTGAGGATATTTCCGTATTTATACAGATAGCGTTGTAGATATTTCCATGTTTATACAGATAGCCGTTTTGGTATTTCCATGTTTATAAAGATAGCGGTGTAGATATTTCCATGTTTATACAGATAGCGGTGTAGATATTTCCATGTTTACACAGATAGGTGTGTAGATATTTCCATGTTTACACAGATAGCGTTGTAGATATTTCCATCTTTATACAGATAGCGGTGTAGATATTTCAATGTTTATACAGATAACGGTGTTGGTATTTCCATGTTTATACAGATAGCGGTGTAGATATTTCCATGTTTATACAGAAGGCGGTGTAGATATTTCCAAGTTTATAAAGATAGCGGTGTAGTTATTTCCATGTTTATACAGATAGCGGTGTACATATTTCCATGTTTCTTCAGATGGCTGTGTAGATATTTCCATGTGTATACAGATGGAGGTGTAGATATTTCCAAGTTTATACAGATGACTGTGTAGATATCTTCATGTTTTTACAGAGGGCGGTGTAGATATTTCCATGTTTATACAGATAACGGTGTCGATATTTCTATGTTTATACAGATAGCAGTGTAGCTATTTCCATGTTTAGAGAGATAGCTGTGTAGATATTTCCAAGTTTATACAGATAGCGGTGTAGATAGTTCCATGTTTATACAGATAGCGTTGTACATATTTCCATGTTTATACAGATAGCGGTGTAGATATTTCAGTGTTTTTACTGATAGCGGTGGAGCTATTTCCATGTTAATGCAGATAGCGATGTAGATATTTCCATGTTTATAGTGATGGCGGTGTAGATATTTCCATGTTTATAGAGATTGCAGCGTAGGTATTTCCATATTTATAGAGATAGCGTTGTACGTATTTCCATGTTTATAGAGATAGCGGAGTAGATATTTCCGTGGTTACACAGATGCCTGGGTAGGTATTTCCACGGGTATACAGATGGCACTGTAGATATTTCCATGTTTATAGATATGGTGGTGTAGATGTTTCCATGTTTATACAGATGACTCTGTAGATATTTGCATGTTTATACAGATGGTGGTGTAGATATTTCCATGTTTATAGAGATAACAGTGTAGATATTTCCATGTTTATAAACATAGCGAAGTAGATATTTCCATGTTGATACAGATAGCGGTGTAGATATTTCCATGTTTACAGAGATAGCGGTGTAGATATTTCCATCTTTGCACAGATTGCGCTGTAGACATTTCGATCTTTACACAGATAGCTGTGTAGATATTTGCAAGTTTACACAGATATCTGTGTAGATACTTCCATGTTTACACAGATAGCGTTGTAGATATTTCCATGTTTATACAGATAGTGGTGTAGATATTTCCATGTTTATACAGATTTCGGGGTAGATATTTCCATGTTTATACTGATAGCGGTGGAGATATTTCCATATTTATACAGATAGCGATGTAGATATTTCCATGTTTATAGAGATGGCGGTGTAGATATTTCCATGTTTATAGAGATTGCAATGTAGATATGTCTATGTTTATACAGATAGTTGTGTTGATATTTCCATGTGTATAGAGATGACGGTGTAGTTATTTCCATGTGTATAGATATGGCGGTGTAGGTATTTCCATGTTTATAGAGATAGTGGTGAGGATATTTCCGTATTTATACAGATAGCGTTGTAGGTATTTCCAGGTTTATAGTGATAGTGGTGAGGATATTTCCGTATTTATACAGATAGCGTTGTAGATATTTCCATGTTTATACAGATAGCCGTTTTGGTATTTCCATGTTTATACAGATAGCGGTGTAGATATTTCCATGTTTATACAGATAGCGGTGTAGATATTTCCATGTTTACACAGATAGGTGTGTAGATATTTCCATGTTTACACAGATAGCGTTGTAGATATTTCCATCTTTATACAGATAGCGGTGTAGATATTTCAATGTTTATACAGATAACGGTGTTGGTATTTCCATGTTTATACAGATAGCGGTGTAGATATTTCCATATTTATACAGATATCGGTGTAGATATTTCCATGTTTATACTGATAGCGGTGGAGATATTTCCATATTTATACAGATAGCGATGTAGATATTTCCATGTTTATAGAGATGGCGGTGTAGATATTTCCATGTTTATAGAGATTGCAATGTAGATATTTCTATGTTTATAGAGATAGTGGTGTAGATATTTCCATGTGTACAGAGATGGCGGTGTAGGTATTTCCATGTGTATAGATATGGCGGTGTAGGTATTTCCATGTTTATAGAGATAGTGGTGAGGATATTTCCGTATTTATACAGATAGCGTTGTAGGCATTTCCAGGTTTATAGTGATAGTGGTGAGGATATTTCCGTATTTATACAGATAGCGTTGTAGATATTTCCATGTTTATACAGATAGCCGTTTTGGTATTTCCATGTTTATAAAGATAGCGGTGTAGATATTTCCATGTTTATACAGATAGCGGTGTAGATATTTCCATGTTTACACAGATAGGTGTGTAGATATTTCCATGTTTACACAGATAGCGTTGTAGATATTTCCATCTTTATACAGATAGCGGTGTAGATATTTCAATGTTTATACAGATAACGGTGTTGGTATTTCCATGTTTATACAGATAGCGGTGTAGATATTTCCATGTTTATACAGAAGGCGGTGTAGATATTTCCAAGTTTATAAAGATAGCGGTGTAGTTATTTCCATGTTTATACAGATAGCGGTGTACATATTTCCATGTTTCTTCAGATGGCTGTGTAGATATTTCCATGTGTATACAGATGGAGGTGTAGATATTTCCAAGTTTATACAGATGACTGTGTAGATATCTTCATGTTTTTACAGAGGGCGGTGTAGATATTTCCATGTTTATACAGATAACGGTGTCGATATTTCTATGTTTATACAGATAGCAGTGTAGCTATTTCCATGTTTAGAGAGATAGCTGTGTAGATATTTCCAAGTTTATACAGATAGCGGTGTAGATAGTTCCATGTTTATACAGATAGCGTTGTACATATTTCCATGTTTATACAGATAGCGGTGTAGATATTTCAGTGTTTTTACTGATAGCGGTGGAGCTATTTCCATGTTAATGCAGATAGCGATGTAGATATTTCCATGTTTATAGTGATGGCGGTGTAGATATTTCCATGTTTATAGAGATTGCAGCGTAGGTATTTCCATATTTATAGAGATAGCGTTGTACGTATTTCCATGTTTATAGAGATAGCGGAGTAGATATTTCCGTGGTTACACAGATGCCTGGGTAGGTATTTCCACGGGTATACAGATGGCACTGTAGATATTTCCATGTTTATAGATATGGTGGTGTAGATGTTTCCATGTTTATACAGATGACTCTGTAGATATTTGCATGTTTATACAGATGGTGGTGTAGATATTTCCATGTTTATAGAGATAACAGTGTAGATATTTCCATGTTTATAAAGATAGCGAAGTAGATATTTCCATGTTGATACAGATAGCGGTGTAGATATTTCCATGTTTACAGAGATAGCGGTGTAGATATTTCCATCTTTGCACAGATTGCGCTGTAGACATTTCGATCTTTACACAGATAGCTGTGTAGATATTTGCAAGTTTACACAGATATCTGTGTAGATACTTCCATGTTTACACAGATAGCGTTGTAGATATTTCCATGTTTATACAGATAGTGGTGTAGATATTTCCATGTTTATACAGATTTCGGGGTAGATATTTCCATGTTTATACTGATAGCGGTGGAGATATTTCCATATTTATACAGATAGCGATGTAGATATTTCCATGTTTATAGAGATGGCGGTGTAGATATTTCCATGTTTATAGAGATTGCAATGTAGATATGTCTATGTTTATACAGATAGTTGTGTTGATATTTCCATGTGTATAGAGATGACGGTGTAGTTATTTCCATGTGTATAGATATGGCGGTGTAGGTATTTCCATGTTTATAGAGATAGTGGTGAGGATATTTCCGTATTTATACAGATAGCGTTGTAGGTATTTCCAGGTTTATAGTGATAGTGGTGAGGATATTTCCGTATTTATACAGATAGCGTTGTAGATATTTCCATGTTTATACAGATAGCCGTTTTGGTATTTCCATGTTTATACAGATAGCGGTGTAGATATTTCCATGTTTATACAGATAGCGGTGTAGATATTTCCATGTTTACACAGATAGGTGTGTAGATATTTCCATGTTTACACAGATAGCGTTGTAGATATTTCCATCTTTATACAGATAGCGGTGTAGGTATTTCAATGTTTATACAGATAACGGTGTTGGTATTTCCATGTTTATACAGATAGCGGTGTAGATATTTCCATGTTTATACAGAAGGCGGTGTAGATATTTCCAAGTTTATAAAGATAGCGGTGTAGTTATTTCCATGTTTCTACAGATAGCGGTGTACTTATTTCCATGTTTCTTCAGATGGCTGTGTAGATATTTCCATGTGTATACAGATGGAGGTGTAGATATTTCCAAGTTTATACAGATGACTGTGTAGATATCTTCATGTTTTTACAGAGGGCGGTGTAGATATTTCCATGTTTATACAGATAACGGTGTCGATATTTCTATGTTTATACAGATAGCAGTGTAGCTATTTCCATGTTTATAGAGATAGCTGTGTAGATATTTCCATGTTTATACAGATAGCGGTGTAGATTGTTCCATGTTTATACAGATAGCGTTGTACATATTTCCATGTTTATACAGATAGCGGTGTAGATATTTCAGTGTTTTTACTGATAGCGGTGGAGCTATTTCCATGTTAATACAGATAGCGATGTAGATATTTCCATGTTTATAGTGATGGCGGTGTAGATATTTCCATGTTTATAGAGATTGCAGCGTAGGTATTTCCATATTTATAGAGATAGCGTTGTACGTATTTCCATGTTTATAGAGATAGCGGAGTAGATATTTCCGTGGTTGCACAGATGGCTGGGTAGGTATTTCCACGGGTATACAGATGGCACTGTAGATATTTCCATGTTTATAGATATGGTGGTGTAGATGTTTCCATGTTTATACAGATGACTCTGTAGATATTTGCATGTTTATACAGATGGTGGTGTAGATATTTCCATGTTTATAGAGATAACAGTGTAGATATTTCCATGTTTATAAAGATAGCGAAGTAGGTATTTCCATGTTGATACAGATAGCGGTGTAGATATTTCCATGTTTACAGAGATAGCGGTGTAGATATTTCCATCTTTGCACAGATTGCGCTGTAGACATTTCGATCTTTACACAGATAGCTGTGTAGATATTTGCAAGTTTACACAGATATCTGTGTAGATACTTCCATGTTTACACAGATAGCGTTGTAGATATTTCCATGTTTATACAGATAGCGGTGTAGATATTTCCATGTTTATACAGATTTCGGTGTAGATATTTCCATGTTTATACTGATAGCGGTGGAGATATTTCCATATTTATACAGATAGCGATGTAGATATTTCCATGTTTATAGAGATGGCGGTGTAGATATTTCCATGTTTATAGAGATTGCAATGTAGATATGTCTATGTTTATAGAGATAGTTGTGTAGATATTTCCATGTGTATAGAGATGGCGGTGTAGTTATTTCCATGTGTATAGATATGGCGGTGTAGGTATTTCCATGTTTATAGAGATAGTGGTGAGGATATTTCCGTATTTATACAGATAGCGTTGTAGGTATTTCCAGGTTTATAGTGATAGTGGTGAGGATATTTCCGTATTTATACAGATAGCGTTGTAGATATTTCCATGTTTATACAGATAGCCGTTTTGGTATTTCCATGTTTATACAGATAGCGGTGTAGATATTTCCATGTTTATACAGATAGCGGTGTAGATATTTCCATGTTTACACAGATAGGTGTGTAGATATTTCCATGTTTACACAGATAGCGTTGTAGATATTTCCATCTTTATACAGATAGCGGTGTAGATATTTCCATGTTTATACAGATAAGGGTGTTGGTATTTCCATGTTTATACAGATAGCGGTGTAGATATTTCCATGTTTATACAGAAGGCGGTGTAGATATTTCCAAGTTTATAAAGATAGCGGTGTAGTTATTTCCATGTTTATACAGATAGCGGTGTACATATTTCCATGTTTCTTCAGATGGCTGGGTAGATATTTCCATGTGTATACAGATGGCAGTGTAGATATTTCCATGTTTATACAGATGGAGGTGTAGATATTTCCAAGTTTATACAGATGACTGTGTAGATATCTTCATGTTTTTACAGAGGGCGGTGTAGATATTTCCATGTTTATACAGATAACGGTGTCGCTATTTCTATGTTTATACAGATAGCAGTGTAGCTATTTCCATGTTTATAGAGATAGCTGTGTAGATATTTCCATGTTTATACAGATAGCGTTGTAGATATTTCCATGTTTATACAGATAGCGTTGTACATATTTCCATGTTTATACAGATAGCGGTGTAGATATTTCAGTGTTTATACTGATAGCGGTGGAGCTATTTCCATGTTAATACAGATAGCGAGGTAGATATTTCCATGTTTATAGTGATGGCGGTGTAGATATTTCCATGTTTATAGAGATTGCAGTGTAGATATTTCCATATATATAGAGATAGCGTTGTACGTATTTCCATGTTTATAGAGATAGCGGAGTAGATATTTCCGTGGTTACACAGATGGCTGGGTAGGTATTTCCACGGTTATACAGATGGCACTGTAGATATTTCCATGTTTATAGATATGGTGGTGTAGATATTTCCATGTTTATACAGATGACTCTGTAGATATTTGCATGTTTATACAGATGGTGGTGTAGATATTTCCATGTTTATAGAGATAACAGTGTAGATATTTCCATGTTTATAAAGATAGCGAAGTAGATATTTCCATGTTGATACTGATAGCGGTGTAGATATTTCCATGTTTACAGAGATAGCGGTGTAGATATTTCCATCTTTGCACAGATTGCGCTGTAGACATTTCGATCTTTACACAGATAGCTGTGTAGATGTTTGCAAGTTTACACAGATATCTGTGTAGATACTTCCATGTTTACACAGATAGCGTTGTAGATATTTCCATGTTTATACAGATAGCGGTGTAGATATTTCCATGTTTATACAGATATCAGTGTAGATATTTCCATGTTTATACTGATAGCGGTGGAGATATTTCCATATTTATACAGATAGCGATGTAGATATTTCCATGTTTATAGAGATGGCGGTGTAGATATTTCCATGTTTATAGAGATTGCAATGTAGATATGTCTATGTTTATAGAGATAGTGGTGTAGATATTTCCATGTGTATAGAGATGGCGGTGTAGGTATTTCCATGTGTATAGATATGGCGGTGTAGGTATTTCCATGTTTATAGAGATAGTGGTGAGGATATTTCCGTATTTATACAGATAGCGTTGTAGGTATTTCCAGGTTTATAGTGATAGTGGTGAGGATATTTCCGTATTTATACAGATAGCGTTGTAGATATTTCCATGTTTATACAGATAGCCGTTTTGGTATTTCCATGTTTATACAGATAGCGGTGTAGATATTTCCATGTTTATACAGATAGCGGTGTAGATATTTCCATGTTTACACAGATAGGTGTGTAGATATTTCCATGTTTACACAGATAGCGTTGTAGATATTTCCATCTTTATACAGATAGCGGTGTAGATATTTCAATGTTTATACAGATAACGGTGTTGGTATTTCCATGTTTATACAGATAGCGGTGTAGATATTTCCATGTTTATACAGAAGGCGGTGTAGATATTTCCAAGTTTATAAAGATAGCGGTGTAGTTATTTCCATGTTTCTACAGATAGCGGTGTACATATTTCCATGTTTCTTCAGATGGCTGTGTAGATATTTCCATGTGTATACAGATGGAGGTGTAGATATTTCCAAGTTTATACAGATGACTGTGTAGATATCTTCATGTTTTTACAGAGGGCGGTGTAGATATTTCCATGTTTATACAGATAACGGTGTCGCTATTTCTATGTTTATACAGATAGCAGTGTAGCTATTTCCATGTTTATAGAGATAGCTGTGTAGATATTTCCATGTTTATACAGATAGCGGTGTAGATTGTTCCATGTTTATACAGATAGCGTTGTACATATTTCCATGTTTATACAGATAGCGGTGTAGATATTTCAGTGTTTTTACTGATAGCGGTGGAGCTATTTCCATGTTAATACAGATAGCGATGTAGATATTTCCATGTTTATAGTGATGGCGGTGTAGACATTTCCATGTTTATAGAGATTGCAGCGTAGGTATTTCCATATTTATAGAGATAGCGTTGTACGTATTTCCATGTTTATAGAGATAGCGGAGTAGATATTTCCGTGGTTACACAGATGGCTGGGTAGGTATTTCCACGGGTATACAGATGGCACTGTAGATATTTCCATGTTTATAGATATGGTGGTGTAGATGTTTCCATGTTTATACAGATGACTCTGTAGATATTTGCATGTTTATACAGATGGTGGTGTAGATATTTCCATGTTTATAGAGATAACAGTGTAGATATTTCCATGTTTATAAAGATAGCGAAGTAGGTATTTCCATGTTGATACAGATAGCGGTGTAGATATTTCCATGTTTACAGAGATAGCGGTGTAGATATTTCCATCTTTGCACAGATTGCGCTGTAGACATTTCGATCTTTACACAGATAGCTGTGTAGATATTTGCAAGTTTACACAGATATCTGTGTAGATACTTCCATGTTTACACAGATAGCGTTGTAGATATTTCCATGTTTATACAGATAGCGGTGTAGATATTTCCATGTTTATACAGATTTCGGTGTAGATATTTCCATGTTTATACTGATAGCGGTGGAGATATTTCCATATTTATACAGATAGCGATGTAGATATTTCCATGTTTATAGAGATGGCGGTGTAGATATTTCCATGTTTATAGAGATTGCAATGTAGATATGTCTATGTTTATAGAGATAGTTGTGTAGATATTTCCATGTGTATAGAGATGGCGGTGTAGTTATTTCCATGTGTATAGATATGGCGGTGTAGGTATTTCCATGTTTATAGAGATAGTGGTGAGGATATTTCCGTATTTATACAGATAGCGTTGTAGGTATTTCCAGGTTTATAGTGATAGTGGTGAGGATATTTCCGTATTTATACAGATAGCGTTGTAGATATTTCCATGTTTATACAGATAGCCGTTTTGGTATTTCCATGTTTATACAGATAGCGGTGTAGATATTTCCATGTTTATACAGATAGCGGTGTAGATATTTCCATGTTTACACAGATAGGTGTGTAGATATTTCCATGTTTACACAGATAGCGTTGTAGATATTTCCATCTTTATACAGATAGCGGTGTAGATATTTCCATGTTTATACAGATAAGGGTGTTGGTATTTCCATGTTTATACAGATAGCGGTGTAGATATTTCCATGTTTATACAGAAGGCGGTGTAGATATTTCCAAGTTTATAAAGATAGCGGTGTAGTTATTTCCATGTTTATACAGATAGCGGTGTACATATTTCCATGTTTCTTCAGATGGCTGGGTAGATATTTCCATGTGTATACAGATGGCAGTGTAGATATTTCCATGTTTATACAGATGGAGGTGTAGATATTTCCAAGTTTATACAGATGACTGTGTAGATATCTTCATGTTTTTACAGAGGGCGGTGTAGATATTTCCATGTTTATACAGATAACGGTGTCGCTATTTCTATGTTTATACAGATAGCAGTGTAGCTATTTCCATGTTTATAGAGATAGCTGTGTAGATATTTCCATGTTTATACAGATAGCGTTGTAGATATTTCCATGTTTATACAGATAGCGTTGTACATATTTCCATGTTTATACAGATAGCGGTGTAGATATTTCAGTGTTTATACTGATAGCGGTGGAGCTATTTCCATGTTAATACAGATAGCGAGGTAGATATTTCCATGTTTATAGTGATGGCGGTGTAGATATTTCCATGTTTATAGAGATTGCAGTGTAGATATTTCCATATATATAGAGATAGCGTTGTACGTATTTCCATGTTTATAGAGATAGCGGAGTAGATATTTCCGTGGTTACACAGATGGCTGGGTAGGTATTTCCACGGTTATACAGATGGCACTGTAGATATTTCCATGTTTATAGATATGGTGGTGTAGATATTTCCATGTTTATACAGATGACTCTGTAGATATTTGCATGTTTATACAGATGGTGGTGTAGATATTTCCATGTTTATAGAGATAACAGTGTAGATATTTCCATGTTTATAAAGATAGCGAAGTAGATATTTCCATGTTGATACTGATAGCGGTGTAGATATTTCCATGTTTACAGAGATAGCGGTGTAGATATTTCCATCTTTGCACAGATTGCGCTGTAGACATTTCGATCTTTACACAGATAGCTGTGTAGATGTTTGCAAGTTTACACAGATATCTGTGTAGATACTTCCATGTTTACACAGATAGCGTTGTAGATATTTCCATGTTTATACAGATAGCGGTGTAGATATTTCCATGTTTATACAGATATCAGTGTAGATATTTCCATGTTTATACTGATAGCGGTGGAGATATTTCCATATTTATACAGATAGCGATGTAGATATTTCCATGTTTATAGAGATGGCGGTGTAGATATTTCCATGTTTATAGAGATTGCAATGTAGATATGTCTATGTTTATAGAGATAGTGGTGTAGATATTTCCATGTGTATAGAGATGGCGGTGTAGGTATTTCCATGTGTATAGATATGGCGGTGTAGGTATTTCCATGTTTATAGAGATAGTGGTGAGGATATTTCCGTATTTATACAGATAGCGTTGTAGGCATTTCCAGGTTTATAGTGATAGTGGTGAGGATATTTCCGTATTTATTCAGATAGCGTTGTAGATATTTCCATGTTTATACAGATAGCCGTTTTGGTATTTCCATGTTTATAAAGATAGCGGTGTAGATATTTCCATGTTTATACAGATAGCGGTGTAGATATTTCCATGTTTACACAGATAGGTGTGTAGATATTTCCATGTTTACACAGATAGCGTTGTAGATATTTCCATCTTTATACAGATAGCGGTGTAGATATTTCGATGTTTATACAGATAACGGTGTTGGTATTTCCATGTTTATACAGATAGCGGTGTAGATATTTCCATGTTTATTCAGAAGGCGGTGTAGATATTTCCAAGTTTATAAAGATAGCGGTGTAGTTATTTCCATGTTTATACAGATATCGGTGTACATACTTCCATGTTTCTTCAGAAGGCTGTGTAGATATTTCCATGTGTATACAGATGGCAGTGTAGATATTTCCATGTTTATACAGATGGAGGTGTAGATATTTCCAAGTTTATACAGATGACTGTGTAGATATCTTCATGTTTTTACAGAGGGCGGTGTAGATATTTCCATGTTTATACAGATAACGGTGTCGCTATTTCTATGTTTATACAGAGAGCAGTGTAGCTATTTCCATGTTTATAGAGATAGCTGTGTAGATATTTCCATGTTTATACAGATAGCGGTGTAGATATTTCCATGTTTATACAGATAGCGTTGTACATATTTCCATGTTTATACAGATAGCGGTGTAGATATTTCAGTGTTTATACTGATAGCGGTGGAGCTATTTCCATGTTAATACAGATAGCGATGTAGATATTTCCATGTTTGTAGTGATGGCGGTGTAGATATTTCCATGTTTATAGAGATTGCAGTGTAGATATTTCCATATTTATACAGATAGCGTTGTACGTATTTCCATGTTTATAGAGATAGCGGAGTAGATATTTCCGTGGTTACACAGATGGCTGGGTAGGTATTTCCACGGGTATACAGATGGCACTGTAGATATTTCCATGTTTATAGATATGGTGGTGTAGATATTTCCATGTTTATACAGATGACTCTGTAGATATTTGCATGTTTATACAGATGGTGGTGTAGATATTTCCATGTTTATAGAGATAACAGTGTAGATGTTTCCATGTTTATAAAGATAGCGAAGTAGATATTTCCATGTTGATACAGATAGCGGTGTAGATATTTCCATGTTTACAGAGAAAGCGGTGTAGATATTTCCATCTTTGCACAGATTGCGCTGTAGACATTTCGATCTTTACACAGATAGCTGTGTAGATATTTGCAAGTTTACACAGATATCTGTGTAGATACTTCCATGTTTACACAGATAGCGTTGTAGATATTTCCATGTTTATACAGATAGCGGTGTAGATATTTCCATGTTTATACAGATATCGGTGTAGATATTTCCATGTTTATACTGATAGCGGTGGAGATATTTCCATATTTATACAGATAGCGATGTAGATATTTCCATGTTTATAGAGATGGCGGTGTAGATATTACCATGTTTATAGAGATTGCAATGTAGATATTTCTATGTTTATAGAGATAGTGGTGTAGATATTTCCATGTGTATAGAGATGGCGGTGTAGGTATTTCCATGTGTATAGATATGGCGGTGTAGGTATTTCCATGTTTATAGAGATAGTGGTGAGGATATTTCCGTCGTTATACAGATAGCGTTGTAGGTATTTCCAGGTTTATAGTGATAGTGGTGAGGATATTTCCGTATTTATACAGATAGCGTTGTAGATATTTCCATGTTTGTACAGATAGCCGTTTTGGTATTTCCATGTTTATACAGATAGCGGTGTAGATATTTCCATGTTTATACAGATAGCGGTGTAGATATTTCCATGTTTACACAGATAGGTGTGTAGATATTTCCATGTTTACACAGATAGCGTTGTAGATATTTCCATCTTTTTACAGATAGCGGTGTAGATATTTCAATGTTTATACAGATAACGGTGTTGGTATTTCCATGTTTATACAGATAGCGGTGTAGATATTTCCATGTTTATACAGAAGGCGGTGTAGATATTTCCAAGTTTATAAAGACAGCGGTGTAGTTATTTCCATGTTTATACAGATACCGGTGTACATATTTCCATGTTTCTTCAGATGGCTGTGTAGATATTTCCATGTGTATACAGATGGCAGTGTAGATATTTCCATGTTTATACAGAAGAGGTGTAGATATTTCCAAGTTTATACAGATGACTGTATAGATATCTTCATGTTTTTACAGAGGGCGGTGTAGATATTTCCATGTTTATACAGATAACGGTGTCGCTATTTCTATGTTTACACAGATAGCAGTGTAGCTATTTCCATGTTTATAGAGATAGCTGTGTAGATATTTCCATGTTTATACAGATAGCGGTGTAGATATTTCCATGTTTATACAGATAGCGGTGTAGATATTTCCATGTTTATACAGAAGGCGGTGTAGATATTTCCATGTTTATAGAGATTGCAATGTAGATATTTCTATGTTTATAGAGATAGTGGTGTAGATATTTCCATGTGTATAGAGATGGCGTTGTAGGTATTTCCATGTGTATAGGTATGGCGGTGTAGGTATTTCCATGTTTATAGAGATAGTGGTGAGGATATTTCCGTATTTATACAGATAGCGTTGTAGGTATTTCCAGGTATATAGTGATAGTGGTGAGGATATTTCCGTATTTATACAGATAGCGTTGTAGATATTTCCATGTTTATACAGATAGCCGTTTTGGTATTTCCATGTTTATACAGATAGCGGTGTAGATATTTCCATGTTTATACAGATAGCAGTGTAGATATTTCCATGTTTACACAGATAGGTGTGCAGATATTTCCATGGTTACACAGATAGCGTTGTAGATATTTCCATCTTTTTACAGATAGCGGTGTAGATATTTCAATGTTTATACAGATAACGGTGTTGGTATTTCCATGTTTATACAGATAGCGGTGTAGATATTTCCATGTTTATACAGAAGGCGGTGTAGATATTTCCAAGTTTATAAAGATAGCGGTGTAGTTATTTCCATGTTTATACAGATAGCGGTGTATATACTTCCATGTTTCTTCAGATGGCTGTGTAGATATTTCCATGTGTATACAGATGGCAGTGTAGATATTTCCATGTTTATACAGATGGAGGTGTAGATATTTCCAAGTTTATACAGATGACTGTGTAGATATCTTCATGTTTTTACAGAGGGCGGTGTAGATATTTCCATGTTTATACAGATAACGGTGTCGCTATTTCTATGTTTATACAGATAGCAGTGTAGCTATTTCCATGTTTATAGAGATAGCTGTGTAGATATTTCCATGTTTATACAGATAGCCGTGTAGATATTTCCATGTTTATACAGATAGCGTTGTACATATTTCCATGTTTATACAGATAGCGGTGTAGATATTTCAGTGTTCATACTGATAGCGGTGGAGCCATTTCCATGTTAATACAGATAGCGATGTAGATATTTCCATGTTTATGGTGATGGCGGTGTAGATATTTCCATGTTTATAGAGATTGCAGTGTAGATATTTCCATATATATAGAGATAGCGTTGTACGTATTTCCATGTTTATAGAGATAGCGGAGTAGATATTTCCCTGGTTACACAGATGGCTGGGTAGCTATTTCCACGGGTATACAGATGGCACTGTAGATATTTCCATGTTTATAGATATGGTGGTGTAGATATTTCCATGTTTATACAGATGACTCTGTAGATATTTGCATGTTTATACAGATGGTGGTGTAGATATTTCCATGTTTATAGAGATAACAGTGTAGATATTTCCATGTTTATAAAGATAGCGAAGTGGATATTTCCATGTTGATACAGATAGCGGTGTAGATATTTCCATGTTTACAGAGATAGCGGTGTAGATATTTCCATCTTTGCACAGATTGCGCTGTAGACACTTCGATCTTTACACAGATAGCTGTGTAGATATTTGCAAGTTTACACAGATATCTGTGTAGATACTTCCATGTTTACACAGATAGCGTTGTAGATATTTCCATGTTTATACAGATAGCGGTGTAGATATTTCCATGTTTATACAGATATCGGTGTAGATATTTCCATGTTTATACTGATAGCGGTGGAGATATTTCCATATTTATACAGATAGCGATGTAGATATTTCCATGTTTATAGAGATGGCGGTGTAGATATTTCCATGTTTATAGAGATTGCAATGTAGATATTTCTATGTTTATAGAGATAGTGGTGTAGATATTTCCATGTGTACAGAGATGGCGGTGTAGGTATTTCCATGTGTATAGATATGGCGGTGTAGGTATGTCCATGTTTATAGAGATAGTGGTGAGGATATTTCCGTATTTATACAGATAGCGTTGTAGGTATTTCCAGGTTTATAGTGATAGTGGTGAGGATATTTCCGTATTTATACAGATAGCGTTGTAGATATTTCCATGTTTATACAGATAGCCGTTTTGGTATTTCCATGTTTATAAAGATAGCGGTGTAGATATTTCCATGTTTATACAGATAGCGGTGTAGATATTTCCATGTTTACACAGATAGGAGTGTAGATATTTCCATGTTTACACAGATAGCGTTGTAGATATTTCCATCTTTATACAGATAGCGGTGTAGATATTTCGATGTTTATACAGATAACGGTGTTAGTATTTCCATGTTTATACAGATAGCGGTGTAGATATTTCCATGTTTATTCAGAAGGCGGTGTAGATATTTCCAAGTTTATAAAGATAGCGGTGTAGTTATTTCCATGTTTATACAGATAGCGGTGTACATACTTCCATGTTTCTTCAGATGGCTGTGTAGATATTTCCATGTGTATACAGATGGCAGTGTAGATATTTCCATGTTTATACAGATGGAGGTGTAGATATTTCCAAGTTTATACAGATGACTGTGAAGATATCTTCATGTTTTTACAGAGGGCGGTGTAGATATTTCCATGTTTATACAGATAACGGTGTCGCTATTTCTATGTTTATACAGATAGCAGTGTAGCTATTTCCATATTTAAAGAGATAGCTGTGTAGATATTTCCATGTTTATACAGATAGCGGTGTAGATATTTCCATGTTTATACAGATAGCGTTGTACATATTTCCATGTTTATACAGATAGCGGTGTAGATATTTCAGTGTTTATACTGATAGCGGTGGAGCTATTTCCATGTTAATACAGATAGCGATGTAGATATTTCCATGTTTATAGTGATGGCAGTGTAGATATTTCCATGTTTATAGAGATTGCAGCGTAGATATTTCCATATTTATACAGATAGCGTTGTACGTATTTCCATGTTTATAGAGATAGCGGAGTAGATATTTCCGTGGTTACACAGATGGCTGGGTAGGTATTTCCACGGGTATACAGATGGCACTGTAGATATTTCCATGTTTATAGATATGGTGGTGTAGATATTTCCATGTTTATACAGATGACTCTGTAGATATTTGCATGTTTAGTCAGATGGTGGTGTAGATATTTCCAGGTTCATAGAGATAACAGTGTAGATGTTTCCATGTTTATAAAGATAGCGAAGAAGATATTTCGATGTTGATACAGATAGCGGTGTAGATATTTCCATGTTTACAGAGATAGCGGTGTAGATATTTCCATCTTTGCACAGATTGCGCTGTACACATTTCGATCTTTACACAGATAGCTGTGTAGATATTTGCAAGTTTACACAGATATCTGTGTAGATACTTCCATGTTTACACAGATAGCGTTGTAGATATTTCCATGTTTATACAGATAGCGGTGTAGATATTTCCATGTTTATACAGATATCGGTGTAGATATTTCCATGTTTATACTGATAGCGGTGGAGATATTTCAATATTTATACAGATAGCGATGTAGATATTTCCATGTTAATAGAGATGGCGGTGTAGATATTTCCATGTTTATAGAGATTGCAATGTAGATATTTCTATGTTTATAGAGATAGTGGTGTAGATATTTCCATGTGTATAGAGATGGCGGTGTAGGTATTTCCATGTTTATAGAGATAGTGGTGAGGATATTTCCGTAGTTATACAGATAGCGTTGTAGGTATTTCCAGGTTTATAGTGATAGTGGTGAGGATATTTCCGTATTTATACAGATAGCGTTGTAGATATTTCCATGTTTATACAGATAGCCGTTTTGGTATTTCCATGTTTATACAGATAGCGGTGTAGATATTTCCATGTTTATACAGATAGCGGTGTAGATATTTCCATGTTTACACAGATAGGTGTGTAGATATTTCCATGTTTACACAGATAGCGTTGTAGATATTTCCATCTTTATACAGATAGCGGTGTAGATATTTCAATGTTTATACAGATAACGGTGTTGGTATTTCCATGTTTATACAGATAGCGGTGTAGATATTTCCATGTTTATACAGAAGGCGGTGTAGATATTTCCAAGTTTATAAAGATAGCGGTGTAGTTATTTCCATGTTTATACAGATTGCGGTGTAGATATTTCCATGTTTATACAGATAGCGTTGTACATATTTCCATGTTTATACAGATAGCGGTGTAGATATTTCACTGTTTATACTGATAGCGGTGGAGCTATTTCCATGTTAATACAGATAGCGATGTAGATATTTCCATGTTTATAGTGATGGCGGTGTAGATATTTCCATGTTTATGGAGATTGCAGTGTAGATATTTCCATATTTATAGAGATAGCGCTGTACGTATTTCCATGTCTATAGAGATAGCCGAGTAGATATTTCCGTGGTTACACAGATGGCTGGGTAGGTATTTCCACGGGTATACAGATGGCACTGTAGATATTTCCATGTTTATACAGATGACTCTGTAGATATTTGCATGTTTACAGATGGTGGTGTAGATATTTCCATGTTTTAGAGATAACAGTGTAGATATTTCCAGGTTTATAAAGATAGCAAAGTAGATATTTCCATGTTGATACAGATAGCGGTGTAGATATTTCCATGTTTACAGAGATAGCGGTGTAGATATTTCCATCTTTGCACAGATTGCGCTGTAGACATTTCGATCTTTACACAGATAGCTGTGTAGATACTTCCATGTTTACACAGATAGCGTTGTAGATATTTCCATGTTTATACAGATAGCGTTGTAGATATTTCCATGTTTATACAGATATCGGTGTAGATATTTCCATGTTTATACTGATAGCGGTGGAGATATTTCCATATTTATACAGATAGCGATGTAGATATTTCCATGTTTATAGAGATGGCGGTGTAGATATTTCCATGTTTATAGAGATTGCAATGTAGATATTTCTATGTTTATAGAGATAGTGGTGTAGATATTTCCATGTGTATAGAGATTGCGGTGTAGGTATTTCCATGTGTATAGATATGGCGGTGTAGGTATGTCCATGTTTATAGAGATAGTGGTGAGGATATTTCCGTATTTATACAGATAGCGTTGTAGGTATTTCCAGGTTTATAGTGATAGTGGTGAGGATATTTCCGTATTTATACAGATAGCGTTGTAGATATTTCCATGTTTGTACAGATAGCCGTTTTGGTATTTCCATGTTTATACAGATAGCGGTGTAGATATTTCCATGTTTATACAGATAGCGGTGTAGATATTTCCATGTTTACACAGATAGGTGTGTAGATATTTCCATGTTTACACAGATAGCGTTGTAGATATTTCCATCTTTTTACAGATAGCGGTGTAGATATTTCAATGTTTATACAGATAACGGTGTTGGTATTTCCATGTTTATACAGATAGCGGTGTAGATATTTCCATGTTTATACAGAAGGCGGTGTAGATATTTCCAAGTTTATAAAGACAGCGGTGTAGTTATTTCCATGTTTATACAGATACCGGTGTACATATTTCCATGTTTCTTCAGATGGCTGTGTAGATATTTCCATGTGTATACAGATGGCAGTGTAGATATTTCCATGTTTATACAGAAGAGGTGTAGATATTTCCAAGTTTAAACAGATGACTGTATAGATATCTTCATGTTTTTACAGAGGGCGGTGTAGATATTTCCATGTTTATACAGATAACGGTGTCGCTATTTCTATGTTTACACAGATAGCAGTGTAGCTATTTCCATGTTTATAGAGATAGCTGTGTAGATATTTCCATGTTTATACAGATAGCGGTGTAGATATTTCCATGTTTATACAGATAGCGGTGTAGATATTTCCATGTTTATACAGAAGGCGGTGTAGATATTTCCAAGTTTATAAAGATTGCGGTGTAGATATTTCCATGTTTATACAGATAGCGGTGTACATATTTCCATGTTTCTTCAGATGGCTGCGTAGATATTTCCATGTGTATACAGATGGCAGTGTAGATATTTCCATGTTTATACAGATGGAGGTGTAGATATTTCCAAGTTTATACAGATGACTGTGTAGATATCTTCATGTTTTTACAGAGGGCGGTGTAGATATTTCCATGTTTATACAGATAACGGTGTCGCTACTTCTATGTTTATACAGATAGCAGGGTAGCTATTTCCATGTTTATAGAGATAGCTGTGTAGATATTTCCATGTTTATACAGATTGCGGTGTAGATATTTCCATGTTTATACAGATAGCGTTGTACATATTTCCATGTTTATACAGATAGCGGTGTAGATATTTCAATGTTTATACTGATAGCGGTGGAGATATTTCCATGTTAATACAGATAGCTATGTAGATATTTCCATGTTTATAGTGATTGCGGTGTAGATATTTCCATGTTTATAGAGATTGCAGTGTAGATATTTCCATATTTATAGAGATAGCGTTGTACGTATTTCCATGTTTATAGAGATAGCGGAGTAGATATTTCCGTGGTTACACAGATGGCTGGGTAGGTATTTCCACGGGTATACAGACGGCACTGTAGATATTTCCATGTTTACAGATATGGTGGTGTAGTTATTTCCATGTTTATACAGATGACTCTGTAGTTATTTGCATGTTTATACAGATGGTGGTGTAGATATTTCCATGTTCAGAGAGATAACAGTGTAGACATTTCCATGTTTATAAAGATAGCGAAGTAGATATTTCCATGTTGATACAGATAGCGGTGTAGATATTTCCATGTTTACAGAGATAGTGGTGTAGATATTTCCATCTTTGCACAGATTGCGCTGTAGACATTTCGATCTTTACACAGATAGCTGTGTAGATATTTGCAAGTTTACACAGATATCTGTGTAGATACTTCCATGTTTACACAGATAGCGTTGTAGATATTTCCATGTTTATACAGATAGCGGTGTAGATATTTCCATGTTTATACAGATATCGGTGTAGATATTTCCATGTTTATACTGATAGCGGTGGAGATATTTCCATATTTATACAGATAGCGATGTAGATATTTCCATGTTTATAGAGATGGCGGTGTAGATATTTCCATGTTTATACTGATAGCGGTGGAGATATTTCCATATTTATTCAGATAGCGATGTAGATATTTCCATGTTTATAGAGATGGCGGTATAGATATTTCCATGTTTATAGATATTGCAATGTAGATATTTCTATGTTTATAGAGATAGTGGTGTAGATATTTCCATGTGTACAGAGATGGCGGTGTAGGTATTTCCATGTGTATAGATATGGCGGTGTAGGTTTTTCCATGTTTATAGAGATAGTGGTGAGGATATTTCCGTATTTATACAGATAGCGTTGTAGGCATTTCCAGGTTTATAGTGATAGTGGTGAGGATATTTCCGTATTTATACAGATAGCGTTGTAGATATTTCCATGTTTATACAGATAGCCGTTTTGGTATTTCCATGTTTATAAAGATAGCGGTGTAGATATTTCCATGTTTATACAGATAGCGGTGTAGATATTTCCATGTTTACACAGATAGGTGTGTAGATATTTCCATGTTTACACAGATAGCGTTGTAGATATTTCCATCTTTATACAGATAGCGGTGTAGATATTTCGATGTTTATACAGATAACGGTGTTGGTATTTCCATGTTTATACAGATAGCGGTGTAGATATTTCCATGTTTATTCAGAAGGCGGTGTAGATATTTCCAAGTTTATAAAGATAGCGGTGTAGTTATTTCCATGTTTATACAGATAGCGGTGTACATACTTCCATGTTTCTTCAGATGGCTGTGTAGATATTTCCATGTGTATACAGATGGCAGTGTAGATATTTCCATGTTTATACAGATGGAGGTGAAGATATTTCCAAGTTTATACAGATGACTGTGAAGATATCTTCATGTTTTTACGGAGGGCGGTGTAGATATTTCCATGTTTATACAGATAACGGTGTCGCTATTTCTATGTTTATACAGATAGCAGTGTAGCTATTTCCATGTTTATAGAGATATCTGTGTAGATATTTCCATGTTTATACAGATAGCGGTGTAGATATTTCCATGTTTATACAGATAGCGTTGTACATATTTCCATGTTTATACAGATAGCGGTGTAGATATTTCAGTGTTTATACTGATAGCGGTGGAGCTATTTCCATGTTAATACAGATAGCGATGTAGATATTTCCATGTTTGTAGTGATTGCGGTGTAGATATTTCCATGTTTATAGAGATTGCAGTGTAGATATTTCCATATTTATAGAGATAGCGTTGTACGTATTTCCATGTTTATAGAGATAGCGGAGTAGATATTTCCGTGGTTACACAGATGGCTGGGTAGGTATTTCCACGGGTATACAGATGGCACTATAGATATTTCCATGTTTATAGATATGGTGGTGTAGATATTTCCATGTTTGTACAGATGACTCTGTAGATATTCGCATGTTTATACAGATGGTGGTGTAGATATTTCCATGTTTATAGAGATAACAGTGTAGATATTTCCATGTTTATACAGATAGCGAAGTAGATATTTCCAAGTTGATACAGATAGCGGTGTAGATATTTCCATGTTTACAGAGATAGCTGTGTAGATATTCCCATCTTTGCACAGATTGCGCTGTAGACATTTCGATCTTTACACAGATAGCTGTGTAGATATTTGCAAGTTTACACAGATATCTGTGTAGATACTTCCATGTTTACACAGATAGCGTTGTAGATATTTCCATGTTTATACAGATAGCGGTGTAGATATTTCCATGTTTATACAGATATCGGTGTAGATATTTCCATGTTTATACTGATAGCGGTGGAGATATTTCCATATTTATACAGATAGCGATGTAGATATTTCCATGTTTATAGAGATGGCGGTGTAGATATTTCCATGTTTATAGAGATTGCAATGTAGATATTTCTATGTTTATGGAGATAGTGGTGTAGATATTTCCATGTGTATAGAGATGGCGTTGTAGGTATTTCCATGTGTATAGATATGGCGGTGTAGGTATTTCCATGTTTATAGAGATAGTGGTGAGGATATTTCCGTATTTATACAGATAGCGTTGTAGGTACTTCCAGGTTTATAGTGATAGTGGTGAGGATATTTCCGTATTTATACAGATAGCGTTGTAGATATTTCCATGTTTATACAGATAGCCGTTTTGGTATTTCCATGTTTATACAGATAGCGGTGTAGATATTTCCATGTTTATACAGATAGCGGTGTAGATATTTCCATGTTTACACAGATAGGTGTGTAGATATTTCCATGTTTACACAGATAGCGTTGTAGATATTTCCATCTTTATACAGATAGCGGTGTAGATATTTCAATGTTTATACAGATAACGGTGTTAGTATTTCCATGTTTATACAGATAGCGGTGTAGATATTTCCATGTTTATACAGAAGGCGGTGTAGATATTTCCAAGTTTATAAAGATAGCGGTGTAGTTATTTCCATGTTTATACAGATAGCGGTGTACATACTTCCATGTTTCTTCAGATGGCTGTGTAGACATTTCCATGTGTATACAGATGGTAGTGTAGATATTTCCATGTTTTTACAAATGGAGGTGTAGATATTTCCAAGTTTATACAGATGACTGTGTGGATATCTTGATGTTTTTACAGAGGGCGGTGTAGATATTTCCATGTTTATACAGATAACGGTGTCGCTATTTCTATGTTTATACAGATAGCAGTGTAGCTATTTCCATGTTTATAGAGATAGCTGTGTAGATATTTCCATGTTTATACAGATAGCGGTGTAGATATTTCCATGTTTATACAGATAGCGTTGTACATATTTCCATGTTTATACAGATAGCGGTGTAGATATTTCAGTGTTTATACTGATAGCGGTGGAGCTATTTCCATGTTAATACAGATAGCGATGTAGATATATCCATGTTTATAGTGATGGCGGTGTAGATATTTCCATGTTTATAGTGATTGCAGTGTAGATATTTCCATATTTATAGAGATAGCGTTGTACGTATTTCCATGTTTATAGAGATAGCGGAGTAGATATTTCCGTGGTTACACAGATGGCTGGGTAGGTATTTCCACGGTATACAGATGGCACTGTAGATATTTCCATGTTTATAGATATGGTGGTGTAGATATTTCCATGTTTATACAGATGACTCTGTAGATATTTGCATGTTTATACAGATGGTGGTGTAGATATTTCTATGTTTATAGAGATAACAGTGTAGATATTTCCATGTTTATACAGATAGCGAAGTAGATATTTCCATGTTGATACAGATAGCGGTGTAGATATTTCCATGTTTACAGAGATAGCGGTGTAGATATTTCCATCTTTGCACAGATTGCGCTGTAGACATTTCGATCTTTACACAGATAGCTGTGTAGATATTTGCAAGTTTACACAGATATCTGTGTAGATACTTCCATGTTTACACAGAAAGCGTTGTAGATATTTCCATGTTTATACAGATAGCGGTGTAGATATTTCCATGTTTATACAGATATCGGTGTAGATATTTCCATGTTTATACTGATAGCGGTGGAGATATTTCCATATTTATACACATAGCGATGTAGATATTTCCATGTTTATAGAGATGGCGGTGTAGATATTTCCATGTTTATAGAGATTGCAATGTAGATATTTCTATGTTTATAGAGATAGTGGTTTAGATATTTCCATGTGTACAGAGATGGCGGTGTAGGTATTTCCATGTGTATAGATATGGCGGTGTAGGTATTTCCATGTTTATAGGGATTGTGGTGAGGATATTTCCGTATTTATACAGATAGCGTTGTAGGTATTTCCAGGTTTATAGTGATAGTGGTGAGGATATTTCCATATTTATACAGATAGCGTTGTAGATATTTCCATGTTTATACAGATAGCCGTTTTGGTATTTCCATGTTTATAAAGATAGCGGTGTAGATATTTCCATGTTTATACAGATAGCGGTGTAGATATTTCCATGTTTACACAGATAGCGTTGTAGATATTTCCATCTTTATACAGATAGCGGTGTAGATATTTCAATGTTTATACAGATAACGGTGTTGGTATTTCCATGTTTATACAGATAGCGGTGTAGATATTTCCATGTTTATACAGAAGGCGGTGTAGATATTTCCAAGTTTATAAATCTAGCGGTGTAGTTATTTCCATGTTTATACAGATAGCGGTGTACATACTTCCATGTTTCTTCAGATGGCTGTGTAGATATATCCATGTGTATACAGATGGCAGTGTAGATATTTCCATGTTTTTACAGATGGAGGTGTAGATATTTCCAAGTTTATACAGATGACTGTGTAGATATCTTGATGTTTTTACAGAGGGCGGTGTAGATATTTCCATGTTTATACAGATAACGGTGTCGCTATTTCTATGTTTATACAGATAGCAGTGTAGCTATTTCCATGTTTATAGAGATAGCTGTGTAGATATTTCCATGTTTATACAGATAGCGGTGTAGATATTTCCATGTTTATACAGATAGCGTTGTACATATTTCCATGTTTATACAGATAGCGGTGTAGATATTTCAGTGTTTATACTGATAGCGGTGGAGCTATTTCCATGTTAATACAGATAGCGATGTAGATATTTCCATGTTTGTAGTGATTGCGGTGTAGATATTTCCATGTTTATAGAGATTGCAGTGTAGCTATTTCCATATTTATAGAGATAGCGTTGTACGTATTTCCATGTTTATAGAGATAGCGGAGTAGATATTTCCGTGGTTACACAGATGGCTGGGTAGGTATTTCCACGGGTATACAGATGGCACTGTAGATATTTCCATGTTTATAGATATGGTGGTGTAGATGTTTCCATGCTTATACAGATGACTCTGTAGATATTTGCATGTTTATACAGATGGTGGTGTAGATATTTCCATGTTTATAGAGATAACAGTGTAGATATTTCCATGTTTATAAAGATAGCGAAGTAGATATTTCCATGTTGATACAGATAGCGGTGTAGATATTTCCATGTTTACAGAGATAGCGGTGTAGATATTTCCATCTTTGCACAGATTGCGCTGTAGACATTTCGATCTTTACACAGATAGCTGTGTAGATATTTGCAAGTTTACACAGATATCTGTGTAGATACTTCCATGTTTACACAGATAGCGTTGTAGATATTTCCATGTTTATACAGATAGCGGTGTAGATATTTCCATGTTTATACAGATTTCGGTGTAGATATTTCCATGTTTATACTGATAGCGGTGGAGATATTTCCATATTTATACAGATAGCGATGTAGATATTTCCATGTTTATAGAGATGGCGTTGTAGATATTTCCATGTTTATAGAGATTGCAATGTAGATATGTCTATGTTTATAGAGATAGTTGTGTAGATATTTCCATGTGTATAGAGATGGCGGTGTAGTTATTTCCATGTGTATAGATATGGCGGTGTAGGTATTTCCATGTTTATAGAGATAGTGGTGAGGATATTTCCGTATTTATACAGATAGCGTTGTAGGTATTTCCAGGTTTATAGTGATAGTGGTGAGGATATTTCCGTATTTATACAGATAGCGTTGTAGATATTTCCATGTTTATACAGATAGCCGTTTTGGTATTTCCATGTTTATACAGATAGCGGTGTAGATATTTCCATGTTTATACAGATAGCGGTGTAGATATTTCCATGTTTACACAGATAGGTGTGTAGATATTTCCATGTTTACACAGATAGCGTTGTAGATATTTCCATCTTTATACAGATAGCGGTGTAGATATTTCAATGTTTATACAGATAACGGTGTTGGTATTTCCATGTTTATACAGATAGCGGTGTAGATATTTCCATGTTTATACAGAAGGCGGTGTAGATATTTCCAAGTTTATAAAGATAGCGGTGTAGTTATTTCCATGTTTATACAGATAGCGGTGTACATATTTCCATGTTTCTTCAGATGGCTGTGTAGATATTTCCATGTGTATACAGATGGAGGTGTAGATATTTCCAAGTTTATACAGATGACTGTGTAGATATCTTCATGTTTTTACAGAGGGCGGTGTAGATATTTCCATGTTTATACAGATAACCGTGTCGATATTTCTATGTTTATACAGATAGCAGTGTAGCTATTTCCATGTTTATAGAGATAGCTGTGTAGATATTTCCATGTTTATACAGATAGCGGTGTAGATAGTTCCATGTTTATACAGATAGCGTTGTACATATTTCCATGTTTATACAGATAGCGGTGTAGATATTTCAGTGTTTATACTGATAGCGGTGGAGCTATTTCCATGTTAATACAGATAGCGAGGTAGATATTTCCATGTTTATAGTGATGGCGGTGTAGATATTTCCATGTTTATAGAGATTGCAGTGTAGATATTTCCATATATATAGAGATAGCGTTGTACGTATTTCCATGTTTATAGAGATAGCGGAGTAGATATTTCCGTGGTTACACAGATGGCTGGGTAGGTATTTCCACGGTTATACAGATGGCACTGTAGATATTTCCATGTTTATAGATATGGTGGTGTAGATATTTCCATGTTTATACAGATGACTCTGTAGATATTTGCATGTTTATACAGATGGTGGTGTAGATATTTCCATGTTTATAGAGATAACAGTGTAGATATTTCCATGTTTATAAAGATAGCGAAGTAGATATTTCCATGTTGATACTGATAGCGGTGTAGATATTTCCATGTTTACAGAGATAGCGGTGTAGATATTTCCATCTTTGCACAGATTGCGCTGTAGACATTTCGATCTTTACACAGATAGCTGTGTAGATGTTTGCAAGTTTACACAGATATCTGTGTAGATACTTCCATGTTTACACAGATAGCGTTGTAGATATTTCCATGTTTATACAGATAGCGGTGTAGGTATTTCCATGTTTATACAGATATCAGTGTAGATATTTCCATGTTTATACTGATAGCGGTGGAGATATTTCCATATTTATACAGAGAGCGATGTAGATATTTCCATGTTTATAGAGATGGCGGTGTAGATATTTCCATGTTTATAGAGATTGCAATGTAGATATGTCTATGTTTATAGAGATAGTGGTGTAGATATTTCCATGTGTATAGAGATGGCGGTGTAGGTATTTCCATGTGTATAGATATGGCGGTGTAGGTATTTCCATGTTTATAGAGATAGTGGTGAGGATATTTCCGTATTTATACAGATAGCGTTGTAGGCATTTCCAGGTTTATAGTGATAGTGGTGAGGATATTTCCGTATTTATACAGATAGCGTTGTAGATATTTCCATGTTTATACAGATAGCCGTTTTGGTATTTCCATGTTTATACACATAGCGGTGTAGATATTTCCATGTTTATACAGATAGCGGTGTAGATATTTCCATGTTTACACAGATAGGTGTGTAGATATTTCCATGTTTACACAAATAGCGTTGTAGATATTTCCATCTTTATACAGATAGCGGTGTAGGTATTTCAATGTTTATACAGATAACGGTGTTGGTATTTCCATGTTTATACAGATAGCGGTGTAGATATTTCCATGTTTATACAGAAGGCGGTGTAGATATTTGCAAGTTTATAAAGATAGCGGTGTAGTTATTTCCATGTTTATACAGATAGCGGTGTACATATTTCCATGTTTCTTCAGATGGCTGTGTAGATATTTCCATGTGTATACAGATGGAGGTGTAGATATTTCCAAGTTTATACAGATGACTGTGTAGATATCTTCATGTTTTTACAGAAGGTGGTGTAGATATTTCCATGTTTATACAGATAACGGTGTCGATATTTCTATGTTTATACAGAAAGCAGTGTAGCTATTTCCATGTTTATAGAGATAGCTGTGTAGATATTTCCATGTTTATACAGATAGCGGTGTAGATAGTTCCATGTTTATACAGATAGCGTTGTACATATTTCCATGTTTATACAGATAGCGGTGTAGATATTTCAGTGTTTTTACTGATAGCGGTGGAGCTATTTCCATGTTAATACAGATAGCGATGTAGATATTTCCATGTTTATAGTGATGGCGGTGTAGATATTTCCATGTTTATAGAGATTGCAGCGTAGGTATTTCCATATTTATAGAGATAGCGTTGTACGTATTTCCATGTTTATAGAGATAGCGGAGTAGATATTTCCGTGGTTACACAGATGGCTGGGTAGGTATTTCCACGGGTATACAGATGGCACTGTAGATATTTCCATGTTTATAGATATGGTGCTGTAGATGTTTCCATGTTTATACAGATGACTCTGTAGATATTTGCATGTTTATACAGATGGTGGTGTAGATATTTCCATGTTTATAGAGATAACAGTGTAGATATTTCCATGTTTATAAAGATAGCGAAGTAGATATTTCCATGTTGATACAGATAGCGGTGTAGATATTTCCATGTTTACAGAGATAGCGGTGTAGATATTTCCATCTTTGCACAGATTGCGCTGTAGACATTTCGATCTTTACACAGATAGCTGTGTAGATATTTGCAAGTTTACACAGATATCTGTGTAGATACTTCCATGTTTACACAGATAGCGTTGTAGATATTTCCATGTTTATACAGATAGCGGTGTAGATATTTCCATGTTTATACAGATATCGGTGTAGATATTTCCATGTTTATACTGATAGCGGTGGAGATATTTCCATATTTATACAGATAGCGATGTAGATATTTCCATGTTTATAGAGATGGCGGTGTAGATATTTCCATGTTTATAGAGATTGCAATGTAGATATTTCTATGTTTATAGAGATAGTGGTGTAGATATTTCCATGTGTACAGAGATGGCGGTGTAGGTATTTCCATGTGTATAGATATGGCGGTGTAGGTATTTCCATGTTTATAGAGATAGTGGTGCGGATATTTCCGTATTTATACAGATAGCGTTGTAGGCATTTCCAGGTTTATAGTGATAGTGGTGAGGATATTTCCGTATTTATACAGATAGCGTTGTAGATATTTCCATGTTTATACAGATAGCCGTTTTGGTATTTCCATGTTTATAAAGATAGCGGTGTAGATATTTCCATGTTTATACAGATAGCGGTGTAGATATTTCCATGTTTACACAGATAGGTGTGTAGATATTTCCATGTTTACACAGATAGCGTTGTAGATATTTCCATCTTTATACAGATAGCGGTGTAGATATTTCAATGTTTATACAGATAACGGTGTTGGTATTTCCATGTTTATACAGATAGCGGTGTAGATATTTCCATGTTTATACAGAAGGCGGTGTAGATATTTCCAAGTTTATAAAGATAGCGGTGCAGTTATTTCCATGTTTATACAGATAGCGGTGTACATATTTCCATGTTTCTTCAGATGGCTGTGTAGATATTTCCATGTGTATACAGATGGAGGTGTAGATATTTCCAAGTTTATACAGATGACTGTGTAGATATCTTCATGTTTTTACAGAGGGCGGTGTAGATATTTCCATGTTTATACAGATAACGGTGTCGATATTTCTATGTTTATACAGATAGCAGTGTAGCTATTTCCATGTTTATAGAGATAGCTGTGTAGATATTTCCATGTTTATACAGATAGCGGTGTAGATAGTTCCATGTTTATACAGATAGCGTTGTACATATTTCCATGTTTATACAGATAGCGGTGTAGATATTTCAGTGTTTTTACTGATAGCGGTGGAGCTATTTCCATGTTAATACAGATAGCGATGTAGATATTTCCATGTTTATAGTGATGGCGGTGTAGATATTTCCATGTTTATAGAGATTGCAGCGTAGGTATTTCCATATTTATAGAGATAGCGTTGTACGTATTTCCATGTTTATAGAGATAGCGGAGTAGATATTTCCGTGGTTACACAGATGGCTGGGTAGGTATTTCCACCAGTATACAGATGGCACTGCAGATATTTCCATGTTTATAGATATGGTGGTGTAGATGTTTCCATGTTTATACAGATGACTCTGTAGATATTTGCATGTTTATACAGATGGTGGTGTAGATATTTCCATGTTTATAGAGATAACAGTGTAGATATTTCCATGTTTATAAAGATAGCGAAGTAGATATTTCCATGTTGATACAGATAGCGGTGTAGATATTTCCATGTTTACAGAGATAGCGGTGTAGATATTTCCATCTTTGCACAGATTGCGCTGTAGACATTTCGATCTTTACACAGATAGCTGTGTAGATATTTGCAAGTTTACACAGATATCTGTGTAGATACTTCCATGTTTACACAGATAGCGTTGTAGATATTTCCATGTTTATACAGATAGCGGTGTAGATATTTCCATGTTTATACAGATATCGGTGTAGATATTTCCATGTTTATACAGAAGGCGGTGTAGATATTTCCAAGTTTATAAAGATAGCGGTGTAGTTATTTCCATGTTTATACAGATAGCGGTGTACATATTTCCATGTTTCTTCAGATGGCTGTGTAGATATTTCCATGTGTATACGGATGGCAGTGTAGATATTTCCATGTTTATACAGATGGAGGTGTAGATATTTCCAAGTTTATACAGATGACTGTGTAGATATCTTCATGTTTTTACAGAGGGCGGTGTAGATATTTCCATGTTTATACAGATAACGGTGTCGCTATTTCTATGTTTATACAGATAGCAGTGTAGCTATTTCCATGTTTATAGAGATAGCTGTGTAGATATTTCCATGTTTATACAGATAGCGGTGTAGATATTTCCATGTTTATACAGATAGCGTTGTACATATTTCCATGTTTATACAGATAGCGGTGTAGATATTTCAGTGTTTATACTGATAGCGGTGGAGCTATTTCCATGTTAATACAGATAGCGAGGTAGATATTTCCATGTTTATAGTGATGGCGGTGTAGATATTTCCATGTTTATAGAGATTGCAGTGTAGATATTTCCATATATATAGAGATAGCGTTGTACGTATTTCCATGTTTATAGAGATAGCGGAGTAGATATTTCCGTGGTTACACAGATGGCTGGGTAGGTATTTCTACGGTTATACAGATGGCACTGTAGATATTTCCATGTTTATAGATATGGTGGTGTAGATATTTCCATGTTTATACAGATGACTCTGTAGATATTTGCATGTTTATACAGATGGTGGTGTAGATATTTCCATGTTTATAGAGATAACAGTGTAGATATTTCCATGTTTATAAAGATAGCGAAGTAGATATTTCCATGTTGATACTGATAGCGGTGTAGATATTTCCATGTTTACAGAGATAGCGGTGTAGATATTTCCATCTTTGCACAGATTGCGCTGTAGACATTTCGATCTTTACACAGATAGCTGTGTAGATGTTTGCAAGTTTACACAGATATCTGTGTAGATACTTCCATGTTTACACAGATAGCGTTGTAGATATTTCCATGTTTATACAGATAGCGGTGTAGAAATTTCCATGTTTATACAGATATCAGTGTAGATATTTCCATGTTTATACTGATAGCGGTGGAGATATTTCCATATTTATACAGATAGCGATGTAGATATTTCCATGTTTATAGAGATGGCGGTGTAGATATTTCCATGTTTATAGAGATTGCAATGTAGATATGTCTATGTTTATAGAGATAGTGGTGTAGATATTTCCATGTGTATAGAGATGGCGGTGTAGGTATTTCCATGTGTATAGATATGGCGGTGTAGGTATTTCCATGTTTATAGAGATAGTGGTGAGGATATTTCCGTATTTATACAGATAGCGTTGTAGGCATTTCCAGGTTTATAGTGATAGTGGTGAGGATATTTCCGTATTTATACAGATAGCGTTGCAGATATTTCCATGTTTATACAGATAGCCGTTTTGGTATTTCCATGTTTATAAAGATAGCGGTGTAGATATTTCCATGTTTATACAGATAGCGGTGTAGATATTTCCATGTTTACACAGATAGGTGTGTAGATATTTCCATGTTTACACAGATAGCGTTGTAGATATTTCCATCTTTATACAGATAGCGGTGTAGATATTTCAATGTTTATACAGATAACGGTGTTGGTATTTCCATGTTTATACAGATAGCGGTGTAGATATTTCCATGTTTATACAGAAGGCGGTGTAGATATTTGCAAGTTTATAAAGATAGCGGTGTAGTTATTTCCATGTTTATACAGATAGCGGTGTACATATTTCCATGTTTCTTCAGATGGCTGTGTAGATATTTCCATGTGTATACAGATGGAGGTGTAGATATTTCCAAGTTTATACAGATGACTGTGTAGATATCTTCATGTTTTTACAGAGGGTGGTGTAGATATTTCCATGTTTATACAGATAACGGTGTCGATATTTCTATGTTTATACAGAAAGCAGTGTAGCTATTTCCATGTTTATAGAGATAGCTGTGTAGATATTTCCATGTTTATACAGATAGCGGTGTAGATAGTTCCATGTTTATACAGATAGCGTTGTACATATTTCCATGTTTATACAGATAGCGGTGTAGATATTTCAGTGTTTTTACTGATAGCGGTGGAGCTATTTCCATGTTAATACAGATAGCGATGTAGATATTTCCATGTTTATAGTGATGGCGGTGTAGATATTTCCATGTTTATAGAGATTGCAGCGTAGGTATTTCCATATTTATAGAGATAGCGTTGTACGTATTTCCATGTTTATAGAGATAGCGGAGTAGATATTTCCGTGGTTACACAGATGGCTGGGTAGGTATTTCCACGGGTATACAGATGGCACTGTAGATATTTCCATGTTTATAGATATGGTGCTGTAGATGTTTCCATGTTTATACAGATGACTCTGTAGATATTTGCATGTTTATACAGATGGTGGTGTAGATATTTCCATGTTTATAGAGATAACAGTGTAGATATTTCCATGTTTATAAAGATAGCGAAGTAGATATTTCCATGTTGATACAGATAGCGGTGTAGATATTTCCATGTTTACAGAGATAGCGGTGTAGATATTTCCATCTTTGCACAGATTGCGCTGTAGACATTTCGATCTTTACACAGATAGCTGTGTAGATATTTGCAAGTTTACACAGATATCTGTGTAGATACTTCCATGTTTACACAGATAGCGTTGTAGATATTTCCATGTTTATACAGATAGCGGTGTAGATATTTCCATGTTTATACAGATATCGGTGTAGATATTTCCATGTTTATACTGATAGCGGTGGAGATATTTCCATATTTATACAGATAGCGATGTAGATATTTCCATGTTTATAGAGATGGCGGTGTAGATATTTCCATGTTTATAGAGATGGCAATGTAGATATTTCTATGTTTATAGAGATAGTGGTGTAGATATTTCCATGTGTACAGAGATGGCGGTGTAGGTATTTCCATGTGTATAGATATGGCGGTGTAGGTATTTCCATGTTTATAGAGATAGTGGTGAGGATATTTCCGTATTTATACAGATAGCGTTGTAGGCATTTCCAGGTTTATAGTGATAGTGGTGAGGATATTTCCGTATTTATACAGATAGCGTTGTAGATATTTCCATGTTTATACAGATAGCCGTTTTGGTATTTCCATGTTTATAAAGATAGCGGTGTAGATATTTCCATGTTTATACAGATAGCGGTGTAGATATTTCCATGTTCACACAGATAGGTGTGTAGATATTTCCATGTTTACACAGATAGCGTTGTAGATATTTCCATCTTTATACAGATAGCGGTGTAGATATTTCAATGTTTATACAGATAACGGTGTTGGTATTTCCATGTTTATACAGATAGCGGTGTAGATATTTCCATGTTTATACAGAAGGAGGTGTAGATATTTCCAAGTTTATAAAGATAGCGGTGCAGTTATTTCCATGTTTATACAGATAGCGGTGTACATATTTCCATGTTTCTTCAGATGGCTGTGTAGATATTTCCATGTGTATACAGATGGAGGTGTAGATATTTCCAAGTTTATACAGATGACTGTGTAGATATCTTCATGTTTTTACAGAGGGCGGTGTAGATATTTCCATGTTTATACAGATAACGGTGTCGATATTTCTATGTTTATACAGATAGCAGTGTAGCTATTTCCATGTTTATAGAGACAGCTGTGTAGATATTTCCATGTTTATACAGATAGCGGTGTAGATAGTTCCATGTTTATACAGATAGCGTTGTACATATTTCCATGTTTATACAGATAGCGGTGCAGATATTTCAGTGTTTTTACTGATAGCGGTGGAGCTATTTCCATGTTAATACAGATAGCGATGTAGATATTTCCATGTTTATAGTGATGGCGGTGTAGATATTTCCATGTTTATAGAGATTGCAGCGTAGGTATTTCCATATTTATAGAGATAGCGTTGTACGTATTTCCATGTTTATAGAGATAGCGGAGTAGATATTTCCGTGGTTACACAGATGGCTGGGTAGGTATTTCCACCAGTATACAGATGGCACTGTAGATATTTCCATGTTTATAGATATGGTGGTGTAGATGTTTCCATGTTTATACAGATGACTCTGTAGATATTTGCATGTTTATACAGATGGTGTTGTAGATATTTCCATGTTTATAGAGATAACAGTGTAGATATTTCCATGTTTATAAAGATAGCGAAGTAGATATTTCCATGTTGATACAGATAGCGGTGTAGATATTTCCATGTTTACAGAGATAGCGGTGTAGATATTTCCATCTTTGCACAGATTGCGCTGTAGACATTTCGATCTTTACACAGATAGCTGTGTAGATATTTGCAAGTTTACACAGATATCTGTGTAGATACTTCCATGTTTACACAGATAGCGTTGTAGATATTTCCATGTTTATACAGATAGCGGTGTAGATATTTCCATGTTTATACAGATTTCGGTGTAGATATTTCCATGTTTATACTGATAGCGGTGGAGATATTTCCATATTTATACAGATAGCGATGTAGATATTTCCATGTTTATAGAGATGGCGGTGTAGATATTTCCATGTTTATAGAGATTGCAATGTAGATATGTCTATGTTTATAGAGATAGTGGTGTAGATATTTCCATGTGTATAGAGATGGCGGTGTAGGTATTTCCATGTGTATAGATATGGCGGTGTAGGTATTTCCATGTTTATAGAGATAGTGGTGAGGATATTTCCGTATTTATACAGATAGCGTTGTAGGTATTTCCAGGTTTATAGTGATAGTGGTGAGGATATTTCCGTATTTATACAGATAGCGTTGTAGATATTTCCATGTTTATACATATAGCCGTTTTGGTATTTCCATGTTTATACAGATAGCGGTGTAGATATTTCCATGTTTATACAGATAGCGGTGTAGATATTTCCATGTTTACACAGATAGGTGTGTAGATATTTCCATGTTTACACAGATAGCGTTGTAGATATTTCCATCTTTATACAGATAGCGGTGTAGATATTTCAATGTTTATACAGATAACGGTGTTGGTATTTCCATGTTTATACAGATAGCGGTGTAGATATTTCCATGTTTATACAGAAGGCGGTGTAGATATTTCCAAGTTTATAAAGATAGCGGTGTAGTTATTTCCATGTTTATACAGATAGCGGTGTACATATTTCCATGTTTCTTCAGATGGCTGTGTAGATATTTCCATGTGTATACAGATGGCAGTGTAGATATTTCCATGTTTATACAGATGGAGGTGTAGATATTTCCAAGTTTATACAGATGACTGTGTAGATATCTTCATGTTTTTACAGAGGGCGGTGTAGATATTTCCATGTTTATACAGATAACGGTGTCGCTATTTCTATGTTTATACAGATAGCAGTGTAGCTATTTCCATGTTTATAGAGATAGCTGTGTAGATATTTCCATGTTTATACAGATAGCGGTGTAGATATTTCCATGTTTATACAGATAGCGTTGTACATATTTCCATGTTTATACAGATAGCGGTGTAGATATTTCAGTGTTTATACTGATAGCGGTGGAGCTATTTCCATGTTAATACAGATAGCGATGTAGATATTTCCATGTTTATAGTATTGGCCGTGTAGAGATTTCCATGTTTATAGAGATTGCAGCGTAGATATTTCCATATTTATAGAGATAGCGTTGTACGTATTTCCATGTTTATAGAGATAGCGGAGTAGATATTTCCGTGGTTACACAGATGTCTGGGTAGGTATTTCCACGGGTATACAGATGGCACTGTAGATATTTCCATGTTTATAGATATGGTGGTGTAGATATTTCCATGTTTATACAGATGACTCTGTAGATATTTGCATGTTTATACAGATGGTGGTGTAGATATTTCCATGTTTATAGAGATAACAGTGTAGATATTTCCATGTTTATAAAGATAGCGAAGTAGATATTTCCATGTTGATACAGATAGCGGTGTAGATATTTCCATGTTTACAGAGATAGCGGTGTAGATATTTCCATTTTTGCACAGATTGCGCTGTAGACATTTCGATCTTTACACAGATAGCTGTGTAGATATTTGCAAGTTTACACAGATATCTGTGTAGATACTTCCATGTTTACACAGATAGCGTTGTAGATATTTCCATGTTTATACAGATAGCGGTGTAGATATTTCCATGTTTATACAGATATCGGTGTAGATATTTCCATGTTTATACTGACAGCGGTGGAGATATTTCCATATTTATACAGATAGCGATGTAGATATTTCCATGTTTATAGAGATGGCGGTGTAGATATTTCCATGTTTATAGAGATTGCAATGTAGATATTTCTATGTTTATAGAGATAGTGGTGTAGATATTTCCATGTGTATAGAGATGGCGGTGTAGGTATTTCCATGTGTATAGATATGGCGGTGTAGGTATTTCCATGTTTATAGAGATAGTGGTGAGGATATTTCCGTAGTTATACAGATAGCGTTGTAGGTATTTCCAGGTTTATAGTGATAGTGGTGAGGATATTTCCGTATTTATACAGATAGCGTTGTAGATATTTCCATGTTTATACAGATAGCCGTTTTGGTATTTCCATGTTTATACAGATAGCGGTGTAGATATTTCCATGTTTATACAGATAGCGGTGTAGATATTTCCATGTTTACACAGATAGGTGTGTAGATATTTCCATGTTTACACAGATAGCGTTGTAGATATTTCCATCTTTATACAGATAGCGGTGTAGATATTTCAATGTTTATACAGATAACAGTGTTGGTATTTCCATGTTTATACAGATAGCGGTGTAGATATTTCCATGTTTATACAGAAGGCGGTGTAGATATTTCCAAGTTTATAAAGATAGCGGTGCAGTTATTTCCATGTTTATACAGATAGCGGTGTACATATTTCCATGTTTCTTCAGATGGTTGTGTAGATATTTCCATGTGTATACAGATGGAGGTGTAGATATTTCCAAGTTTATACAGATGACTGTGTAGATATCTTCATGTTTTTACAGAGGGCGGTGTAGATATTTCCATGTTTATACAGATAACGGTGTCGATATTTCTATGTTTATACAGATAGCAGTGTAGCTATTTCCATGTTTATAGAGATAGCTGTGTAGATATTTCCATGTTTATACAGATAGCGGTGTAGATAGTTCCATGTTTATACAGATAGCGTTGTACATATTTCCATGTTTATACAGATAGCGGTGTAGATATTTCAGTGTTTTTACTGATAGCGGTGGAGCTATTTCCATGTTAATACAGATAGCGATGTAGATATTTCCATGTTTATAGTGATGGCGGTGTAGATATTTCCATGTTTATAGAGATTGCAGCGTAGGTATTTCCATATTTATAGAGATAGCGTTGTACGTATTTCCATGTTTATAGAGATAGCGGAGTAGATATTTCCGTGGTTACACAGATGGCTGGGTAGGTATTTCCACCAGTATACAGATGGCACTGTAGATATCTCCATGTTTATAGATATGGTGGTGTAGATGTTTCCATGTTTATACAGATGACTCTGTAGATATTTGCATGTTTATACAGATGGTGGTGTAGATATTTCCATGTTTATAGAGATAACAGTGTAGATATTTCCATGTTTATAAAGATAGCGAAGTAGATATTTCCATGTTGATACAGATAGCGGTGTAGATATTTCCATGTTTACAGAGATAGCGGTGTAGATATTTCCATCTTTGCACAGATTGCGCTGTAGACATTTCGATCTTTACACAGATAGCTGTGTAGATATTTGCAAGTTTACACAGATATCTGTGTAGATACTTCCATGTTTACACAGATAGCGTTGTAGATATTTCCATGTTTATACAGATAGCGGTGTAGATATTTCCATGTTTATACAGATTTCGGTGTAGATATTTCCATGTTTATACTGATAGCGGTGGAGATATTTCCATATTTATACAGATAGCGATGTAGATATTTCCATGTTTATAGAGATGGCGGTGTAGATATTTCCATGTTTATAGAGATTGCAATGTAGATATGTCTATGTTTATAGAGATAGTTGTGTAGATATTTCCATGTGTATAGAGATGGCGGTGTAGTTATTTCCATGTGTATAGATATGGCTTTGTAGGTATTTCCATGTTTATAGAGATAGTGGTGAGGATATTTCCGTATTTATACAGATAGCGTTGTAGGTATTTCCAGGTTTATAGTGATAGTGGTGAGGATATTTCCGTATTTATACAGATAGCGTTGTAGATATTTCCATGTTTATACAGATAGCCGTTTTGGTATTTCCATGTTTATACAGATAGCGTTGTAGATATTTCCATGTTTATACAGATAGCCCTTTTGGTATTTCTATGTTTATACAGATAGCGGTGTAGATATTTCCATGTTTATACAGATAGCGGTGTAGATATTTCCATGTTTACACAGATAGGTGTGTAGATATTTCCATGTTTACACAGATAGCGTTGTAGATATTTCCATGTTTACACAGATAGCGTTGTAGATATTTCCATCTTTATACAGATAGCGGTGTAGATATTTCAATGTTTATACAGATAACGGTGTTGGTATTTCCATGTTTATACAGATAGCGGTGTAGATATTTCCATGTTTATACAGAAGGCGGTGTAGATATTTCCAAGTTTATAAAGATAGCCGTGTAGATATTTCCATGTTTATACAGATAGCGGTGTACATATTTCCATGTTTCTTCAGATGGCTGTGTAGATATTTCCATGTGTATACAGATGGCAGTGTAGATATTTCCATGTTTATACAGATGGAGGTGTAGATATTTCCAAGTTTATACAGATGACTGTGTAGATATCTTCATGTTTTTACAGAGGGCGGTGTAGATATTTCCATGTTTATACAGATAACGGTGTCGCTATTTCTATGTTTATACAGATAGCAGTGTAGCTATTTCCATGTTTATAGAGATAGCTGTGTAGATATTTCCATGTTTATACAGATAGCGGTGTAGATATTTCAGTGTTTATACTGATAGCGGTGGAGCTATTTCCATGTTAATACACATAGCGATGTAGATATTTCCATGTTTATAGTGATGGCGGTGTAGATATTTCCATGTTTATAGAGATTGCAGTGTAGATATTTCCATATTTATAGAGATAGCGTTGTATGTATTTCCTTGTTTATAGAGATAGCGGAGTAGATATTTCCGTGGTTACACAGATGGCTGGGTAGGTATTTCCACTGGTATACAGATGGCACTATAGATATTTCCATGTTTATAGATATGGTGGTGTAGATATTTCCATGTTTATACAGATGACTCTGTAGATATTTGCATGTTTATACAGATGGTGGTGTAGATATTTCCATGTTTATAGAGATAACAGTGTAGATATTTCCATGTTTATAAAGATAGCGAAGTAGATATTTCCATGTTGATACAGATAGCGGTGTAGATATTTCCATGTTTACAGAGATAGCGGTGTAGATATTTCCATCTTTGCACAGATTGCGCTGTAGACATTTCGATCTTTACACAGATAGCTGTGTAGATATTTGCAAGTTTACACAGATATCTGTGTAGATACTTCCATGTTTACACAGATAGCGTTGTAGATATTTCCATGTTTATACAGATAGCGGTGTAGATATTTCCATGTTTATACAGATATCGGTGTAGATATTTCCATGTTTATACTGATAGCGGTGGAGATATTTCCATATTTATACAGATAGCGATGTAGATATTTCCATGTTTATAGAGATGGCGGTGTAGATATTTCCATGTTTATAGAGATTGCAATGTAGATATTTCTATGTTTATAGAGATAGTGGTGTAGATATTTCCATGTGTATAGAGATGGCGGTGTAGGTATTTCCATGTGTATAGATATGGCGGTGTAGGTATTTCCATGTTTATAGAGATAGTGGTGAGGATATTTCCGTAGTTATACAGATAGCGTTGTAGGTATTTCCAGGTTTATAGTGATAGTGGTGAGGATATTTCCGTATTTATACAGATAGCGTTGCAGATATTTCCATGTTTATACAGATAGCCGTTTTGGTATTTCCATGTTTATAAAGATAGCGGTGTAGATATTTCCATGTTTATACAGATAGCGGTGTAGATATTTCCATGTTTACACAGATAGGTGTGTAGATATTTCCATGTTTACACAGATAGCGTTGTAGATATTTCCATCTTTATACAGATAGCGGTGTAGATATTTCAATCTTTATACAGATAACGGTGTTGGTATTTCCATGTTTATACAGATAGCGGTGTAGATATTTCCATGTTTATACAGAAGGTGGTGTAGATATTTCCAAGTTTATAAAGATAGCCGTGTAGTTATTTCCATGTTTATACAGATAGCGGTGTACATATTTCCATGTTTCTTCAGATGGCTGTGTAGATATTTCCATGTGTATACAGATGGCAGTGTAGATATTTCCATGTTTTTACAGATGGAGGTGTAGATATTTCCAAGTTTATACAGATGACTGTGTAGATATCTTCATGTTTTTACAGAGGGCGGTGTAGATATTTCCATGTTTATACAGATAACGGTGTCGCTATTTCTATGTTTATACAGATAGCAGTGTAGCTATTTCCATGTTTATAGAGATAGCTGTGTAGATATTTCCATGTTTATACAGATAGCGGTGTAGATATTTCAGTGTTTATACTGATAGCGGTGGAGCTATTTCCATGTTAATACACATAGCGATGTAGATATTTCCATGTTTATAGTGATGGCGGTGTAGATATTTCCATGTTTATAGAGATTGCAGGGTAGATATTTCCATATTTATAGAGATAGCGTTGTATGTATTTCCTTGTTTATAGAGATAGCGGAGTAGATATTTCCGTGGTTACACAGATGGCTGGGTAGGTATTTCCACTGGTATACAGATGGCACTATAGATATTTCCATGTTTATAGATATGGTGGTGTAGATATTTCCATGTTTATACAGATGACTCTGTATATATTTGCATGTTTATACAGATGGTGGTGTAGATATTTCCATGTTTATAGAGATAACAGTGTAGATATTTCCATGTTTATAAAGATAGCGAAGTAGATATTTCCATGTTGATACAGATAGCGGTGTAGATATTTCCATGTTTACAGAGATAGCGGTGTAGATATTTCCATCTTTGCACAGATTGCGCTGTAGACATTTCGATCTTTACACAGATAGCTGTGTAGATGTTTGCAAGTTTACACAGATATCTGTGTAGATACTTCCATGTTTACACAGATAGCGTTGTAGATATTTCCATGTTTATACAGATAGCGGTGTAGATATTTCCATGTTTATACAGATATCGGTGTAGATATTTCCATGTTTATACTGATAGCGGTGGAGATATTTCCATATTTATACAGATAGCGATGTAGATATTTCCATGTTTATAGAGATGGCGGTGTAGATATTTCCATGTTTATAGAGATTGCAATGTAGATATTTCTATGTTTATAGAGATAGTGGTGTAGATATTTCCATGTGTATAGAGATGGCGGTGTAGGTATTTCCATGTGTATAGATATGGCGGTGTAGGTATTTCCATGTTTATAGAGATAGTGGTGAGGATATTTCCGTATTTATACAGATAGCGTTGTAGGTATTTCCAGGTTTATAGTGATAGTGGTGAGGATATTTCCGTATTTATACAGATAGCGTTGCAGATATTTCCATGTTTATACAGATAGCCGTTTTGGTATTTCCATGTTTATAAAGATAGCGGTGTAGATATTTCCATGTTTATACAGATAGCGGTGTAGATATTTCCATGTTTACACAGATAGGTGTGCAGATATTTCCATGTTTACACAGATAGAGTTGTAGATATTTCCATCTTTACAGAGATAGCGGTGTAGATATTTCAATCTTTATACAGATAACGGTGTTGGTATTTCCATGTTTATACAGATAGCGGTGTAGGTATTTCTATGTTTATACAGAAGGCGGTGTAGATATTTCCAAGTTTATAAAGATAGCGGTGTAGTTATTTCCATGTTTATACAGAAAGCGGTGTACATATTTCCATGTTTCTTCAGATGGCTGTGTAGATATTTCCTTGTGTATACAGATGGCAGTGTGGATATTTCCATGTTTATACAGAAGAGGTGTAGATATTTCCAAGTTTATACAGATAACTGTGTAGATATCTTCATGTTTTTACAGAGGGCGGTGTAGATATTTCCATGTTAATACAGATAACGGTGTCGCTATTTCTATGTTTACACAGATAGCATTGTAGCTATTTCCATGTTTATAGAGATAGCTGTGTAGATATTTCCATGTTTATACAGATAGCGGTGTAGATATTTCCATGTTTATACAGATAGCGGTGTAGATATTTCCATGTTTATACAGAAGGCGGTGTAGATATTTCCAAGTTTATAAAGATTGCGGTGTAGTTATTTCCATGTTTATACAGATAGCGGTGTACATATTTCCATGTTTCTTCAGATGGCTGTGTAGATATTTCCATGTGTATACAGATGTCAGTGTAGATATTTCCATGTTTATACAGATGGAGGTGTAGATATTTCCAAGTTTATACAGATGACTGTGTAGATATCTTCATGTTTTTACAGAGGGCGGTGTAGATATTTCCATGTTTATACAGATAACGGTGTCGCTATTTCTATGTTTATACAGATAGCAGGGTAGCTATTTCCATGTTTATAGAGATAGCTGTGTAGATATTTCCATGTTTATACAGATAGCGTTGTACATATTTCCATGTTTATACAGATAGCGGTGTAGATATTTCAATGTTTATACTGATAGCGGTGGAGATATTTCCATGTTAATACAGATAGCGATGTAGATATTTCCATGTTTATAGTGATTGCGGTGTAGATATTTCCATGTTTATAGAGATTGCAGTGTAGATATTTCCATATTTATAGAGATAGCGTTGTACGTATTTCCATGTTTATAGAGATAGCGGAGTAGATATTTCCGTGGTTACACAGATGGCTGGGTAGGTATTTCCACGGGTATACAGACGGCACTGTAGATATTTCCATGTTTACAGATATGGTGGTGTAGATATTTCCATGTTTATACAGATGACTCTGTAGATATTTGCATGTTTATACAGATGGTGGTGTAGATATTTCCATGTTCACAGAGATAACAGTGTAGATATTTCCATGTTTATAAAGATAGCGAAGTAGATATTTCCATGTTGATACAGATAGCGGTGTATATATTTCCAAGTTTACAGAGATAGTGGTGTAGATATTTCCATCTTTGCACAGATTGCGCTGTAGACATTTCGATCTTTACACAGATAGCTGTGTAGATATTTGCAAGTTTACACAGATATCTGTGTAGATACTTCCATGTTTACACAGATAGCGTTGTAGATATTTCCATGTTTATACAGATAGCGGTGTAGATATTTCCATGTTTATACAGATATCAGTGTAGATATTTCCATGTTTATACTGATAGCGGTGGAGATATTTCCATATTTATACAGATAGCGATGTAGATATTTCCATGTTTATAGAGATGGCGGTGTAGATATTTCCATGTTTATAGAGATTGCAATGTAGATATTTCTATGTTTATAGAGATAGTGGTGTAGATATTTCCATGTGTATAGAGATGGCGGTGTAGGTATTTCCATGTGTATAGATATGGCGGTGTAGGTATTTCCATGTTTATAGAGATAGTGGTGAGGATATTTCCGTAGTTATACAGATAGCGTTGCAGGTATTTCCAGGTTTATAGTGATAGTGGTGAGGATATTTCCGTATTTATACAGATAGCGTTGTAGATATTTCCATGTTTATACAGATAGCCGTTTTGGTATTTCCATGTTTATACAGATAGCGGTGTAGATATTTCCATGTTTATACAGATAGCGGTGTAGATATTTCCATGTTTACACAGAGAGGTGTGTAGATATTTCCATGTTTACACAGATAGCGTTGTAGATATTTCCATCTTTATACAGATAGCGGTGTAGATATTTCAATGTTTATACAGATAACGGTGTTGGTATTTCCATGTTTATACAGATAGCGGTGTAGATATTTCCATGTTTATACAGAAGGCGGTGTAGATATTTCCAAGTTTATAAAGATAGCGGTGTAGTTATTTCCATGTTGATACAGATAGCGGTGTACATACTTCCATGTTTCTTCAGATGGCTGTGTAGATATTTCCATGTGTATACAGATGGCAGTGTAGATATTTCCATGTTTATACAGATGGAGGTGTAGATATTTCCATGTTTATACAGATGACTGTGTAGATATCTTGATGTTTTTACAGAGGGCGGTGTAGATATTTCCATGTTTATACAGATAACGGTGTCGCTATTTCTATGTTTATACAGATAGCAGGGTAGCTCTTAACATGTTTATAGAGATAGCTGTGTAGATATTTCCATGTTTATACTGATTGCGGTGTAGATATTTCCATGTTTATACAGATAGCGTTGTACATATTTCCATGTTTATACAGATAGCGGTGTAGATATTTCAATGTTTATACTGATAGCGGTGGAGCTATTTCCATGTTAATACAGATAGCGATGTAGATATTTCCATGTTTATAGTGATGGCGGTGTAGTTATTTCCATGTTTATAGAGATTGCAGTGTAGCTAATTCCATATTTATAGAGATAGCGTCGTACGTATTTCCATATTTATAGAGATAGCGGAGTGGATATTTCCGTGGTTACACAGATGGCTGGGTAGGTATTTCCACGGGTATACAGATGGCACTGTAGATATTTCCATGTTTATAGATATGGTGGTGTAGATATTTCCATGTATATACAGATGACTCTGTAGATATTTGCATGTTTATACAGATGGTGGTGTAGATATTTCCATGTTTATAGAGATAACAGTGTAGATATTTCCATGTTTATAAAGATAGCGAAGTAGATATTTCCATGTTGATACAGATAGCGGTGTAGATATTTCCATGTTTACAGAGATAGCGGTGTAGATATTTCCATCTTTGCACAGATTGCGCTGTAGACATTTCGATCTTTACACAGATAGCTGTGTAGATATTTGCAAGTTTACACAGATATCTGTGTAGATACTTCCATGTTTACACAGATAGCGTTGTAGATATTTCCATGTTTATACAGATAGCGGTGTAGATATTTCCATGTTTATACAGATATCGGTGTAGATATTTCCATGTTTATACTGATAGCGGTGGAGATATTTCCATATTTATACAGATAGCGATGTAGATATTTCCATGTTTATAGAGATGGCGGTGTAGATATTTCCATGTTTATAGAGATTGCAATGTAGATATTTCTATGTTTATAGAGATAGTGGTGTAGATATTTCCATGTGTATAGAGATGGCGGTGTAGGTATTTCCATGTGTATAGATATGGCGGTGTAGGTATTTCCATGTTTATAGAGATAGTGGTGAGGATATTTCCGTAGTTATACAGATAGCGTTGTAGGTATTTCCAGGTTTATAGTGATAGTGGTGAGGATATTTCCGTATTTATACAGATAGCGTTGTAGATATTTCCATGTTTATACAGATAGCCGTTTTGGTATTTCTATGTTTATACAGATAGCGGTGTAGATATTTCCATGTTTATACAGATAGCGGTGTAGATATTTCCATGTTTACACAGATAGGTGTGTAGATATTTCCATGTTTACACAGATAGCGTTGTAGATATTTCCATCTTTATACAGATAGCGGTGTAGATATTTCAATGTTTATACAGATAACGGTGTTGGTATTTCCATGTTTATACAGATAGCGGTGTAGATATTTCCATGTTTATACAGAAGGCGGGGTAGATATTTCCAAGTTTATAAAGATAGCCGTGTAGTTATTTCCATGTTTATACAGATAGCGGTGTACATATGTCCATGTTTCTTCAGATGGCTGTGTAGATATTTCCATGTGTATACAGATGGCAGTGTAGATATTTCCATGTTTATACAGATGGAGGTGTAGATATTTCCAAGTTTATACAGATGACTGTGTAGATATCTTCATGTTTTTACAGAGGGCGGTGTAGATATTTCCATGTTTATACAGATAATGGTGTCGCTATTTCTATGTTTATACAGATAGCAGTGTAGCTATTTCCATGTTTATAGAGATAGCTGTGTAGATATTTCCATGTTTATACAGATAGCGGTGTAGATATTTCCATGTTTATACAGATAGCGTTGTACATATTTCCATGTTTATACAGATAGCGGTGTAGATATTTCAGTGTTTATACTGATAGCGGTGGAGCTATTTCCATGTTAATACACATAGCGATGTAGATATTTCCATGTTTATAGTGATGGCGGTGTAGATATTTCCATGTTTATAGAGATTGCAGTGTAGATATTTCCATATTTATAGAGATAGCGTTGTATGTATTTCCTTGTTTATAGAGATAGCGGAGTAGATATTTCCGTGGTTACACAGATGGCTGGGTAGGTATTTCCACTGGTATACAGATGGCACTATAGATATTTCCATGTTTATAGATATGGTGGTGTAGATATTTCCATGTTTATACAGATGACTCTGTAGATATTTGCATGTTTATACAGATGGTGGTGTAGATATTTCCATGTTTATAGAGATAACAGTGTAGATATTTCCATGTTTATAAAGATAGCGAAGTAGATATTTCCATGTTGATACAGATAGCGGTGTAGATATTTCCATGTTTACAGAGATAGCGGTGTAGATATTTCCATCTTTGCACAGATTGCGCTGTAGACATTTCGATCTTTACACAGATAGCTGTGTAGATATTTGCAAGTTTACACAGATATCTGTGTAGATACTTCCATGTTTACACAGATAGCGTTGTAGATATTTCCATGTTTATACAGATAGCGGTGTAGATATTTCCATGTTTATACAGATATCGGTGTAGATATTTCCATGTTTATACTGATAGCGGTGGAGATATTTCCATATTTATACAGATAGCGATGTAGATATTTCCATGTTTATAGAGATGGCGGTGTAGATATTTCCATGTTTATAGAGATTGCAATGTAGATATTTCTATGTTTATAGAGATAGTGGTGTAGATATTTCCATGTGTATAGAGATGGCGGTGTAGGTATTTCCATGTGTATAGATATGGCGGTGTAGGTATTTCCATGTTTATAGAGATAGTGGTGAGGATATTTCCGTATTTATACAGATAGCGTTGTAGGTATTTCCAGGTTTATAGTGATAGTGGTGAGGATATTTCCGTATTTATACAGATAGCGTTGCAGATATTTCCATGTTTATACAGATAGCCGTTTTGGTATTTCCATGTTTATAAAGATAGCGGTGTAGATATTTCCATGTTTATACAGATAGCGGTGTAGATATTTCCATGTTTACACAGATAGGTGTGTAGATATTTCCATGTTTACACAGATAGAGTTGTAGATATTTCCATCTTTACACAGATATCGGTGTAGATATTTCAATGTTTATACAGATAACGGTGTTGGTATTTCCATGTTTATACAGATAGCGGTGTAGATATTTCTATGTTTATACAGAAGGCGGTGTAGATATTTCCAAGTTTATAAAGATAGCGGTGTAGTTATTTCCATGTTTATACAGAAAGCGGTGTACATATTTCCATGTTTCTTCAGATGGCTGTGTAGATATTTCCATGTGTATACAGATGGCAGTGTAGATATTTCCATGTTTATACAGAAGAGGTGTAGATATTTCCAAGTTTATACAGATGACTGTGTAGATATCTTCATGTTTTTACAGAGGGCGGTGTAGATATTTCCATGTTTATACAGATAACGGTGTCGCTATTTCTATGTTTATACAGATAGCAGGGTAGCTATTTCCATGTTTATAGAGATAGCTGTGTAGATATTTCCATGTTTATACAGATTGCGGTGTAGATATTTCCATGTTTATACAGATAGCGTTGTACATATTTCCATGTTTATACAGATAGCGGTGTAGATATTTCAATGTTTATACTGATAGCGGTGGAGATATTTCCATGTTAATACAGATAGCGATGTAGATATTTCCATGTTTATAGTGATTGCGGTGTAGATATTTCCATGTTTATAGAGATTGCAGTGTAGATATTTCCATATTTATAGAGATAGCGTTGTACGTATTTCCATGTTTATAGAGATAGCGGAGTAGATATTTCCGTGGTTACACAGATGGCTGGGTAGGTATTTCCACGGGTATACAGACGGCACTGTAGATATTTCCTTGTTTACAGATATGGTGGTGTAGATATTTCCATGTTTATACAGATGACTCTGTAGATATTTGCATGTTTATACAGATGGTGGTGTAGATATTTCCATGTTCACAGAGATAACAGTGTAGATATTTCCATGTTTATAAAGATAGCGAAGTAGATATTTCCATGTTGATACAGATAGCGGTGTAGATATTTCCATGTTTACAGAGATAGCGGTGTAGATATTTCCATCTTTGCACAGATTGCGCTGTAGACATTTCGATCTTTACACAGATAGCTGTGTAGATATTTGCAAGTTTACACAGATATCTGTGTAGATACTTCCATGTTTACACAGATAGCGTTGTAGATATTTCCATGTTTATACAGATAGCGGTGTAGATATTTCCATGTTTATACAGATATCGGTGTAGATATTTCCATGTTTATACTGATAGCGGTGGAGATATTTCCATATTTATACAGATAGCGATGTAGATATTTCCATGTTTATAGAGATGGCGGTGTAGATATTTCCATGTTTATAGAGATTGCAATGTAGATATTTCTATGTTTATAGAGATAGTGGTGTAGATATTTCCATGTGTATAGAGATGGCGGTGTAGGTATTTCCATGTGTATAGATATGGCGGTGTAGGTATTTCCATGTTTATAGAGATAGTGGTGAGGATATTTCCGTATTTATACAGATAGCGTTGTAGGTATTTCCAGGTTTATAGTGATAGTGGTGAGGATATTTCCGTATTTATACAGATAGCGTTGCAGATATTTCCATGTTTATACAGATAGCCGTTTTGGTATTTCCATGTTTATAAAGATAGCGGTGTAGATATTTCCATGTTTATACAGATAGCGGTGTAGATATTTCCATGTTTACACAGATAGGTGTGTAGATATTTCCATGTTTACACAGATAGAGTTGTAGATATTTCCATCTTTACACAGATATCGGTGTAGATATTTCAATGTTTATACAGATAACGGTGTTGGTATTTCCATGTTTATACAGATAGCGGTGTAGATATTTCTATGTTTATACAGAAGGCGGTGTAGATATTTCCAAGTTTATAAAGATAGCGGTGTAGTTATTTCCATGTTTATACAGAAAGCGGTGTACATATTTCCATGTTTCTTCAGATGGCTGTGTAGATATTTCCATGTGTATACAGATGGCAGTGTAGATATTTCCATGTTTATACAGAAGAGGTGTAGATATTTCCAAGTTTATACAGATGACTGTGTAGATATCTTCATGTTTTTACAGAGGGCGGTGTAGATATTTCCATGTTTATACAGATAACGGTGTCGCTATTTCTATGTTTATACAGATAGCAGGGTAGCTATTTCCATGTTTATAGAGATAGCTGTGTAGATATTTCCATGTTTATACAGATTGCGGTGTAGATATTTCCATGTTTATACAGATAGCGTTGTACATATTTCCATGTTTATACAGATAGCGGTGTAGATATTTCAATGTTTATACTGATAGCGGTGGAGATATTTCCATGTTAATACAGATAGCGATGTAGATATTTCCATGTTTATAGTGATTGCGGTGTAGATATTTCCATGTTTATAGAGATTGCAGTGTAGATATTTCCATATTTATAGAGATAGCGTTGTACGTATTTCCATGTTTATAGAGATAGCGGAGTAGATATTTCCGTGGTTACACAGATGGCTGGGTAGGTATTTCCACGGGTATACAGACGGCACTGTAGATATTTCCTTGTTTACAGATATGGTGGTGTAGATATTTCCATGTTTATACAGATGACTCTGTAGATATTTGCATGTTTATACAGATGGTGGTGTAGATATTTCCATGTTCACAGAGATAACAGTGTAGATATTTCCATGTTTATAAAGATAGCGAAGTAGATATTTCCATGTTGATACAGATAGCGGTGTATATATTTCCATGTTTACAGAGATAGTGGTGTAGATATTTCCATCTTTGCACAGATTGCGCTGTAGACATTTCGATCTTTACACAGATAGCTGTGTAGATATTTGCAAGTTTACACAGATATCTGTGTAGATACTTCCATGTTTACACAGATAGCGTTGTAGATATTTCCATGTTTATACAGATAGCGGTGTAGATATTTCCATGTTTATACAGATATCGGTGTAGATATTTCCATGTTTATACTGATAGCGGTGGAGATATTTCCATATTTATACAGATAGCGATGTAGATATTTCCATGTTTATAGAGATGGCGGTGTAGATATTCCCATGTTTATAGAGATTGCAATGTAGATATTTCTATGTTTATAGAGATAGTGGTGTAGATATTTCCATGTGTATAAAGATGGCGGTGTAGGTATTTCCATGTGTATAGATATGGCGGTGTAGGTATTTCCATGTTTATAGAGATAGTGGTGAGGATATTTCCGTAGTTATACAGATAGCGTTGTAGGTATTTCCAGGTTTATAGTGATAGTGGTGAGGATATTTCCGTATTTATACAGATAGCGTTGTAGATATTTCCATGTTTATACAGATAGCCGTTTTGGTATTTCTATGTTTATACAGATAGCGGTGTAGATATTTCCATGTTTATACAGATAGCGGTGTAGATATTTCCATGTTTACACAGATAGGTGTGTAGATATTTCCATGTTTACACAGATAGCGTTGTAGATATTTCCATCTTTATACAGATAGCGGTGTAGATATTTCAATGTTTATACAGATAACGGTGTTGGTATTTCCATGTTTATACAGATAGCGGTGTAGATATTTCCATGTTTATACAGAAGGCGGTGTAGATATTTCCAAGTTTATAAAGATAGCGGTGTAGTTATTTCCATGTTTATACAGATAGCGGTGTACATACTTCCATGTTTCTTCAGATGGCTGTGTAGATATTTCCATGTGTATACAGATGGCAGTGTAGATATTTCCATGTTTATACAGATGGAGGTGTAGATATTTCCAAGTTTATACAGATGACTGTGTAGATATCTTGATGTTTTTACAGTGGGCGGTGTAGATATTTCCATGTTTATACAGATAACCGTGTCGCTATTTCTATGTTTATACAGATAGCAGGGTAGCTCTTCCCATGTTTATAGAGATAGCTGTGTAGATATTTCCATGTTTATACTGATTGCGGTGTAGATATTTCCGTGTTTATACAGATAGCGTTGTACATATTTCCATGTTTATACAGATAGCGGTGTAGATATTTCAGTGTTTATACTGATAGCGGTGGAGCTATTTCCATGTTAATACAGATAGCGATGTAGATATTTCCATGTTTAGAGTGATGGCGGTGTAGATATTTCCATGTTTATAGAGATTGCAGTGTAGATATTTCCATATTTATAGAGATAGCGTCGTACGTATTTCCATGTTTATAGAGATAGCGGAGTAGATATTTCCGTGGTTACACAGATGGCTGGGTAGGTATTTCCACGGGTATACAGATGGCACTGTAGATATTTCCATGTTTATAGATATGGTGGTGTAGATATTTCCATGTTTATACAGATGACTCTGTAGATATTTGCATGTTTATACAGATGGTGGTGTAGATATTTCCATGTTTATAGAGATAACAGTGTAGATATTTCCATGTTTATAAAGATAGCGAAGTAGATATTTCCATGTTGATACAGATAGCGGTGTAGATATTTCCATGTTTACAGAGATAGCGGTGTAGATATTTCCATCTTTGCACAGATTGCGCTGTAGACATTTCGATCTTTACACAGATAGCTGTGTAGATATTTGCAAGTTTACACAGATATCTGTGTAGATACTTCCATGTTTACACAGATAGCGTTGTAGATATTTCCATGTTTATACAGATAGCGGTGTAGATATTTCCATGTTTATACAGATATCGGTGTAGATATTTCCATGTTTATACTGATAGCGATGGAGATATTTCCATATTTATACAGATAGCGATGTAGATATTTCCATGTTTATAGAGATTGCAATGTAGATATTTCTATGTTTATAGAGATAGTGGTGTAGATATTTCCATGTGTATAGAGATGGCGGTGTAGGTATTTCCATGTGTATAGATATGGCGGTGTAGGTATTTCCATGTTTATAGAGATAGTGGTGAGGATATTTCCGTAGTTATACAGATAGCGTTGCAGGTATTTCCAGGTTTATAGTGATAGTGGTGAGGATATTTCCGTATTTATACAGATAGCGTTGTAGATATTTCCATGTTTATACAGATAGCCGTTTTGGTATTTCCATGTTTATACAGATAGCGGTGTAGATATTTCCATGTTTATACAGATAGCGGTGTAGATATTTCCATGTTTACACAGAGAGGTGTGTAGATATTTCCATGTTTACACAGATAGCGTTGTAGATATTTCCATCTTTATACAGATAGCGGTGTAGATATTTCAATGTTTATACAGATAACGGTGTTGGTATTTCCATGTTTATACAGATAGCGGTGTAGATATTTCCATGTTTATACAGAAGGCGGTGTAGATATTTCCAAGTTTATAAAGATAGCGGTGTAGTTATTTCCATGTTTATACAGATAGCGGTGTACATACTTCCATGTTTCTTCAGATGGCTGTGTAGATATTTCCATGTGTATACAGATGGCAGTGTAGATATTTCCATGTTTATACAGATGGAGGTGTAGATATTTCCAAGTTTATACAGATGACTGTGTAGATATCTTGATGTTTTTACAGAGGGCGGTGTAGATATTTCCATGTTTATACAGATAACGGTGTCGCTATTTCTATGTTTATACAGATAGCAGGGTAGCTCTTCCCATGTTTATAGAGATAGCTGTGTAGATATTTCCATGTTTATACTGATTGCGGTGTAGATATTTCCATGTTTATACAGATAGCGTTGTACATATTTCCATGTTTATACAGATAGCGGTGTAGATATTTCAATGTTTATACTGATAGCGGTGGAGCTATTTCCATGTTAATACAGATAGCGATGTAGATATTTCCATGTTTATAGTGATGGCGGTGTAGTTATTTCCATGTTTATAGAGATTGCAGTGTAGCTATTTCCATATTTATAGAGATAGCGTCGTACGTATTTCCATGTTTATAGAGATAGCGGAGTGGATATTTCCGTGGTTACACAGATGGCTGGGTAGGTATTTCCACGGGTATACAGATGGCACTGTAGATATTTCCATGTTTATAGATATGGTGGTGTAGATATTTCCATGTTTATACAGATGACTCTGTAGATATTTGCATGTTTATACAGATGGTGGTGTAGATATTTCCATGTTTATAGAGATAACAGTGTAGATATTTCCATGTTTATAAAGATAGCGAAGTAGATATTTCCATGTTGATACAGATAGCGGTGTAGATATTTCCATGTTTACAGAGATAGCGGTGTAGATATTTCCATCTTTGCACAGATTGCGCTGTAGACATTTCGATCTTTAAACAGATAGCTGTGTAGATATTTGCAAGTTTACACAGATATCTGTGTAGATACTTCCATGTTTACACAGATAGCGTTGTAGGTATTTCCATGTTTATAGAGATAGCGGTGTAGATATTTCCATGTTTATACAGATATCGGTGTAGATATTTCCATGTTTATACTGATAGCGGTGGAGATATTTCCATATTTATACAGACAGCGATGTAGATATTTCCATGTTTATAGAGATGGCGGTGTAGATATTTCCATGTTTATAGAGATTGCAATGTAGATATTTCTATGTTTATAGAGATAGTGGTGTAGATATTTCCATGTGTATAGAGATGGCGGTGTAGGTATTTCCATGTGTATAGATATGGCGGTGTAGGTATTTCCATGTTTATAGAGATAGTGGTGAGGATATTTCCGTAGTTATACAGATAGCGTTGTAGGTATTTCCAGGTTTATAGTGATAGTGGTGAGGATATTTCCGTATTTATACAGATAGCGTTGTAGATATTTCCATGTTTATACAGATAGCCGTTTTGGTATTTCTATGTTTATACAGATAGCGGTGTAGATATTTCCATGTTTATACAGATAGCGGTGTAGATATTTCCATGTTTACACAGATAGGTGTGTAGATATTTCCATGTTTACACAGATAGCGTTGTAGATATTTCCATCTTTATACAGATAGCGGTGTAGATATTTCAATGTTTATACAGATAACGGTGTTGGTATTTCCATGTTTATACAGATAGCGGTGTAGATATTTCCATGTTTATACAGAAGGCGGTGTAGATATTTCCAAGTTTATAAAGATAGCCGTGTAGTTATTTCCATGTTTATACAGATAGCGGTGTACATATTTCCATGTTTCTTCAGATGGCTGTGTAGATATTTCCATGTGTATACAGATGGCAGTGTAGATATTTCCATGTTTATACAGATGGAGGTGTAGATATTTCCAAGTTTATACAGATGACTGTGTAGATATCTTCATGTTTTTTTTTTTTTTTTTTTTTTTTTTTTTTTTTTTTTTTTCTTGAGACGGAGTCTCGCTCTGTCGCCCAGGCTGGAGTGCAGTGGCGCGATCTCGGCTCACTGCAAGCTCTGCCTCCCGGGTTCACGCCATTCTCCTGCCTCAGCCTCCCGAGTAGCTGGGACTACAGGCGCCCGATACCACGCCCGGCTAATTTTTTGTATTTTTAGTAGAGACGGGGTTTCACCCTGTTAGCCAGGATGGTCTCGATCTCCTGACCTCGTGATCCGCCCGCCTCGGCCTCCCAAAGAGCTGGGATTACAGGCGTGAGCCACCGCGCCCGGCCGATATCTTCATGTTTTTACAGAGGGCGGTGTAGATATTTCCATGTTTATACAGATAACGGTGTCGCTATTTCTATGTTTATACAGATAGCAGTGTAGCTATTTCCATGTTTATAGAGATAGCTGTGTAGATATTTCCATGTTTATACAGATAGCGGTGTAGATATTTCAGTGTTTATACTGATAGCGGTGGAGCTATTTCCATGTTAATACACATAGCGATGTAGATATTTCCATGTTTATAGTGATGGCGGTGTAGATATTTCCATGTTTACAGAGATTGCAGTGTAGATATTTCCATATTTATAGAGATAGCGTTGTATGTATTTCCTTGTTTATAGAGATAGCGGAGTAGATATTTCCGTGGTTACACAGATGGCTGGGTAGGTATTTCCACTGGTATACAGATGGCACTATAGATATTTCCATGTTTATAGATATGGTGGTGTAGATATTTCCATGTTTATACAGATGACTCTGTAGATATTTGCATGTTTATACAGATGGTGGTGTAGATATTTCCATGTTTATAGAGATAACAGTGTAGATATTTCCATGTTTATAAAGATAGCGAAGTAGATATTTCCATGTTGATACAGATAGCGGTGTAGATATTTCCATGTTTACAGAGATAGCGGTGTAGATATTTCCATCTTTGCACAGATTGCGCTGTAGACATTTCGATCTTTACACAGATAGCTGTGTAGATATTTGCAAGTTTACACAGATATCTGTGTAGATACTTCCATGTTTACACAGATAGCGTTGTAGATATTTCCATGTTTATACAGATAGCGGTGTAGATATTTCCATGTTTATACAGATATCGGTGTAGATATTTCCATGTTTATACTGATAGCGGTGGAGATATTTCCATATTTATACAGATAGCGATGTAGATATTTCCATGTTTATAGAGATGGCGGTGTAGATATTTCCATGTTTATAGAGATTGCAATGTAGATATTTCTATGTTTATAGAGATAGTGGTGTAGATATTTCCATGTGTATAGAGATGGCGGTGTAGGTATTTCCATGTGTATAGATATGGCGGTGTAGGTATTTCCATGTTTATAGAGATTGCAATGTAGATATTTCTATGTTTATAGAGATAGTGGTGTAGATATTTCCATGTGTATAGAGATGGCGGTGTAGGTATTTCCATGTGTATAGATATGGCGGTGTAGGTATTTCCATGTTTATAGAGATAGTGGTGAGGATATTTCCGTATTTATACAGATAGCGTTGTAGGTATTTCCAGGTTTATAGTGATAGTGGTGAGGATATTTCCGTATTTATACAGATAGCGTTGCAGATATTTCCATGTTTATACAGATAGCCGTTTTGGTACTTCCATGTTTATAAAGATAGCGGTGTAGATATTTCCATGTTTATAGAGACAGCGGTGTAGATATTTCCATGTTTACACAGATAGGTGTGTAGATATTTCCATGTTTACACAGATAGAGTTGTAGATATTTCCATCTTTACACAGATATCGGTGTGGATATTTCAATGTTTATACAGATAACGGTGTTGGTATTTCCATGTTTATACAGATAGCGGTGTAGATATTTCTATGTTTATACAGAAGGCGGTGTAGATATTTCCAAGTTTATAAAGATAGCGGTGTAGTTATTTCCATGTTTATACAGAAAGCGGTGTACATATTTCCATGTTTCTTCAGATGGCTGTGTAGATATTTCCATGTGTATACAGATGGCAGTGTAGATATTTCCATGTTTATACAGAAGAGGTGTAGATATTTCCAAGTTTATACAGATAACTGTGTAGATATCTTCATGTTTTTACAGAGGGCGGTGTAGATATTTCCATGTTTATACAGATAACGGTGTCGCTATTTCTATGTTTACACAGATAGCATTGTAGCTATTTCCATGTTTATAGAGATAGCTGTGGAGATATTTCCATGTTTATACAGATAGCGGTGTAGATATTTCCATGTTTATACAGATAGCGGTGTAGATATTTCCATGTTTATACAGAAGGCGGTGTAGATATTTCCAAGTTTATAAAGATTGCGGTGTAGTTATTTCCATGTTTATACAGATAGCGGTGTACATATTTCCATGTTTCTTCAGATGGCTGTGTAGATATTTCCATGTGTATACAGATGGCAGTGTAGATATTTCCATGTTTATACAGATGGAGGTGTAGATATTTCCAAGTTTATACAGATGACTGTGAAGATATCTTCATGTTTTTACAGAGGGCGGTGTAGATATTTCCATGTTTATACAGATAACGGTGTCGCTATTTCTATGTTTATACAGATAGCAGGGTAGCTATTTCCACGTTTATAGAGATAGCTGTGTAGATATTTCCATGTTTATACAGATTGCGGTGTAGATATTTCCATGTTTATACAGATAGCGTTGTACATATTTCCATGTTTATACAGATAGCGGTGTAGATATTTCAATGTTTATACTGATAGCGGTGGAGATATTTCCATGTTAATACAGATAGCGATGTAGATATTTCCATGTTTATAGTGATTGCGGTGTAGATATTTCCATGTTTATAGAGATTGCAGTGTAGATATTTCCATATTTATAGAGATAGCGTTGTACGTATTTCCATGTTTATAGAGATAGCGGAGTAGATATTTCCGTGGTTACACAGATGGCTGGGTAGGTATTTCCACGGGTATACAGACGGCACTGTAGATATTTCCATGTTTACAGATATGGTGGTGTAGATATTTCCATTTTTATACAGATGACTCTGTAGATATTTGCATGTTTATACAGATGGTGGTGTAGATATTTCCATGTTCACAGAGATAACAGTGTAGATATTTCCATGTTTATAAAGATAGCGAAGTAGATATTTCCATGTTGATACAGATAGCGGTGTATATATTTCCATGTTTACAGAGATAGTGGTGTAGATATTTCCATCTTTGCACAGATTGCGCTGTAGACATTTCGATCTTTACACAGATAGCTGTGTAGATATTTGCAAGTTTACACAGATATCTGTGTAGATACTTCCATGTTTACACAGATAGCGTTGTAGATATTTCCATGTTTATACAGATAGCGGTGTAGATATTTCCATGTTTATACAGATATCGGTGTAGATATTTCCATGTTTATACTGATAGCGGTGGAGATATTTCCATATTTATACAGATAGCGATGTAGATATTTCCATGTTTATAGAGATGGCGGTGTAGATATTTCCATGTTTATAGAGATTGCAATGTAGATATTTCTATGTTTATAGAGATAGTGGTGTAGATATTTCCATGTGTATAGAGATGGCGGTGTAGGTATTTCCATGTGTATAGATATGGCGGTGTAGGTATTTCCATGTTTATAGAGATAGTGGTGAGGATATTTCCGTAGTTATACAGATAGCGTTGCAGGTATTTCCAGGTTTATAGTGATAGTGGTGAGGATATTTCCGTATTTATACAGATAGCGTTGTAGATATTTCCATGTTTATACAGATAGCCGTTTTGGTGTTTCCATGTTTATACAGATAGCGGTGTAGATATTTCCATGTTTATACAGATAGCGGTGTAGATATTTCCATGTTTACACAGAGAAGTGTGTAGATATTTCCATGTTTACACAGATAGCGTTGTAGATATTTCCATCTTTATACAGATAGCGGTGTAGATATTTCAATGTTTATACAGATAACGGTGTTGGTATTTCCATGTTTATACAGATAGCGGTGTAGATATTTCCATGTTTATACAGAAGGCGGTGTAGATATTTCCAAGTTTATAAAGATAGCGGTGTAGTTATTTCCATGTTGATACAGATAGCGGTGTACATACTTCCATGTTTCTTCAGATGGCTGTGTAGATATTTCCATGTGTATACAGATGGCAGTGTAGATATTTCCATGTTTATACAGATGGAGGTGTAGATATTTCCAAGTTTATACAGATGACTGTGTAGATATCTTGATGTTTTTACAGAGGGCGGTGTAGATATTTCCATGTTTATACAGATAACGGTGTCGCTATTTCTATGTTTATACAGATAGCAGGGTAGCTCTTCCCATGTTTATAGAGATAGCTGTGTAGATATTTCCATGTTTATACTGATTGCGGTGTAGATATTTCCATGTTTATACAGATAGCGTTGTACATATTTCCATGTTTATACAGATAGCGGTGTAGATATTTCAATGTTTATACTGATAGCAGTGGAGATATTTCCATATGTATACACATAGTGGTGTACATATTTCCATGTTTATACACATAGCGGTGTACCTATTTCCATGTTTGTAGAGACAGCGGTGTAGGTATTTCCAAGTTTATACAGATAGCGGTGCAGATATTTCCATGTTTATACAGATGCCTATGCAGATATTTCCATATTTATACAGATGGCTGTGTTGATATTTCTATGTTTATACAGATGGCAGTGTAGATATGTAAATGTTCCTACAGATGACTGTGTAGGTATTTCCATGTTTATACAGATGTCTTTGTAGATATTTCCATGTTTATAGAGATAGCGGTGCAGATATTTCCATGTTTATACAGATAGCGTTATATGTATTTCCATGTTTATACAGATAGTGGTGTAGATATTTCCATGTTTATACAAATACCGGTGTAGATATTTCCATGTTTATACAGACCGCAGTGTAGATATTTCCATGTTTATAGAGATAGCAGTGTAGATATTTCCATGTTTGTACAGATGGCGGTGTTGATGTTTCCATCTATACACAGATTGCCGTGTAGGTATTTCCATGTGTATACAGATGGCATTGTAGATATTTCCATGTTTATACAGATGGTGGTGTAGATATTACCATGTTTACATAGTTGACTGTATAGATATTTCCATGTTTATACATATGGTGGTGTAGATATTTCCATGTTTATAGAGATAGCGGTGTAGATATTTCCATATTTATACAGTTAACAGTGTAGAAATTTCCATGTTTATACAGATAGCGGTGTAAATATTTCCTTGTTTATACAGATCACGGTGTAGATATTTCCATGTTTATAGAGATAGCGGTGTAGATATTTCCATGTTTATACAGATAGCGGTTTAGATATTTCCATGTTTATACAGACCGCGGTGTAGATATTTCCATGTTTATACAGATAGCGGTGCAGATATTTCCATGTTTGTACAGATGGCGGTGTTGATATTTCTATGGATATGTAGATGCTGGTGTAGATATTTCCATGCATATACAGATAGCGCTGTACTTATTTCCATGTTTATATAGAGAGCGGTGTAGATATTTCCATGTATGTACACATGGCTGTGTAGATATTTCCACGTTTATACAGATGGCGGTGTAGATATTTCGATGTTTATAGAGATAGCAGTGGAGATATTTCCATGTCTATACTGATAGCGGTGTAGATATTCCCATGTTTATATAGATAGCAGTGTAGATATTTCCATGTATATACACATGGCTGTGTAGATATTTCCATGTTTATACAGATGGCGGTGTAGGTGTTTCCATGTTTATACAGATAACTTTGTTAGTATTTCCAAGTTTATACAGATGGCAGTGTAGATATTTCGATGTTTATAGAGATGGCAGTGGAGATATTTCCATGTTTATACAGATAGCGTTGTAGATACTTCCATGTTTATACTGATCGCGGTGTAGATATTTCCATGTTTATAGAGATGGCAGTGTGGATATTTCCGTGTTCATAGGGATAGCGTTGTTGATTTTTCCATGTTTATAGAGATAGCTGTGTGGATATTTCCATTTTTATACAGATAGGGTTGTAGATATTTCCATGTTTATAGAGATGGCGGTGTAGATATTTCCATGTTTATACAGATCACGGTGTAGATATTTCCACGTTTGTAAAGATCGCGGTGCAGATATTTCCATGTTTATAAAGATCATGGTGTAGATTTTCCATGTTTATACAGATTGCGGTGTTGATATTACCATGTTTATAGGGATAGCGGTGCAAATATTGCCACATTTATACAGATAGCGGTGTAGTTATTAGCATGTTTATACAGATAGCGGTGTAGATATTTCCATGTATAAACAGATGTCTGTGTATATATTTCCATGTTTAAACAGATGGCGGTGTAGATATTTCCATGTTTATACAGATAACTTTGTAAGTATTTCCATGTTTATACAGATGGCGGTGTAGATAATTCGATGTTTATAGAGATAGCAGTGGAGATATTTCCATGTTTATACAGATAGCGGTGTAGTTATTTCCATGTTTATATAGATAGCGGTGTAGATATTTCCATGTATATACACATGGCTGTGTAGATATTTCCATGTTTATACAGATGGCGGTGTAGGTGTTTCCATGTTTATACAGATAACTTTGTTAGTATTTCCAAGTTTATACAGATGGCAGTGTAGATATTTCGATGTTTATAGAGATGGCAGTGGAGATATTTCCATGTTTATACAGATATTGTTGTAGATATTTCCATGTTTATACTGATCGCGGTGTAGATATTTCCATGTTTATAGAGATGGCAGTGTGGATATTTCCATGTTCATAGAGATAGCGTTGTTGATTTTTCCATGTTTATAGAGATGGCATTGTGGATATTTCCATGTTCATAGAGATAGCGTTGTTGATTTTTCCATGTTTATAGAGATAGCTGTGTGGATATTTCCATTTTTATACAGACAGGGGTGTAGATATTTCCATGTTTATAGAGATGGCGGTGTAGATATTTCCATGTTTATACAGATCACGGTGTAGATATTTCCATGTTTTTACAGATATCGGTGTAGATATTTCCATGTTTATACAGATCATGGTGTAGATTTTCCATGTTTATACAGATTGCGGTGTTGATATTACCATGTTTATAGGGATAGCGGTGCAAATATTTCCACATTTATACAGATAGCGGTGTAGTTATTAGCATGTTTATACAGATAGCGGTGTAGATATTTCCATGTATAAACAGATGTCTGTGTATATATTTCCATGTTTAAACAGATGGCGGTGTAGATATTTCCTTGTTTATACAAATAGCGATGTAGTTATTTCCATGTTTATATAGATAGCGGTGTAGATATTTCCATGTATATACAGATGGCTGTGTAGATATTTCCATGTTTATACAGATGGCAGTGTAGATATTTCCATGTTCCTACAGATGACTGTGTGGGTATTTCCATGTTTATACAGATGGCTTTGTAGATATTTCCATGATTATAGAGATAGACGTGTAGATATTTCCATGTTTATAGAGATAGCGGTGTAGATATTTCCATGTTTGTACAGATCGCGGTGTAGATATTTCCATGTTTATACAGATCGCAGTGTAGATATTTCCATGTTTATACAGATAGCGGTGTAGATATTTCCATGTTTTTACAGATATCGGTGTAGATATTTCCATGTTTACACAGATTGCGGTGTAGATATTTCCATGTTTCTACAGTAAAGATGTAGATATTTCCATGTTTATGCAGATCTCGGTGAAGATATTTCCATCTTTCTACAGATGGCGGTGTAGATAATTCCAAATTTATACAGACGGCGGTGTAGTTATTTCCATGTTTATGCTGATGGTGGTGTAGATATTTTCATGTTTATAGAGATGGCAGTGTACATATTTCTAAGTTTATAGAGATAGCGGTGTAGATAATTCCATGTTTATACAGATGGCGGTGTAGGTATTTCCATGTTTATAGAGATAGTGGTATAGATATTTCCATGTTTATACAGATAGCGGTGTAGATATTTCCATTTTTATACAGATAGTGGTGTTGCTATTTCCATGTTTATACAGATAGCGGTGTAGATATTTCCATGTTTATACAGCTCGCGGTGTAGATATTTCCATCTTTATACAGATGGCGGTGTAGATATTCCCATATTTACAGAGATAGCCTTGTAGATATTTCCATGATTATACAGATAGCAGTGTAGGTTTTTCCATGTTTATACTGATAGCGGTGCATATAATTCCATGTTTATAGACTTAGTGTTGTAGATATTTCCATCTGTGGACAGATTGCGGTGTAGATATTTCCATCTCTACAAAGATAGCGGTGTAGATATTGTCATGTTTACACAGATAGCTGTTTAGATATTTCCATGTTTACACAGATAGCGTTGTAGATATTTCCAGGTTTATACAGATTGCGGTGGAGATATTTCCATGTTTTTACAGATACTGGTGGAGATATTTCCATGTTTATACAGATGGAGGTATAGACAGTTTCATGTTTATACAGAAGACTGAGTAGAAATTTTCATGTTTTTACAGATGGCGGTGTAGATATTTCCATGTTTATACAGATAGCGGTGTGGCTATTTCCATGTTTATACAGATAGCGGTGTGGCTATTTCCATGTTTATACAGATAGCAGTGTAGATATTTCGATGTTTATAGAGATGGCTCTGTAGATATTTCCATATTTATACAGATATCGGTGTAGGTATTTCCATGTTTATACAGATAGCGGTGTAGATATTTCCATATTTGCACAGATTGTGCTGTAGATATTTCCATCTTTACACAGATAGCTGTGTACATATTTCCATGTTTACACAGATAGAGGTGTATTTATTTCCGTGTTAACACAGATAGTGTTGTAGATATTTCCATGTTTATACAGATAGCGGTGTAGATATTTCCATGTTTATACAGATCATGGTGTAGATATTTCCATGCTTATACAGACAGCAGTGTAGATATTTTCATGTTTATAGAGATAGCAGTGTAGATATTTCCATGTTTACAGAGATAGCGGTGAAGATATTTCCATCATTGCACAGATTGCGATGTAGATATTTCCATCTTTACACAGATAGCGGTGTACATATTTCCATATTTACACAGATAGCGGTGTAGATATTTCCATGTTTACACAGATAGTGTTGTAGATATTTCCATGTTTATACAGATAGCAGTGTAGATAATTCTATGTTTATAAAGATATCGGTGTAGATGTTTCCATCTTTATACAGATAGCGGTGTAGATATTTCCATGTTTATACAGATGGAGGTGTAGGTATTTCCATATTTATAGAGATAGCGGTGTAGATATTTCCGTGTTCATACAGACGGCAGTGTACATATTTCCTCGTGTATAGAGATGGCAGTGTAGATATTTCCATGTTTATACAGATGGAGGTGTAGGTATTTCCATGTTTATACAGATGACAGTGTAGATATTTCCATGTTTTTACAGATGGCGGTGTAGATATTTCCATGTTTATACAGATGGCAGGGTTGATATTTCCATGTTTGTGCACATAATGGTGTAGATATTTCCATGTTTATACAGATAGCGGTGTAAAATATTTCCATGTTTATGCAGATAGCGGTATAGATTTTCCATGTTTATACAGATGGTGGTTTAGATATTTCCATGTATATGCAGATAGCGGTGTGGCTATTTCCATGTTTATAGAGATCGTGTTGTAGATATTTCCATATTTATACAGATAACGGTGTAGATATTTCCAAGTTTATGGAGATAGCGGTGTAGATATTTCCATATTTGCACAGATAGCAGTGTAGATATTTCCATCTTTACACAGATAGTGGTGTACATATTTCCATGTTTCCACAGATAGCTGTGTAGATATTTCCATGTTAACACAGATACTTTTGTAGGTATTTCCATGTTTATACAGATTGCGGTGTAGATATTTCCATGTTTATAACGATTGCGGTGCAGTTATTTCCATGTTTATACAGATAGCGGTGGAGATATTTCCATGTTTATACAGATAGCGATGTAGATATTTCCATGTTTATACAGATAGCGGTGGATATATTTCCAAGTTTATACAGATGGTGGTGTAGGTATTTCCATGTTTTTAGAGATAGCCATGTAGATATTTCCAAGTTTATACAGATAGCGGTGTAGGTTTTCCATGTTTATACAGATTGCGGTGAAGATATTTCCATGATTATAAAGATAGCGGTGTAGATATTTCCATGTTTATAGAGATAGCGGTGTAGAAATTTCCATGTTTATACAGATAGCGATGCAGATATTTCCAGGTTTATACAGATAGCGGTGTAGATATTTCCATGTTTATACAGATAGTGGGGTAGGTATTTCCATGCTTATACAGATAGCAGTGAACATACTTCCATGAGTATGCAGATAGCGGTGGAGATAGTTCCATGTTAATACAGATAGCGGTGGAGATATTACCATGTTTATACAGACAGCGGTGTAGATATTTCCAAGTTTATACAAATCGTGGTGTATATATTTCCATGTTTATTCAGATAGCGGTGTAGATATTTCCATGTTTATACCGATAGCGGTATAAGTATTTCCATGTTTATAGAGATAGCGGTGTAGATAATTTCATGTTTATACAGATGGTGGTGTAGATATTTCCATGTGTATATGGATGGCAGTATAGATATTTCCATGTGTACACAGATGGAGGTGTAGATATTTCCATGTTTATACAGATGACTGTGAAGATATTTCCATGTTTTTACAGATGGTGATGTAGATATTTCCATGTTTATAGATATTGCTGTGTAGATATTTGCATGTTTATACAAATGGCACTGTAGATATTTCCATGTTTATACAGATAGTGTTGTAGTTATTTCCATGTTTATACAGATGGCTCTGTAGGTATTTCCATGTTTATACAGATGGTGGTGTAGATATTTCCATGTTTGTAGAGATAGCCATGTAGATATTTCTATGTTTATACAGATAGCGGTGTAGACATTTCCATGTTTATAAATATAGCAGTGTATATATTTCCATATTTATACAGATAGCGGTGTATATATTTCCGTGTTTATTCTGGTAGCAGTGGAGATATTTCCATGTTTATACAGATAGCAGTGTAGATATTTCCATATTTACACAGATGGTGGTGTAGATACTTCCATGTTTACACAGATAGCTTTGTAGATATTTCCATGTTTATACAGATAGCGGTGTACATATTTCCATGTTTATACAGATAATGGCTTAGATGTTTACATGTTTATACAGATACCAGTGGAGATATTTCCATGTTTATGCAGATAGCGGTGTATATATTTCCATGTTTATAGAGATAACGGTGTAGATAATTCAATATTTATACAGATAGCGGTGTAGACATTTCCATGTTTATTCAGATGACGGTGAAGATATTTCCATGTTTATACAGATGACGGTGTAGATATAACCATGTTTATACTGATAGCGGTGTAGATATTTCCATGTTTATACAGATAGCGGTGTAGATATTTCCATGTTCATACAGATGGCAGTGTAGATATTTCCATGTTTATGCAGATGGCATTGTAGGTATTTCCATGTTTATACAGATGGAGGTGTAGATATTTCCATGTTTATACAGATGACAGAGTAGATATATCCATGTTTTAACAGATTATGGTGTAGATATATCCATGTTTCTACATATAACGGTGTGGCTATTTCCATGTTTATACAGATAGTGGTGTAGATATTTCCATGTTTATACAGATGACTATGTAGGTATTTTCATGTTTTTACAGATGGCAGTGTAGATATTTCCACGTTTACAGAGATAGCCAAGTAGATATTTTCATGTTTATACAGATAGCGGTGTAGACATTTCCATGGTCATAGAGATAGCGGTGTAGATATTTCCATATTTATACAGATAGCTGTGTAGATATTTCCATGTTTATACATGAAGAGGTGTAGATATTACCATGTTTATGCAGATCTCGGTGAAGATATTTCCATCTTTCTACAGATGGCAGTGTAGATGTTTCTATGTTTATAGAGATGGCAGTGTAGATAATTCCATATTTATACAGATGGCGGTGTAGTTATTTCCATGTTTATGCTGATGGCGCTGTAGATATATCCATGTTTATAGAGATGGCGGTGTAGATATTTCTAAGTTTGTAGAGATAGCAGTGTAGATATTTCCATCTTTATACAGATGGCAGTGTAGATATTTCCATGTTTATGCAGATGGTGGTGTAGATATTTCCATATGTATAGAGATAGCCTTGTAAATATTTCCATGTTTATACAGATAGCGGTGTAGGTATTTCCATGTTTATACAGATAGAGGTGCAGATAATTCCAGGTTTATAGAAGTAGCGTTGTAGATATTTCCATCTTTGCACAGACTGCAGTGTAGATATTTCCATCTTTCCACAGAAAGCGGTGTAGATATTTCCATGTTTACACAGATAGCTCTTTAGATATTTCCAAGTTTACACAGATAGCATTGTAGATATTTCCAGGTTTATACAGATAGCGGTGCAGATATTTCTATGTTTATACAGATAGCGGTGCAGGTAATTCCATGTTTATAGAGATAGCGTTGTAGATATTTCCATTTTTGCACAGATTGCAGTGTAGACATTTCCATCTTTCCACAGAGAGCGGTGTAGCTATTTCCAAGTTTACACAGATAGCCGTTTAGATATTTCCATGTTTACACAGATATCACTGTAGATATTTCCAGGTTTATACAGATAGCGGTGTAGATATTTCCATGTTTACTCAGATAGCGGTGTAGATGTTTCCATGTCTATAGAGATATCGGTGGAGGTATTTCCATGTTTATACAGATCGTGGTGTAGATATTTCCATGTTTATACAGATAGATTTGTGGATATTTCCATGTTTATACAGATAGCGGTTTAGGTATTTCCATGTTTACAGAGATAGCGGTGTCGATATTTACATATTTGCAAAGATTGCGGTGTAGATATTTCCATCTTTACACGGATAGCGGTGCACATATTTCCATGTTTACACAGATAGCGGTGAAGATATTTCCATGTTAACACAGATAGTTTTGTAGATATTTCCATGTTTATACAGATAGCGTTTTAGGTATTTCCATATTTATAGAGATCGTGGTGTAGATATTTCCATATTTATACAGATAGCAGTGTAGATATTTCCATATTTATACAGATAGTGTTGTAGATTTTCCATGATTATACAGATAGCGGTGTAGATATTTCCATGTTTATAAAGATAGCGGTGTAGATATTTCCATGTTTATACCGACAGCGGTGGAGATATTTCCATGTTTATACAGATAGCGATGTAGATATTTCCATGTTTATACAGATAGTGGTGTAGATATTTCCATGTATATGCAGATGACTGTGTATGTATTTCCATGTTTATACAGATGGCGTTGTAGATATTTCCATGATTGTACTGACGGCGTTGTAGATATTTCCATGTTTATAGAGATGGCCATGTAGATATTTCCATGTTCATACAGATAGCGGTGTTGACATTTCCATGTTTATAGTGATAGCGGTGTAGATATTTGCATATTTACACAGATAGTGGTGAAGGTATTTCCATGTTTATACAGATAGCGGTGTAGATATTTCCATGTTTATACAGATAGCAGTGTAGATATTTCCATGTTTATACAGATCGTGGTGTAGATATTTCCATGTTTATACAGATAGCAGTGTAGATATTTCCATGTTTATATAGATAGCGGTGTAGACAATTCCATGTATATAAGGATAGCGGTGTAGATATTTCCATATTTATACAGATATCGGTGTAGATATTTCCACATTTATATATATAGCGGTGTAGATATTTCCATGTTCATAAAGATTGCCATGTAGGTATTAACATGGTTATATAGATAGCGGTGTAAATATTTCCATGTTTATACAGATGGCAGTGTAGATATTTCCATGTTTATACAGATGACTGTGTAGATAATTTCATATTTTTACACATGGCGGTGTAGTTATTTCATTGTTTATACAGATAGCTGTGTGGCTACTTCCATGTTTATACAGATAGCAGTGGAGATAATTCCATGTTCATAGAGATGGCTGTGTAGATATTTCCATGTTTATACAGATGGCAGTGTAGATATTTCCATGTTTATAGAGATAGTGGTGTAGATATTTCCATATTTATACAGATAGCAGTGAAGATATTTCCATGTTTATAGAGACAGCGTTGTATATATTTCCATATTTATACAGATAGCGGTGTAGATATTTCCATGTTTATTCAGATGGCGGTGTAGATATTTCCATGTTTATACAGATGGCGGTGTAGATATTTCCCTGTTTATACAGATAGCGGTGTGGATATTTCCGTGTTTATACAGATAGCGGTGTTGATATTTCCATGTTTACACAGATAGTGGTGTACATATTTCCATCTTTGCACAGATTGCGGTGTAGATATTTCCATTTTTACACAGATAGCGGTGTAGATATTTCCATGTTTACACCGATAGCGGTGTAGATAATTCCATTTTTATACAGATAGCAGTGTAGATATTTCCATATTAATACAGAAAGCGGTGCATATATTTCCATATTTATACAGAGAGCAGTGTATATATTTCCTTGTTTATACAGATAGCGGTGGAGATATTTCCATGTTTATACAGATAGCTGTGGAGATATTTCCATGTTTATGCAGATCGCGGTGTAGATATTTTCATGTTCATACAGATAGCGTTGTCCATATTTCCAAGTTTGTACAGATAGCCATGTAGATATTTCCATGTTTATGCAGATAGCGGTGTAGATATTTGCATGTTTGTACCCATAGCGGTGTACATATTTCCACGTTTACAGAGATTGCGGTGTACATATTTCCATGTTTATACTGATCTCTGTGAAGATATTTCCCTGTGTATACAGATGGCAGTTTAGATTTCCCATGTTTATACTGATGGAGGTGTAGATATTTCCTTGTTTATAGAGATAGGGGTGGAGATATTTCCTTGTTTATACAGATAGCGATGTAGATATTTCCATGTTTATACAGATAGCAGTGCAGTTATTTCCGTGTTTATACATATAGAAGTGTAGGTATTTCCAGGTTTATAGAGATAGCGGTGTAGATATTTCCATGTTTATACAGATGGCTGTGTAGATATTTCCATGTGTATACAGATGGCATTTTAGGTATTTCCATGTTTATACAGATGGAGGTGTAGATATTTCCATGTTTATACAGATGACTGTGAAGGTGTTTTCATATTTTTACACATGGCGGTGTAGATATTTCATTGTTTATACAGATAGCTGTGTGACTATTTCCATGTTTATACAGATAGCAGTGGAGATATTTCCATGTTTAAAGAGATGGCCGTGTAGATATTTCCATGTTTATACAGATGGCAGTGTAGATATTTCCATGTTTATACACATAGTGGTGTAGATATTTCCATGTTTATACAGATGACTGTGTAGGTATTTCCATGTTTATACAGATGGCCATGTATATATTTCCATGTTTATAGAGATAGCTATGTAGATGTTTCCAAGTTGATACAGATAGCGGTGTAGACATTTCAATGTTTACAGAGAGAGCGGTGTAGATATTTCCCTATTTATAGAGATAGCGCTGTAGATATTTCCATGTTTATACAGAAAGCGGTGTAGTTATTTCCATGTTTCTACAGATAGCGGTGTAGATATTTCCATGTTTGAACAGATAGCGGTGTAGACAATTCCATGTGTGTAAGGATAGAGGTGTAGATATTTCCATATTTATACTGATATCGGTGTAGATATTTCCACATTTATATATATAGCGGTGTAGATATTTCCATGTTTATAAAGATTGCCACGTAGGTATTTCAATGTTTATATAGATAGCGGTGTAAATATTTCCATGTTTATACAGATGGCAGTGTAGATATTTCCATGTTTATACAGATGACTGTGTAGATAATTTCATATTTTTACACATGGCGGTGTAGTTATTTCATTGTTTATACAGATAGCTGTGTGGCTACTTCCATGTTTATACAGATAGCAGTGGAGATAATTCTATGTTCATAGAGATGGCTGTGTAGATATTTCCATGTTTATACAGATGGCAGTGTAGATATTTCCATGTTTATAGAGATAGTGGTGTTGATATTTCCATGTTTATACAGATAGCAGTGCAGATATTTCCATGTTTATAGAGACAGCGTTGTATATATTTCCATATTTATACGGATAGCGGTGTAGATATTTACATGTTTATTCAGATGGCGGTGTAGATATTTCCATGTTTATACAGATGGCAGTGTAGATATTTCCCTGTTTATACAGATAGCGGTGTGGATATTTCCGTGTTTATACAGATAGCGGTGTTGATATTTCCATGTTTACACAGATAGCGGTGTACATATTTCCATCTTTGCACAGATTGCGGTGTAGATATTTCCATTTTTACACAGATAGCGGTGTAGATATTTCCATGTTTACACAGATAGCGTTGTAGATAATTCCATATTTATACAGATAGCGGTGTAGATATTTCCATATTAATACAGATAGCGGTGTATATATTTCCATATTTATACAGATAGCGGTGTATATATTTCCATGTTTATACAGATAGCGGTGGAGATATTTCCATGTTTATACAGGTAGCTGTGGAGATATTTCCATGTTTATGCAGATCGCGGTGTAGATATTTTCATGTTCATACAGATAGCGTTGTCCATATTTCCAAGTTTGTACAGATAGCCATGTAGATATTTCCATGTTTATGCAGATAGCGGTGTAGATATTTGCATGTTTGTACCCATAGCGGTGTACATATTACCACGTTTACAGAGATTGCGGTGTACATATTTCCATGTTTATACTGATGTCTGTGAAGATATTTCCATGTTTATACAGATGGCAGTTTAGATTTCCCATGTTTATACTGATGGAGGTGTAGATATTTCCTTGTTTATAGAGATAGCGGTGGAGATATTTCCTTGTTTATACAGATAGCGATGTAGATATTTCCATGTTTATACAGATAGCAGTGTAGGAATTTCCAAGTTTATACAGATAGCGGTGAAGATATTTCCATGTTTATAGAGATAGCGGTATAGATATCTCCATGTTTATACAGATAGCGGTGGAGCTATTTCCATGTTTATAAAGATAGCCGAGGAGATATTGCCTTATTTATATAGATGGCGGTGTAGATATTTCCAAGTTTATACAGATAGCGGTGTAGATATTTCCATGTTTATACAGATAGCAGTGCAGTTATTTCCATGTTTATACATATGGAAGTGTAGGTATTTCCAGGTTTATAGAGATAGCGGTGTAGATATTTCCATGTTTATACAGATGGCTGTGTAGATATTTCCATGTGTATACAGATGGCAGTGTAGATATTTCCATGTTTATACAGATGGCTGTGTAGATATTTCCATGTGTATACAGATGGCAGTGTAGATATTTCCATGTTTATACAGATGGAGGTGTAGATATTTCCATGTTTATACAGATGACTGTGAAGATGCTTTCATATTTTTACACATGGCGGTGTAGATATTTCATTGTTTATACAGATAGCTGTGTGGCTATTTCCATCTTTATACAGATAGCAGTGGAGATATTTCCGTGTTTATAGAGATGGCCGTGTAGATATTTCCATGTTTATACAGATGGCAGTGTAGATATTTCCATGTTTATACAGATAGTGGTGTACATATTTCCATGTTTATACAGATGACTGTGTAGTTATTTCCATGTTTATACAGATGGCCGTGTATATATTTCCATGTTTATAGAGATAGCTATGTAGATGTTTCCAAGTTTATACAGATAGCGGTGTAGACATTTCAATGTTTATAGAGAGAGCGGTGTAGATATTTCCATATTTATAGAGATATCGCTGTAGATATTTCCATGTTTATACAGAAAGCGGTGTAGATATTTCCATCTTTATACAGATAGCGGTGTAGATATTTCCATGTTTATACAGATAGCGGTGTAAACAATTCCATGTATATAAGGACAGCGGTGTAGATATTTCCATATTTATACTGATATCGGTGTAGATATTTCCATATTTATATATATAGCAGTGTAGATATTTCCATGTTCATAAAGATTGTGGTGTAGGTATTTCAACGTTTATATAGATAGCGGTGTAAATATTTGCATGTTTATACAGATGGCAGTGTAGATATTTCCATGTTTATACAGATGACTGTGTAGATAATTTCATATTTTTACACATGGCAGGGTAGTTATTTCATTGTTTATACAGATAGCTGTGTGGCTACTTCCATGTTTATACAGATAGCAGTGGAGATAATTCCATGTTCAAAGAGATGGCTGTGTAGATATTTCCATGTTTATACAGATGGCAGTGTAGATATTTCCATGTTTATAGAGATAGTGGTGTAGATATTTCCATATTTATACAGATAGCAGTGCAGATATTTCCATGTTTATAGCGACAGCGTTGCATATATTTCCATATTTATACAGATAGCGGTGTAGATATTTCCATGTTTATTCAGATGGCGGTGTAGATATTTCCATGTTTATACAGATGGTGGTGTAGATATTTCCCTGTATATACAGATAGCGGTGTGGATATTTCCGTGTTTATACAGATATCGGTGTTGATATTTCCATGTTAAGACAGATAGCGGTGTACATATTTCCATCTTTGCACAGATTGCGGTGTAGATATTTCCATTTTTACACAGATAGCGGCGTAGATATTTCCACGTTTACACAGATAGCGTTGTAGGTAATTCCATATTTATACAGATAGCGGTGTAGATATTTCCATATTAATACAGATAGCGGTGTATATATTTCCATATTTATACAGATAGCGGTGTATATATTTCCATGTTTATACAGATAGCGGTGGAGATATTTCCATGTTTATACAGGTAGCTGTGGAGATATTTCCATGTTTATGCAGATCGCGGTGTAGATATTTTCATGTTCATACAGATAGCGTTGTCCATATTTCCAAGTTTGTACAGATAGCCATATAGATATTTCCATGTTTATGCAGATAGCGGTGTAGATATTTGTATGTTTGTACCCATAGCGGTGTACATATTTCCACGTTTACAGAGATTGCGGTGTACATATTTCCATGTTTATACTGATGTCTGTGAAGATATTTCCATGTGTATACAGATGGCAGTTTAGATTTCCCATGTTTATCCTGATGGAGGTGTAGATATTTCCTTGTTTATACAGATAGCGATGTAGATATTTCCATGTTTATACAGATAGCAGTGTAGGAATTGCCAAGTTTATACAGATAGCGGTGAAGATATTTCCATGTTTATAGAGATAGCGGTATAGATATCTCCATGTTTATACAGATAGCGGTGGAGATATTTCCATGTTTATACAGATAGCCGAGGAGATATTGCCTTATTTATATAGATGGCGGTGTAGATATTTCCAAGTTTATACAGATAGCGGTGTAGATATTTCCATGTTTATAGAGATAGCAGTGCATTTATTTCCATGTTTATACATATGGAAGTGTAGGTATTTCCAGGTTTATAGAGATAGCGGTGTAGATATTTCCATGTTTATACAGATGGCTGTGTAGATATTTCCATGTGTATACAGATGGCAGTGTAGATATTTCCATGTTTATACAGATGGAGGTGTAGATATTTCCATGTTTATACAGATGACTGTGAAGATGTTTTCATATTTTTACACATGGCGGTGTAGATATTTCATTGTTTATACAGATAGCTGTGTGACTATTTCCATGTTTATACAGATAGCAGTGGAGATATTTCCATGTTTATAGAGATGGCCGTGTAGATATTTCCATGTTTGTATAGATAGCAGTGTAGATATTTCCATGTTTATACAGATAGTGGTGTAGATATTTCCATGTTTATACAGATGACTGTGTAGGTATTTCCAAGTTTATACAGATGGCCGTGTATATATTTCCATGTTTATACAGATAGCTATGTAGATGTTTCCAAGTTTATACAGATAGCGGTGTAGACATTTCAATGTTTATAGAGAGAGCAGTGTAGATATTTCCCTATTTATACAGATAGCGCTGTAGATATTTCCATGTTTATACAGAAAGCGGTGTAGTTATTTCCATGTTTATACAGATAGCGGTGTAGATATTCCCATGTTTATACAGATAGCGGTGTAGACAATTCCATGTATATAAGGATAGAGGTGTAGATATTTCCATATTTATACTGATATCTGTGTAGATATTTCCACATTTATATATATAGCGGTGTAGATATTTCCATGTTCATAAAGATTACCATGTTGGTATTTCCATGGTTATATAGATAGCGGTGTAAATATTTCCATGTTTATACAGATGGCAGTGTAGATATTTCCATGTTCATACAGATGACTGTGTAGATAATTTCATATTTTTACACATGGCAGTGTAGTTATTTCATTGTTTATACAGATAGCTGTGTGGCTACTTCCACGTTTATACAGATAGCAGTGGAGATAATTCCATGTTCATAGAGATGGCTGTGTAGATATTTCCATGTTTATACAGATGGCAGTGTAGATATTTCCATGTTTATAGAGATAGTGGTGTAGATATTTCCATGTTTATACAGATAGCAGTGCAGATATTTCCATGTTTATGGAGACAGCGTTGTGTATATTTCCATATTTATACAGATAGCGGTGTAGATATTTCCATGTTTATTCAGATGGCGGTGTAGATATTTCCATGTTTATACAGATGGCGGTGTAGATATTTCCCTGTTTATACAGATAGCGGTGTGGATATTTCCGTGTTTATACCGATAGCGTTGTTGATATTTCCATGTTTACACAGATAGCGGTGTACATATTTCCATCTTTGCACAGATTGCGGTGTAGATATTTCCATTTTTACACAGATTGCGGTGTAGATATTTCCAAGTTTACACAGATAGCGTTGCAGATAATTCCATATTTATACAGATAGCGGTGTAGATATTTCCATATTAATACAGATAGCGGTGTATATATTTCCATATTTATACAGATAGCGGTGTATATATTTCCATGTTTATACAGATAGCGGTGGAGATATTTCCATGTTTATACAGGTAGCTGTGGAGATATTTCCATGTTTATGCAGATCGCGGTGTAGATATTTTCATGTTCATACAGATAGCGTTGTCCATATTTCCAAGTTTGTACAGATAGCCATGTAGATATTTCCATGTTTATGCAGATAGTGGTGTAGATATTTGCATGTTTGTACCCATAGCGGTGTACATATTTCCACGTTTACAGACATTGCGGTGTACATATTTCCATGTTTATACTGATGTCTGTGAAGATATTTCCATGTGTATACAGATGGCAGTTTAGATTTCCCATGTTTATACTGATGGAGGTGTAGATATTTCCTTGTTTATAGAGATAGGGGTGGAGATATTTCCTTGTTTATACAGATAGCGATGTAGATATTTCCATGTTTATACAGATAGCAGTGTAGGAATTTCGAAGTTTATACAGATAGCGCTGAAGATATTTCCATGTTTATAGAGATAGCGGTACAGATATCTCCACGTTTATACAGATAGCGGTGGAGATATTTCCATGTTTATACAGATAGCCGAGGAGATATTGCCTTATTTATATGGATGGCGTTGTAGATATTTCCAAGTTTATACAGATAGCGGTGTAGATATTTCCATGTTTATACAGATAGCAGTGCAGTTATTTCCATGTTTATACATATGGAAGTGTAGGTATTTCCAGGTTTATAGAGATAGCGGTGTAGATATTTCCATGTTTATACAGATGGCTGTGTAGATATTTCCATGTGTATACAGATGGCAGTGTAGATATTTCCATGTTTATACAGATGGAGGTGTAGATATTTCCATGTTTATACAGATGACTGTGAAGATGTTTTCATATTTTTACATATGGCGGTGCAGATATTTCATTGTTTATACAGATAGCTGTGTGGCTATTTCCATCTTTATACAGATAGCAGTGGAGATATTTCCATGTTTATAGAGATGGCCGTGTAGATATTTCCATGTTTATACAGATGGCCGTGTAGATATTTCCATGTTTATACAGATAGTGGTGTACATATTTCAATGTTTATACAGATGACTGTGTAGTTATTTCCATGTTTATACAGATGGCCGTGTATATATTTCCATGTTTATAGAGATAGCTATGTAGATGTTTCCAAGTTTATACAGATAGCGGTGTAGACATTTCAATGTTTATAGAGAGAGCGGTGTAGATATTTCCATATTTATAGAGATAGCGCTGTAGATATTTCCATGTTTATACAGAAAGCGGTGTAGATATTTCCATCTTTATACAGATAGCGGTGTAGATATTTCCATGTTTATACAGATAGCGGTGTAGGCAATTCCATGTATATAACGATAGCGGTGTAGTTATTTCCATATTTATACTGATATCGGTGTAGATATTTCCATATTTATATATATAGCAGTGTAGATATTTCCATGTTCATAAAGATTGTGGTTTAGGTATTTCCATGTTTATATAGATAGCGGTGTAAATATTTCCATGTTTATACAGATGTCAGTGTAGATATTTCCATGTTTATACAGATGACTGTGTAGATAATTTCATATTTTTACATATGGCGAGGTAGTTATTTCATTGTTTATACAGATAGCTGTGTGGCTACTTCCATGTTTATACAGATAGCAGTGGAGATAATTCCATGTTCATAGAGATGGCTGTGTAGATATTTCCATGTTTATACAGATGGCAGTGTAGATATTTCCATGTTTATAGAGATAGTGGTGTAGATATTTCCATGTTTATACAGATAGCAGTGCAGATATTTCCATGTTTATAGAGACAGCGTTGCATATATTTCCATATTTATACCGATAGCGGTGTAGATATTTCCATGTTTATTCAGATGGCGGTGTACATATTTCCATGTTTATACAGATGGTGGTGTAGATATTTCCCTGTTTATACAGATAGCGGTGTGGATATTTCCGTGTTTATACAGATAGCGGTGTTGATATTTCCATGTTTACACAGATAGCGGTGTACATATTTCCATCTTTGCACAGATTGCGGTGTAGATATTTCCATTTTTACACAGATAGCGGTGTAGATATTTCCAAGTTTACACAGATAGCGTTGTAGGTAATTCCATATTTATACAGATAGCGGTGTAGATATTTCCATATTAATACAGATAGCGGTGTATATATTTCCATATTTATACAGATAGCGGTGTATATATTTCCATGTTTATACAGATAGCGGTGGAGATATTTCCATGTTTATACAGATAGCTGTGGAGATATTTCCAAGTTTATGCAGATCGCGGTGTAGATATTTTCATGTTCATACAGATAGCGTTGTCCATATTTCCAAGTTTGTACAGATAGCCATATAGATATTTCCATGTGTAAGCAGATAGCCGTGTAGATATTTGCATGTTTGTACCCATAGCGGTGTACATATTTCCACGTTTACAGAGATTGCGGTGTACATATTTCCATGTTTATACTGATCTCTGTGAAGATATTTCCATGTTTATATAGATGGTGGTGTAGATTTTACCATGTTTATACAGATAGCGGTGTGGATATTTCCAGGTTTATACAGATAGCGGTGTAGATATTTCCATGTTTATACAGATGGCGGTGTAGATATTTCCATGTTTATAGAGATGGCGGTGTAGATATTTCCATGTTTATACAGATATCGGTGTAAATATTTCCATGTTTATACAGATCACGGTGTAGATATTTCCATGTTTATAGAGATAGCGGTGTATATATTTCCCTGTTTATACAGATAGCGGTGTAGATATTTCCATGTTTATACAGACCACGGTGTAGATATTTCCTTGTTTATACAGATAGCGGTGTAGATATTTCCATGTTTATACAGACCACGGTGTAGATATTTCCATGTTTATACAGATAGCGGTGCAGATATTTCCATGTTTGTACAGATGGTGGTGTTGATATTTCCATCTATACACAGATGACCGTGTAGATATTTCCATGTTTATACAGATGGCGGCGCAGATATTTCTATGGATATGTAGATGGCGGTGTAGATATTTCCATGTTTATACTGATAGCGGTGTAGTTATTTCTATGTTTATATAGAGATCGGTGTAGATATTTCCATATATGTACACATGGCTGTGTAGATATTTCCATGTTTATACAGTTGGCGGTGTAGATATTTCCATGTTTATACAGATAACTTTGTAAGTATTTCCATGTTTATACAGATGGCAGTGTAGATATTTCGATGTTTATAGAGATAGCAGTGGAGATATTTCCATGTTTATAGAGATAGCGTTGCAGATATTTCCACGTTTATACTGATCGCGGTGTAGTTATTTCCATGTTTATAGAGATAGCGGTGTGGATATTTCCATGTTTATACAGATAGTGCTGTAGACATTTCCATGTTTATAGAGATGGCGTTGTAGATATTTCCATGTTTATACAGATCACGGTGTAGATATTTCCCTATTAAGGCAAATAGCGGTGTAGTTATTTCCATGTTTATACAGATAGCGGTGTAGATATTTCCTTGTTTTTACAAATAGCAGTGTAGATATTTCCATGTTTATACAGATCACGGTGTAGATATTTCCTTGTTTATACAAAGAGCAGTGTAGATATTTCCATGTTTATACAGATAGCGGTGTAGATATTTCCTTGTTTATAGAAATGGCAGTGTAGATATTTCCATGTTTATACAGATTACGGTGTAGATATTTCCTTCGTTATACAAATAGCGGTGTAGTTATTTCCATGTTTATACAGATAGCGGTGTAGATATTTCCATGTATATACAGATGGCTGTGTAGATATTTCCATGTTTATACAGATGGCTGTGTAGATATTTCCATGTTTCTACAGATAGCGGTGTAGATATGTACATGTTTATACAGATCGCCGTGTAGATATTTACATGTTTATACAGATCGCGGTGCAGATATTTCCAGGTTTATGCAGATCGCGGTGCAGATATTTCCATGTTTATACAGATAGCGGTGTAGATATTTCCATGTTTTTACAGACATGGGTGTAGATATTTCCATGTTTACACAGATTGCGGTGTAGATATTTCCATCTTTCTACAGATGGCATTGTAGATATTCCCATGTTTATACAGATGGCGGTGTAGTTATTTCCATGTTTATTTAGATGTTGGTGTAGACATTACCATGTTTATACAGATAGCGGTGTAGATATTCCCAGGTTTATACAGATAGCGGTGTAGATATTTCCATGTTTATACAGATGGCGGTGTAGATATTTCCATGTTTATAGAGATGGCGGTGTAGATATTTCCATGTTTATACAGATATCAGTGTAAATATTTCCATGTTTATACAGATCACGGTGTAGATATTTCCATGTTTACAGAGATAGCGGTGTATATATTTCCATGTTTATACAGATAGCGGTGTAGATATTTCCATGTTTATATAGACCACGTTGTATGTATTTCCATGTTTATACAGAGAGCGGTGCAGATATTTTCATGTTTGTACAGATGGCGTTGTTGATATTTCCATCTATACACTGATGACCGTGTAGATATTTCCATGTTTATACAGATGGCGGCGCAGATATTTCTATGGATATGTAGATGGCGGTGTAGATATTTCCATGTATATACAGATAGCGATGTAGTTATTTCCATGTTTATATAGAGAGCGGTGTAGATATTTCCATGTATGTACACATGGCTGTGTAGATATTTCCATGTTTATACAGATGGCGGTGTAGATATTTCCATGTTTATACAGATAACTTTGTAAGTATTTCCATGTTTTTACAGATGGCGGTGTAGATATTTCGATGTTTATAGAGATAGCAGTGGAGCTATTTCCATGTTTATAGAGATAGCGGTGTAGATATTTCCACGTTTATACTGATCGCGGTGTAGTTATTTCCATGTTTATAGAGATAGCGGTGTGGATATTTCCATGTTTAGACAGATAGGGGTGTAGATATTTCCATGTTTATAGAGATGGCGTTGTAGATATTTCCATGTTTATACAGATCACGGTGTAGATATTTCCTTGTTTATGCAAATAGCGGCGTAGTTATTTCCATGTTTATACAAATAGCCGTGTAAATATTTCCTTGTTTATACAAATAGCAGTGTAGATATTTCCATGTTTATACAAATCACGTTGTAGATATTTCCTTGTTTATACAAATAGCGGTGTAGTTATTTCCATGTTTATACAGATAGCGGTGTAGATATTTCCATGTTTATGCAGATCGCAGTGTAGATATTTCCATGCTTATGCAGATCGCGGTGTAGATATTTCCATTCTTTATACAGATAGCGGTGTAGATATTTCCATGTTTTTAAAGATATTGGTGTAGGTATTTCCATGTTTACACTGATTGCAGTGTAGATATTTCCATCTTTCTACAGATGGCATTGTAGATATTTCCATGTTTATACAGATGGCGGTGTAGATATTTCCATGTTTATATAGATGGTGGTGTAGATGTTACCATGTTTATACAGATAGCGGTGTAGATATTTCCAGGTTTTTACAGAGAGCGGTGTAGATATTACCATGTTTATGCAGATCGCAGTGTAGATATTTCCATGCTTATGCAGATCGCGGTGTAGATATTTCCATCTTTATACAGATATCGGTGTAGATATTTCCATGTTTTTACAGATATTGGTGTAGGTATTTCCATGTTTACACAGATTGCAGTGTAGATATTTCCATCTTTCTACAGATGGCATTGTAGATATTTCCATGTTTATACAGATCACGGTGTAGATATTTCCATGTTTATAGAGATAGCCGTGTATATATTTCCATGTTTATACAGATAGCGGTGTAGATATTTCCATGTTTATACAGACGACGGTGTAGATATTTCCATGTTTATACAGATCGCGGTGCAGCTATTTCCATGTTTGTACAGATGGCGGTGTTGAAACTTCCATCTGTACACAGATGACCGTGTAGATATTTCCATGTTTATACAGATGGCGGCGCAGATATTTCTATGGATATGTAGATGGTGGTGTAGATATTTCCATGTATATTCAGATAACGGTGTAGTTATTTCCGTGTTTATATAGAGAGCGGTGTAAATATTTCCATGTATGTACACATGGCTGTGTAGGTATTACCATGTTTATACAGATGGCGGTATAGATATTTCCATGTTTATACAGATAACTTTGTAAGTATTTCGATGTTTATACAGATGGCGGTGTAGATATTTCGATGTTTATAGAGATAGCAATGGAGACATTTCCATGTTTATAGAGATAGCGGTGTAGATATTTCTACGTTTATACTGATCGCGGTGTAGTTATTTCCATGTTTATAGAGATAGCGGTGTGGATATTTCCATGTTTATACAGATGGCTGTGTAGATATTTCCATGTTTATACAGATGACTTGTAGGTATTTCCATGTTCATACATATGGCGGTGTAGATATTTCCATGTTTGTAGAGATAGCTGTGTAGATATTTCCATGTTTCTACAGATAGCGGTGTAGTTATTTCCATGTTTATACAGATCGTGGTGTAGATATTTCCATGTTTATGCTGATCGCGGTGTAGATATTTCCATGTTTCTTCAGATAGCGGTGTAGATATTACCATGTTTATGCAGATCGCAGTGTAGATATTTCCATGCTTATGCAGATCGCGGTGTAGATATTTCCATCTTTATACAGATATCGGTGTAGATATTTCCATGTTTTTACAGATATTGGTGTAGGTATTTCCATGTTTACACAGATTGCAGTGTAGATATTTCCATCTTTCTACAGATGGCATTGTAGATATTTCCATGTTTATACAGATCACGGTGTAGTTATTTCCATGTTTATAGAGATAGCGGTGTATATATTTCCATATTTATACAGATAGCGGTGCAGATATTTCCATGTTTATACAGACCACGGTGTAGATATTTCCATGTTTATACAGATAGCGGTGTAGTTATTTCCATGTTTATATAGAGAGCTGTGTAGATATTTCCATGTATGTACACATGGCTGTGTAGATATTTCCATGTTTATACAGATGGCGGTGTAGATATTTCCATGTTTATACAGATAACTTTGTAAGTATTTCCATGTTTATACAGATGGCGGTGTAGATATTTCGATGTTTATAGAGATAGCAGTGGAGATATTTCCATGTTTATAGAGATAGCGGTGTAGATATTTCCACGTTTATAATGATCGCGGTGTAGTTATTTCCATATTTATAGAGATAGCGGTGTGGATATTTCCATGTTTATACAGATAGGGGTGTAGATATTTCCATGTTTATAGAGATGGCGTTGTAGATATTTCCATGTTTATACAGATCACGGTGTAGATATTTCCTTGTTTATGCAAATAGCGGTGTAGTTATTTCCATGTTTATACAAATAGCCGTGTAGATATTTCCTTGTTTATACAAATAGCAGTGTAGATATTTCCATGTTTATACAAATCACGTTGTAGATATTTCCTTGTTTATACAAATAGCGGTGTAGTTATTTCCATGTTTATACAGATAGCGGTGTATATATTTCCATGTATATACAGATGGCTGTGTAGATATTTCCATGTTGATACAGATGGCTGTGTAGATATTTCCATGTTTATACAGATGACTTGTAGGTATTTCCATGTTTATACAGATGGCGGTGTAGATATTTCCATGTTTATAGAGATAGCTGTGTAGATATTTCCATGTTTCTACAGATAGCGGTGTAGATATTTACATGTTTACACAAATCGCGGTGTAGATATTTAAATGTTTATACAGATCACGGTGTAGATATTTCCATGTTGATGCAGGGCGCGGTGCAGATATTTCCATGTTTCTACAGATAGCGGTGTAGATATTTCCATGTTTATACAGATCGCGGTGTAGATATTTCCATGTTTATGCAGATCGCGGTGTAGATACTTCCATGTTTATACAGATAGCGGTGTAGATATTTCCATGTTTTTACAGACATTGGTGTAGATATTTCCATGTTTACACAGATTGCGGTGCAGATATTTCCATCTTTCTACAGATGGCATTGTAGATATTTTCATGTTTATACAGATGGCGGTGTAGATATTTCCATGTTTATTTAGATGGTTGTGTAGATATTACCATGTTTATACAGATAGCGGTGCAGATATTTCCAGGTTTATTCAGATAGCGGTGTAGATATTTCCATGTTTATACAGATGGCGGTGTAGATATTTCCATGTTTATAGAGCTGGCGGTGTAGATATTTCCATGTTTATACAGATATCGGTGTAAATATTTCCATGTTTATACAGATCACGGTGTAGATATTTCCATGTTTATAGAGATAGCGGTGTATATATTTCCATGTTTATACAGATAGCGGTGTAGATATTTCCATGTTTATACAGACCACGGTGTAGATATTTCCATGTTTATACAGATAGCGGTGCAGATATTTCCATGTTTGTACAGACGGCAGTGTTGATATTTCCATCTATACACAGATGACCGTGTAGATATTTCCATGTTTATATAGATGGCGGTGCAGATATTTCTATGGATATGTAGATGGCGGTGTAGATATTTCCATGTACATACAGATAGCGGTGTAGTTATTTCCATGTTTATATAGAGAGCGGTGTAGCTATTTGCATGTATGTACACATGGCTGTGTAGGTATTTCCATGTTTATACAGATGGCGGTGTAGATATTTCCATGTTTATACAGATAACTTTGTAAGTACTTCCATCTTTATACAGATGGCGATGTAGATATTTCGATGTTTATAGAGATTGCAGTGGAGATATTTTCATGTTTATAGAGATAGCGGTGTAGATATTTCCACGTTTATACTGATCGCGGTGTAGTTATTTCCATGTTTTTAGAGATAGCGGTGTGGATATTTCCATGTTTATACAGATAGGGGTGTAGATATTTCCATGTTTATAGAGATGGCGTTCTAGATATTTCCATGTTTATGCAGATCACGGTGTAGATATTTCCTTATTTATGCAAATAGCGGTGTAGTTATTTCCATGTTTATACAGATAGCGGTGTAGATATTTCCTTGTTTATACAAATAACAGTGTAGATATTTCCATGTTTATACAGATCACGGTGTAGATATTTCCTTGTTTATACAAATAGCGGTGTAGTTATTTCCATGTTTATACAGATAGCGGTGTAGATATTTCCATGTATATACAGATGGCTGTGTAGATATTTCCATGTTTATACAGATGGCTGTGTAGATATTTCCATGTTTATACAGATGACTTGTAGGTATTTCCATGTTTATACAGATGGCGGTGTAGATATTTCCATGTTTATAGAGATAGCTGTGTAGATATTTCCATGTTTCTACAGATAGCGGTGTAGATATTTCCATGTTTTACAGATCACGGTGCATATATTTCCATGTTTATGCAGATCGCGGTGTAGATATTTCCATGTTTATACAGATAGCGGTGTAGATATTTCCATGTTTTTACAGATATTGGTGTAGATATTTCCATGTTTACACAGATTGCGGTGTAGATATTTCCATCTTTCTACAGATGGCATTGTAGATATTTCCGTGTTTATACAGATGGCGGTGTAGATATTTCCATGTTTATATAGATGGTGGTGTAGATATTACCATGTTTACAGATAGCGGTGTAGATATTTCCAGGTTTATACAGATAGCGGTGTAGATATTTCCATGTTTATACAGATGGCGGGGTAGATATTTCCATGTTTATAGAGATGGCGGTGTAGATATTTCCATGTTTAAACAGATATCGGTGCAAATATTTCCATGTTTATAGAGATCACGGTGTAAATATTTCCATGTTTATAGAGATAGCGGTGAATATGTTTCCATGTTTATACAGATAGCATTGTAGATATTTCCATGTTTATACAGATGGCGGTGTAGATATTTCCATGTTTACACATATTGCAGTGTAGATATTTCCATCTTTCTACAGATGGCATTGTAGATATTTCCATGTTTATACAGATGGCGGTGAAGATATTTCCATGTTTATATAGATGGTGTTGTAGATATTACCATGTTTATACAGATAGGGGTGTAGATATTTCCATGTTTATAGAGATGGCGTTGTAGGTATTTCCATGTTTATACACATCACGGTGTAGATATTTCCTTGTTTATGCAAATAGCGGTGTAGTTATTTCCATGTTTATACAGATAGCGGTGTAGATATGTCCTTGTTTATACAAATAGCAGTGTAGATATTTCCATGTTTATACAGATCACGGTGTAGATATTTCCTTGTTCGTACAAATAGCGGTGTTGATATTTCCATGTTTATAGAGATAGTGGTGTAGATATTTCCACGTTTATACTGATCGCGGTGTAGTTATTTCCATGTTTATAGAGATAGCGGTGTGGATATTTCCATGTTTATACAGATAGGGGTGTAGATATTTCCATGTTTATAGAGATGGCGTTGTAGATATTTCCATGTTTATACAGATCACGGTGTAGATATTTCCTTGTTTATGCAAATAGCGGTGTAGTTATTTCCATGTTTATACAAATAGCCGTGTAGATATTTCCTTGTTTATACAAATAGCAGTGTAGATATTTCCATGTTTATACAAATCACGTTGTAGATATTTCCTTGTTTATACAAATAGCGGTGTAGTTATTTCCATGTTTATACAGATAGCGGTGTACATATTTCCATGTATATACAGATGGCTGTGTAGATATTTCCATGTTTATACAGATGGCTGTGTAGATATTTCCATGTTTATACAGATGACTTGTAGGTATTTCCATGTTTATACAGATGGCGGTGTAGATATTTCCATGTTTATAGAGATAGCTGTGTAGATATTTCCATGTTTCTACAGATAGCGGTGTAGATATTTACATGTTTATACAGATCGCGGTGTAGATATTTAAATGTTTATACAGATCACGGTGTAGATATTTCCATGTTTATGCAGGGCGCGGTGAAGATATTTCCATGTTTCTACAGATAGCGGTGTAGATATTTCCATGTTTATACAGATCGCGGTGTAGATATTTCCATGTTCATGCAGATCGCGGTGTAGATACTTCCATGTTTATACAGATAGCGGTGTAGATATTTCCATGTTTTTACAGACATTGGTGTAGATATTTCCATGTTTACAAAGATTGCGGTGCAGATATTTCCATCTTTCTACAGATGGCATTGTAGATATTTCCATGTTTATACAGATGGCGGTGTAGATATTTCCATGTTTATGTAGATGGTGGTGTAGATATTACCATGTTTACACAGATAGCGGTGTAGATATTTCCAGGTTTATACAGATAGCGGTGTAGATATTTCCATGTTTATACAGATGGCGGTGTAGATATTTCCATGTTTATAGAGATGGCGGTGTAGATATTTCCATGTTTATACAGATATCGTTGTAAATATTTCCATGTTTATACAGATCACGGTGTAGATATTTCCATGTTTATAGAGATAGCGGTGTATATATTTCCATGTTTATACAGATAGCGGTGTGGGTATTTCCATGTTTATACAGACCACGGTGTAGATATTTCCATGTTTATACAGATAGCGGTGCAGATATTTCCATGTTTGTACAGATGGCGGTGTTGATATTTCCATGTATACACAGATGACCGTGTAGATATTTCCATGTTTATACAGATGGCGGCGCAGATATTTCTATGGATATGTAGATGGCGGTGTAGATATTTCCATGTATATACAGATAGCGGTGTAGTTATTTCCATGTTTATAATGAGAGCCGTGAAGATATTTCCATATATGTACACAAGGCTGTGTAGATATTTCCATGTTTATACAGATGGTGGTGTAGATATTTCCATTTTTATACAGATAACTTTGTAAGTATTTCCATCTTTATACAGATGGCGATGTAGATATTTCGATGTTTATAGAGATTGCAGTGGAGATATTTTCATGTTTATAGAGATAGCGGTGTAGATATTTCCACGTTTATACTGATCGCGGTGTAGTTATTTCCATGTTTTTAGAGATAGCGGTGTGGATATTTCCATGTTTATACAGATAGGGGTGTAGATATTTCCATGTTTATAGAGATGGCGTTCTAGATATTTCCATGTTTATGCAGATCACGGTGTAGATATTTCCTTGTTTATGCAAATAGCGGTGTAGTTATTTCCATGTTTATACAGATAGCGGTGTAGATATTTCCTTGTTTAAACAAATAACAGTGTAGATATTTCCATGTTTATACAGATCACGGTGTAGATATTTCCTTGTTTATACAAATAGCGGTGTAGTTATTTCCATGTTTATACAGATAGCGGTGTAGATATTTCCATGTATATACAGATGGCTGTGTAGATATTTCCATGTTTATACAGATGGCTGTGTAGATATTTCCATGTTTATACAGATGACTTGTAGGTATTTCCATGTTTATACAGATGGCGGTGTAGATATTTCCATGTTTATAGAGATAGCTGTGTAGATATTTCCATGTTTCTACAGATAGCGGTGTAGATATTTCCATGTTTTGCAGATCACGGTGCATATATTTCCATGTTTATGCAGATCGCGGTGTAGATATTTCCATGTTTATACAGATAGCGGTGTAGATATTTCAATGTTTTTACAGATATTGGTGTAGATATTTCCATGTTTACACAGATTGCGGTGTAGATATTTCCATCTTTCTACAGATGGCATTGTAGATATTTCCGTGTTTATACAGATGGCGGTGTAGATATTTCCATGTTTATATAGATGGTGGTGTAGATATTACCATGTTTACAGATAGCGGTGTAGATATTTCCAGGTTTATACAGATAGCGGTGTAGATATTTCCATGTTTATACAGATGGCGGGGTAGATATTTCCATGTTTATAGAGATGGCGGTGTAGATATTTCCATGTTTAAACAGATATCGGTGCAAATATTTCCATGTTTATACAGATCACGGTGTAAATATTTTCATGTTTATAGAGATAGCGGTGAATATGTTTCCATGTTTATACAGATAGCCTTGTAGATATTTCCATGTTTATACAGATGGCGGTGTAGATATTTAAATGTTTACACATATTGCAGTGTAGATATTTCCATCTTTCTACAGATGGCATTCTAGATATTTCCATGTTTATACAGATGGCGGTGAAGATATTTCCATGTTTATATAGATGGTGTTGTAGATATTACCATGTTTATACAGATAGGGGTGTAGATATTTCCATGTTTATTGAGATGGCGTTGTAGATATTTCCTTGTTCGTACAAATAGCGGTGTTGATATTTCCATGTTAATACAGATAGCGGTGTAGATATTTCCATGTATATACAGATGGCTGTGTAGATATTTCCATGTTTATACAGATGGCTGTGTAGATATTTCCATGTTTATACAGATGACTTGTAGGTATTTTCATGTTTATACAGATGGCGGTGTAGATATTTCCATGTTTATACAGATAACTTTGTAAGTATTTCCATGTTTATACAGATGGCGGTGTAGATATTTCGATGTTTATAGAGATAGCAGTGGAGATATTTCCATGTTTATAGAGATAGCGGTGTAGATATTTCCACGTTTATACTGATCGCGGTGTAGTTATTTCCATGTTTATAGAGATAGCGGTGTGGATATTTCCATGTTTATACAGATGGGGTGTAGATATTTCCATGTTTATAGAGATGGCGTTGTAGATATTTCCATGTTTATACAGATCACGGTGTAGATATTTCCTTGTTCATGCAAACAGCGGTGTAGTTATTTCCATGTTTATACAGATAGCGGTGTAGATATGTCCTTGTTTATACACATAGCAGTGTAGATATTTCCATGTTTATACAGATCACGGTGTAGATATTGCCATGTTCGTACAAATAGCGGTGTTGATATTTCCATGTTAATACAGATAGCGGTGTAGATATTTCCATGTATATACAGATGGCTGTGTAGATATTTCCATGTTTATACAGATGGCTGTGTAGATATTTCCATGTTTATACAGATGACTTGTAGGTATTTCCATGTTTATACAGATGGCAGTGTAGATATTTCCATGTTTATAGAGATAGCTGTGTAGATATTTCCATGTTTCTACAGATAGCGGTGTAGATATTTCCATGTTTATACAGATAGCGGTGTAGATATTTCCATGTTAATGCACATCGCAGTGTAGATATTTCCATGTTTCTACAGATAGCGGTGTAGATATTTCCATGTTTATACAGATCGCGGTGTAGATATTTCCATGTTAATGCAGATCGCGGTGTAGATATTTCCAGGTTTTTACAGATAGCGGTGTAGATATTTCCAAGTTTTTACAGATATTGGTGTAGATATTTCCATGTTTACACAGATTGCGGTGTAGATATTTCCATCTTTCTACAGATGGCATTGTAGATATTTCCATGTTTATACAGATAGCATTGTAGACATTTCCATGTTTAGAGAGATAGCGTTGTAGATATTTCCATATTTATACAGATAGCGGTGTAGACCTTTCCAGGTTTATACAGATAGCGGTGTAGCTATTTCCATGTTTATACAGATAGCGGTGTAGATATTTGCATGTTTATAGAGATGGCGTTGTAGGTATTTCCATGTTTATAGAGATAGCAGTGTAGATATTTCCATGTTTATACAACTCGCAGTGCAGATATTTCCATCTTTATACAGATGGCAGTGAAGATTTTTCCATATTTATACAGATAGTGGTGTAGATATTTCCATGTTTATACAGATGGCGGTGTCGATACAGCCATGTTTCTGAAGATGGTGTTGTAGATATTTTCATGTTTATAGAGATGGCGGTGTAGATAAATCCATGTTTATAGAGATTGCGATGTAGATATTTCCATGTTTATAGAGAAAGCGGTGTTGGTATTTCCATGTTTTTAGAGATAGCCGTGTAGATATTTCCATATTTCTACAGATAGCGGTGTAGGTATTTCCATGTTTATACAGTTGGCGGTGTAGATATTTCCATGTTTCTACAGATGGCGGTGTAGATATTTCCTTGTTTATACAGATAGCGGTGTAGATATTTCCAGGTTTATACAGATAGCGGTGTTGATATTTCCATGTTTTCAGAGAAAGCAGTGTAGATATTTCCCTCTTTGCACAGATTGCCGTGTAGATATTTCCATTTTTACACAGATACCTGTGTAGATATTTCCCAGTTTACACAGATAACTGTGTAGATATTCCCAAGTTTACACAGATAGCGGTGTAGATATTTTCATGTTTATACAGATAGCGGTGTAGATCTTTCCATGTTTATAGAGATAGCGGTGTAGATATTTCCATGTTTATACAGATAGCGGTGGGGATATTTCCCTGTTTATAGAGATAGCGATGTAGATATTTCCATGTTTATACAGATAACGGTGTAGGTATTTCCAGGTTTATAGAGATAGCAGTGTAGATATTTCCATGTTTATACAGATGGCTGTGTAGATATTTCCATGTTTATAGAGATAGCGGTGTAGATATTTCCATCTTTATACAGATACCGGTGTAGATATTTCCATGTTTATAGGGATGGCGATGTAGTTATTTCTATGTCTATAGAGATAGCGGTGTAAATATTTCCATGCTTACAGAGATGGTGGTGTATGTATTTTCATGTTTATAGAGATAGCGGTGTAGATATTTCCATGTTTATACAGATAACGGTGTTGGTATTTCCATGTTTATACAGATAGCGGTGTAGATATTTCCATGTTTATACAGCTCGCGGTGTAGATATTTCCATCTTTATACAGATGGCAGTGTGGATATTTCCATGTTTATACAGATAGCGGTGTAGATATTTACATGTCTATAGAGGTAGCGGTGTAGGTATTTCCATATTAATACAGATTGCGGTGTAGATATTTCCATCTTTATACAGATGGCGGTGTAGATATTTCCATGTTTATACAGATGGCAGTGAAGGTATTTCCATGTTTATACAGATAGTGGTCTAGATATTTCCACGTTTATACAGATGGCGGTGTAGATATATCCATGTTTTTGAAGATGGCGGTGTTGATATTTTCATGTTTATAGAGATGGCGGTGTAGATATTTCCATGTATATAGAGATTGCAGTGTAGATATTTCCATGTTTATAGAGAAATCGGTGTAGGTATTTCCATGTTTATAGAGATAGCGGTGTGGATATTTCCATATTTATACAGATAGCGGTGTAGGTATTTCCATGTTTATACAGATTGCGGTGTAGATATTTCCTTGTTTTTACAGATATCGGTGTAGATATTTCCAGGTTTATACAGAGAGCGGTGTATATATTTCCATGTTTTACAGATAGTGGTGTAGATATTTCCATCTTTATACAGATAGCGGTGCAGATATTTCCATGTTTACACAAATAGCCGTGTAGATTTTTCGATGTTTACACAGATAGAGTTGCAGATATTTCCATGTTTATAAAGATAGCGGTGCAGACATTTCCATGTTTATACAGATAGCGGTGTGGCTATTTCCATGTTTATACAGCTAGCGGTGTGGGTATTTCCATGTTTATACAGATAGCGTTGTAGATATTTCCATGTTTATAGAGATAGCAGTGTAGATATTTCCATGCTTATACAGATGGCTGTGTAGATATTTCCATGTTTATAGAGATCGCGGTGTAGATATTTCCATCTTTATACAGATAGCGGTGTAGATATTTCCATGTTTATACAGATGGCGGTGTACATATTTCCATGTTTATGGAGATGGCGGTGTAGATATTTTCATGTTTCCATAGATGGCGGTGTAGATATTTCCATGTTTGTAGAGACTGAGGTGTTGATATTTCCATGTTTATAGACATAGCGCTGTAGGTATTTCCTAGTTTATAGAGATAGTTGTGTAGATACATCCATGTTTATACAGATGGCTGTGTAGATATTTCCATGTGTGTAGAGATGACTCTGTAGATATTTGTATGTTTACACAAATGGGAGTGTAGTTATTTCCATATTTATACAGATAGCGGTGTAGATATTTCCATGTTTATACAGATAACGGTGTTGATATATCCATGTTTATACAAATAGCGATGTAGATATTTCCATGTTTATACAGATAGTGGTGTAGATATTTCCATGTTGACAGAGATAGCGGTGTAGGTATTTCCATCTATGCACAGATTGCGGTGTAGATATTTCCATTTTTACACAGATAGCGGTGTAGATATTTTCATATTTATACAGATCGTGGTGTAGATATTTCCATCTTTCCACAGATAGCAGTTTAGATATTTCCATGTTTATACAGATGACAGTGTAGATATTTCCATGTTTATACAGATAGCGGTGTAGATATTTCCATGTTTATAGAGATAGCTTTGTTGATATTTCCATGTTGATACAGATAGCGGTGTAGATATTTCCATGTTTTTACAGATATCGGTGTAGATATTTCCATGTTCACACTGATTGCAGTGTTGATATTTCCATCTTTCTACAGATGGCATTGTAGATATTTCCATGTTTATACAGATGGCGGTGTAGAAATTTCCATGTTTATAAAGATGGTGGTGTAGATATTACCATGGTTATACAGATAGCGGTGTAGATATTTCCATGTTTATACAGGTCGTGGTGAAGTTATTTCCACGTTTATACGATGGCTGTGTAGATATTTCTATGTTTATACCGATAGCGGTGTAGATATTTTCATGTTTACAGATAGCGGTGTAGATATTTCCATGTTTATACAGAGAGCGGTGGAGATATTTCCATGTTTCTACAGATAGCGGTGGAGATATTTCAATGTTTATAGAGATGGTGGTGTAGGTATTTTCAAGTATATGCAGATAGCGGTGTAGATATTTCCATGTTTATAGAGATAGTGGTGTAGATATTTCCATGTTTATATAGATGGCAGTGTAGATATTTTCTTGTTTATGTAGATTGCGTTATAGATATCTCCATGTTTAAAGAGATGGCGGTGTATATATTTCCATGTTGATGGAGATAGCGTTGTAGATATTTCCATGTTTATAGAGATGGCGGTGTAGATATTTTCATGTTTGCACAGATAGCGGTGAAGATATTTCCATGTTTATACAGATAATGGTGGTGATATTTCCATGTTTATACAGATCGTGGTGTAAATATTTACATGCTTATACAGATAGTGGTGTAGATATTAACATGTTTATACAGACCGCGGTGTAGATATTTCCATGTTTACACACATAGCGTGATAGATATTTCCATGTTTATATAGATTGCGGTGTAGAAATGTCCATGATTATACAGATAGCGGTGTAGATATTTTCATGTTTATACAGATAGCGGTGGAGATATTTCCATGTTTATAGAGACGGCGGTATAGATATTTCCATGTTTTTACAGATAGCGGTGTAGATATTTCCATGTTTACGGAGATAGCGGAGTAGATATTTCCATCTTTGCACAGATTGCTGTGTAGATATTTCCATTTTTACACAGATAGCTGGGTAGATATTTCCAAGTTTACACAGATAGCTGTGTAGATATTTCCATGTTTACACAGATAGCATTGTATATATTTCCATGTTTATACAGATAGCGGTGTAGATATTTCCATGTTTATACAGATAGCGGTATAGATATTTCCATGTTTATACAGATAGCGGTGAAGATATTTCCCTGTATATACAGATAGCTATGTAGATATTTCCATGTTAATACAGATAGCGGTGTAGATATTTCCATGTTTATAGAGATAGCGGTGTAGATATTTCCATGTTTATACAGATGGCTGTGTAGATATTTCCATGTATATACAGATGACTTTGTAGGTATATCCATGTTTATACAGATGGCGGTGTAGATATTTCCATCTTTATACAGATCGCGGTGTAGATATTTCAATGTTTATACAGATCGCGGTGAAGATATTTCCATGTTTATACAGATCATGGTGTAGATATTTCCATGTTTATACAGATTGCGGTGTTGATATTACCACGTTTAAAGCGATAGCGGTGCAAATATTTCCACATTTATACAGATAGCGGTGTAGTTATTAGCATGTTTATACAGATAGCGGTGTAGATATTTCCATGTATAAACAGATGTCTGTGTATATATTTCCATGTTTAAACAGATGGCGGTGTAGATATTTCCTTGTTTATACAAATAGCGGTGTAGTTACTTCCATGTTTAGACAGATAGCGGTGTAGATATTTCCATGTATATACAGATGGCTGTGTAGATATTTCCATGATTATACAGATGTCTGTGTAGATATTTCCATGTTTATACAGATGACTTTGTATGTATTTCCATGTTTACAGATGACGGTGTAGGTATTTCCATGTTTACAGAGATAGCTGTGTAGATATTTCCATGTTTATACAGATAGCGGTGTAGATATTTCCATGTTTATACAGATCGCGGTGTAGATATTTCCATGTTTATACAGAGAGCAGTGGAGTTATTTCCATGTTTATACACATAGCGGTGTATATATTTCCATGTTTATAGAGACAGCGGTGTAGGTATTTTCATGATTATACAGATAGCAGTGCAGATATTTCCATGTTTATACAGATGCCTATGCAGATAGTTCCATATTTATACAGAGGGCTCTGTAGATATTTCCATGTTTATATAGATGGCAGTTTAGATATTTCCATGTTCCTACACATGACTGTGTAAGTATTTCCATGTTTATACAGATGGCTTTGTAGATATTTCCATGTCTATAGAGATAGCGGTGCAGATAGTTCCATGTTTATACAGATAGCGGTGTAGATATTTCCATGTTTATACAGATCGCGGTGTAGATATTTCCATGTTTATACAGATAGCGGTGTAGATAGTTCCATGTTTATACAGATAGCGGTGTAGATATTTCCATGTTTATAGAGATAGCTGTGTAGGTATTTCCATGTTTATAGACATAGCGGTGTAGATATTTCCATGTTTATATAGATGGCGTTGTAGATATTTCCATGTTTATACCGATAGCGGTGTTGCTATTTCCACGTTTATACAGATAGTGATGTAGATATTTCCATGTTTATACAGCTCGCAATGCAGATATTTATATCTTTATACAGATGGCTTTGTAGATATTTCCTTATTCACTCATATGGCGGTGTAGATGTTTCCATGTTTATACAGATGTCGAAGTGGTTAGTTCCATGTTTATGGAGATGGCAGTGTAGATATTTTCATGTTTATAGGATGGCAGTGTAGATATTTCCATGTTTATAGAGATAGCAGTGTAGATATTTACGTGTTTATACAGATGGCGGTGTAGATATTTCCATGTTTATAGAGATAGCTGTGTAGATATTTCCATGTTTACACAGATAGCGGTCTAGATATTTCCATGTTTATACACATCGCGGTGTCGATATTTCCATGTTTATACAGACCGCGGTGTAGATATTTCCATGTTTATACAGATAGCGGTGTAGATATTTCCATGTTTATACAGATGGCGGTGTAGATATTTCCATGTTTATAGAGATGGCCGTATAGATATTTCCGTGTTTATAGAGATAGCGGTGTAGATATATCCATGTTCATAGAGATAGCAGTGAGGATATTTCCATGTTTATACAGATAGCAGTGTAGATATTTCCACTTTTATAGAGATAGCGGTTTAGATACTTCATATTTATACAGATAGCGGTGTACATATTTCCATGTTTATACAGATTGCGGTGTAGATATTTCCATGTTTATATAGATAGCGGTGTAGATATTTCCACGATTATACAGATGGCGGTGTAGATATTTCCATCTTTCTACAAATGGCATTGTAGATATTTCCATGTTTATAGAGATGGCGGTGTAGATATTTCCATGTTTATGTAGATGGCAGTGTGGATATTTTCTTGTTTATGTAGATGGTGTTGTAGATACCTCAATGTTTATAGAGATGGCGGTGTGTATATTTCCATGTTGATGGAGATAGCGGTGTAGATATTTCCATGTTTATAGAGTTAGCGGTGTAGTTATTTCCATGTTTATAGAGATAGCGGTGTAGATATTTCCATGTTTCTACAGATGACTGTGTAGATATTTCCATGTTTGTACAGATGGCAGTGTAGATATTTCCATGTTTATAGAGATAGTGGTGTAGATATTTTCATGTTTTACAGATTGCAGTGGAGATTTGTCCATGTTTATACAGAGAGCAATGGAGATATTTCCACGTAAATATACATAGCGGTGTAGATATTTCCATGTTTATACAGATAGCGGTGTAGATATTTCCATGTTTATAGAGATGGCTGTGCCAATATTTCCATGTCTATACAGAGTTCTCTGTAGATATTTCCATGTTTATATAGATGACAGTGTAGAAATTTCCACGTTTATACAGACGACTGTGTAGATATTTCCATGTTAATACAGATGGCGGTTTAGATATTTCCATGTTTATACAGACAGCTGTGTTGATATTTCCATGTTTATAGAGATAGCGGTTTAAATTTTCCATGTTTATACAGATAGTGGTGTAGATATTTCCATGTTTATACAGATGGCGGTGTAGATACAGCCATGTTTCTGAATATGGCAGTGTAGATATTTTCATGTTTACATAGATGGTGGTGTAGATATTTCCATGTTTACACAGATGACTGTATAGCTATTTCGATGTTTATACAGATATCGGTGTAGATATTTCCATGTTTTTACAGATATTGGTGTAGATATTTCCATGTTTACACAGACTGCGTTGTAGATATTTCCATCTTTCTACAGATGGCATTGTAGATATTTCCATGTTTATACAGTTGGCGGTGTAGATATTTCCATGTTTATAGAGATGGTGGTGTAGATATTACCATGTTTATACAGATAGCGGTGTAGATATTTCCATGTTTGTACAGATCGCGGTGAAGATATTTCCATGTTTATACAGATCGCGGTGTAGATATTTCCATGTTTATACAGATAACGGTGTAGATATTTCTATGTTTATACAGATAGCGGTGTAGATATTTCCATGTTTATAGAGATAGTGGTGAAGGTATTTCCATGTTTATAGACATAGCGGTGTAGATATTTCCATGTTTATAAACATGGCGTTGTAGGTATTTCCATGTTTATACCGATTGCGGTGTTGGTATTTCCACGTTTATACAGATAGCGATGTAGATATTTCCATGTTTATACGTCTCGCGGTGCAGATATTTATATCTTTATACAGATGGCATTGTAGATATTTCCTTATTCACACAGATAGCGGTGTAGATGTTTCCATGTTTATACAGATGGTGGAGTAGTCAGTTCCATGTTTATGGAGATGGCAGTGTAGATATTTTCATGTTTATAGAGATGGCGGTGTAGATATTTCCATTTTTATAGAGATAGCAGTGTAGATATTTACATGTTTATACAGATGGCTGTGTAGATATTTCCATGTGTTTTCACATGGCATTGTAGATATTTCCATGTTTATACAGATGACTGTATAGGTATTTCCATGTTTTTACAGATGGCAGTGCAGATATTTCCATGTTTATGGAGATAGCGGTGTAGATATTTCCATGTTTGTACAGATGGCAGTGTTGATATTTCCATCTATACACAGATGGCCGTGTAGATATTTCCATGTTTATACAGATGGCGGCGTATATATTTCCATGGACATGCAGATGGTGTTGTAGATATTTCCATGTTTATACAGATAGCGGTGTAGATATTTCCATGTTTACACAGATGGTGGTGTAGATATTTCCGTGTTTATACACATGGCGGAGTAGATAATTCCATCTTTATGGAGATGGCAGTGTAGATATTTTCATGTTTATAGAGATGGTGGTGTAGATATTTCCATCTTTATAGAGATAGCGTTGTAGATATTAACATCTTTCTACAGACGGCAGTGTAGGTATTTCCATGTTTATACAGATGGCGGTGTAGATATTTCCATATTTATACAGATGTCTGTGTAGATATTTCCATGTGTATACAGATGGTATTGTAGGTATTTCCATGTTTATACAGATGGTGGTGTAGATATTTCCATGTTTATACAGATAGCTGTGTACATATTTCCATGTTAATAGTGATCACGGTGTAGATATTTCCATGTTTATAGAGATAGCGGTGTAGATATTTCCATGTTTATAGAGATAGCTGTTTAGATATTTGCATGTTTATACAGACCGCGGTGTTGATATTTCCATGTTTATACAGATTGCGGTGCAGATATTTCCATGTTTGTACAGATGGCTGTGTTGATATTTCCATCTATACACAGATGACCGTGTAGATATTTCCATGTTGATACAGATGGCGGCGCAGATATTTCCATGGATATGTAGATGGCGGTGTAGTTATTTCTATGTTTATACAGATAGCGGTGTAGTTATTTCCATGTTTATATAGATAGCGGTGTAGATATTTCCATGTATATACACATGGCTGTGTATATATTTCCATGTTTATACAGATGTCGGTGTAGATATTTCCATGTTTATACAGATAACTTTGTAAGTATTTCCATGTTTATACAGATGGCGGTGTAGATATTTCGATGTTTATAGAGATAGCAGTGGAGATATTTCCATGTTTATACAGATAGCGGTGTAGATATTTCCATGTTTATAGTGATCGTGGTGTTGATATTTCCATGTTTATACAGATGACTTTGTAGGTATTTCCATGTTTATACAGATGGCGGTGTAGATATTTCCATTTTTATAGAGAAAGCTGAGTAGATGTTTCCATGTTTATACAGATAACTGTGTAGATATTTCCATGTTTATACAGATCGCGGTGTAGATATTTCCTTGTTTATACAGATCACGGTGTAGATATTTCCATGTTTATACAGATAGCGGTGTAGATATTTCCATGTTTTTACAGATATCGGTGTAGATATTTCCATGTTTACACAGATTGCGGTGTAGATATTTCCATCTTTCTACAGATGGCATTGTAGATATTTCCATGTTTATACAGATGGCGGTGTAGATATTTCCATGTTTATATACATGGTGGTGTAGATATTACCATGTTTATACAGATAGCGGTGTAGATATTTCCATGTTTATACAGATCGCGGTGAAGATATTTCCATGTTTATACAGATCGCGGTGTAGATATTTCCATGTTTATACAGATCGCGGTGTAGATATTTCCATGTTTATACAGATAGCGGTGTAGATATTTCCATGTTTATACAGATAGCGGTGTAGATATTTCCATGTTTATAGGGATAGCGGTGTAGGTATTTCCATGTTTATAGACATAGCGGTGTAGATATTACCATGTTTATATAGATGGCGTTGCAGATATTTCCATGTTGATACCGATAGCGGTGTTGGTATTTCCACGTTTATACAGATAACGATGTAGATATTTCCATGTTTATACAGATCGCGGTGTAGATATTTCCATGTTTATACAGATAGCGGTGTAGATAGTTCCATGTTTATACAGATAGCGGTGTAGATATTTCCATGTTTATAGGGATAGCGGTGTAGGTATTTCCATGTTTATAGACATAGCGGTGTAGGTATTTCCATGTTTGTACAGATGACTGTGTAGTTATTTCCATGTTTATACAGATGGCATTGTAGATATTTCCATGTCTATAGAGATAGCAGTGTAGATATTTCCATGTTTGTACAGACGGCGGTGTAGATATTTCCATGTTTATAGAGATAGCGGTGTAGATATTTCCATATTTATACAGATAACTGTGTAGATATTTCCATGTTTATACAGATAGCAGTGTAAATATTTCCATGTTTATATAGATCACGGTGTAGATATTTCCATGTTTATAGAGATAGCGGTGTAGATATTTCCATGTTTATAGAGATAGCGGTGTAGATATTTCCATGTTTATACAGATAGCGATATAGATATTTCCATGTTTATACAGACCGCGGTGTAAATATTTCCAAGTTTATACAGATAGCGTTGCAGATATTTCCATGTTTGTACAGATGGCGGTGTTGCTATTTCCGTCTATACACAGATGAACGTGTACATATTTGCATCTTTATACAGATGGCGGCGCAGATATTTCTATGGATATGTAGATGGCGGTGTAAATATTTCCATGTTTATACAGAAAGCGGTGTAATTATTTCCATGTTTATATAGATAGCGGTGTAGATATTTCCACATATATACACATGGCTGTGTAGATATTTCCATGTTTATACAGATAACCTTTTAAGGATTTCCATGTTTATACAGATGGCGGTGTAGATATTTTGATGTTTATAGAGATATCAGTGGAGATATTTCCATGTTTGTACAGATAGAGGTGTAGATATTTCCATGTTTATACTGATCGTGGATATTTCCATGTTTATACAGATAGAGGTGTAGATATTTCCATGTTTATACTGATCGTGGTGTAGATATTTCCATGTATATGTAGATGGCGGTGTAGATATTTCCATGTTCATAGAGATAGCGGTGTTGATTTTTCCATGTTTATAGAGATAGCGGTGTGGATATTTCCATGTTTATACAGATAGGTGTGTAGATATTTCCATGTTTATAGAGATGGCAGTGTATATATTTCCATGTTTATACAGATCATGGTGTACATATTTCCATGTTTATACAGATCACGGTGTTGATATTACCATGTTTATAGGGATAGCGGTGCAAATATTTCCACATTTATACTGATAGATGTGTAGTTATTAGCATGTTTATACAGATAGCGGTGTAGATATTTCCATGTATAAACAGATGTCCGTGTATATATTTCCATGTTTAAACAGATGGCGGTGTAGATATTTCCATGTTTATGGAGATGGCAGTGTAGGTATTTCCATGTTTATACAGATCGCGGTGTAGATATTTCCATGTTTATACAGATAGCGGTGTAGATATTTCCGTGTTTTTACAGATATCGGTGTAGATATTTCCATGTTTACACAGATTGTAGTGTAGATATTTCCATCTTTATACAGATGGCATTGTAGATATTTCCTTGTTTATACAGATGGCGGTGTAGATATTTCCATGTTTATATAGATGGTGGTGTAGATATTACCATGTTTATACAGATAGCGGTGTAGATATTTCCATGTTTATACAGATCGTGGTGAAGATATTTCCATGTTTATACAGATCGCGGTGTAGATATTTCCATGTTTACACAGATCGCGGTATAGTTATTTCCATGTTTATACAGATAGCGGTGTAGATATTTCCATGTTTATACAGATAGCGGTGTAGATATTTCCATGTTTATAGAGATAGCGGTGTAGGTATTTCCATGTTTATAGACATAGCGGTGTAGATATTTCCATGTTTATATAGATGGCGTTGTAGATATTTCCATGTTTATACCGATAGCGGTGTTGGTATTTCCACGTTTATACAGATAGCGATTTAGATATTTCCAAGTTTACGCAGCTCGCGGTGCAGATATATATATATCTTTATACAGATGGCATTGTAGACGTTTCCTTATTCACACTGATGGCGGTGTAGATGTTTCCATGTTTATACAGATGGCGGAGTAGTTAGTTCCCTGTTTATGGAGATGGCAGTGTAGATATTTTCATGTTTATAGAGATGGCGGTGTAGATAATTCCATGTTTATAAAGATAGCAGTGTTGATATTTACATGTTTATACAGATGGCTGTATAGAAATTTTGATTTGTATACAGATAGCATTGTAGATATTTCCATGTTTATACAGATGACTGTATAGGTATTTCCATGTTTTTACAGATGGCAGTGCAGCTATTTCCATGTTTATAGAGATAGCGGTGTAGATATTTCCATGTTTGTACAGATGGCGGTGTTGATATTTCCATCTATACACAGATGGCCGTGTAGATATTTCCATGTTAATACAGATGGCGGCGTAGATATTTCCATGGACATGCAGATGGTGGTGTAGATATTTCCATGTTTATACAAATAGCAGTGTAGATATTTCCATGTTTACACAGACGGTGGTGTAGATATTTCCGTGTTTATACACATGGCGGAGTAGATACTTCCATCTTTATGGAGATGGCAGTGTAGATATTTTCATGTTTATAGAGATGGCGGTGTAGATATTTCCATCTTTCTACAGATGGCAGTGTAGTTATTTCCATGTTTATATAGATGGCGGTGAAGATATTTCCATACTTATGCAGATGTGTGTGTAGATATTTCCATGTGTATACAGATGGTATTGTAGCTATTTCCATGTTTATACAGATGGTGGTGTAGATATTTCCATGTTTATTCAGATGACTGTGTAGAAATTTCCATGTTTTTACAGATGGCAGTGTAGATACTTCAATGTTTATAGAGATGGCGCTGTAGATATTTCCATGTTTGTACAGATCGCGGTGTAGATATTTTCATGTTTATTCAGATAGCGGTGTAGATATTTCCATGTTTTTACAGATATTGGTGTAGATATTTCCATGTTTACACAGATTACGCTGTAGATATTTCCATCTTTCTACAGATGGCATTGTAGATATTTCCATGTTTACACAGATGGCGGTGTAGATACTTCCATGTTTATATTGATGGTGGTGTAGATATTACCATGTTTATACAGATAGCTTTGTAGTTATTTCCATGTTTATACAGATCGTGGTGAAGATATTTCCATGTTCATACAGATCGCCGTGTAGATATTTCCATGTTTATACAGATCTCGGTGTAGATATTTCCATGTTCATACTGATAGCGGTGTAGATATTTCCATGTTTATACAGATAGCGTTGTAGATATTTCCATGTTTATAGAGATAGCGGTGTAGGTATTTCCATGTTTAAAGACATAGCGGTGTAGATAATTCCATGTTTATATAGATAACGTTGAAGATATTTCCATGTTTATACCGATAGCGGTGTTGGTATTTCCACGTTTATACAGATAGCGATGTAGTTATTTCCATGTTTATACAGCTCACGGTGCAGATATTTATATCTTTATACAGATGGCATTGTAGATATTTCCTTATTCACACATAAGGCGCTGTAGATGTTTCCATGTTTATAGAGATGGCGGAATAGTTAGTTCCAAGTTTATGGAGATGGCAGTGTTGATATTTTCATGTTTATAGAGATGGCGGTGTAGATAATTCCATGTTTATAGAGATAGCAGTGTAGATATTTACATGTTTATACAGATGGCTGTGTAGATATTTCCATGTGTATACAGATGGCATTGTAGATATTTCCATGTTTATACAGATAGCGGTGTAGATATTTCCATATTTTTACAGATATTGGTGTAGATATTTCCATGTTTACACCGATTGCGCTGTAGATATTTCCGTCTTTCTACAGATGGCGTTGTAGATATTTCCTTGTTTATACAGATGGCTGTGTAGATATTTCCATGTTTATATAGATGGTGGTGTAGTTATTACAATGTTTATACAGATAGCGGTGTAGTTATTTCCATGTTTATACAGATCGTGGTGAAGATATTTCGATGTTTATAGAGATGGCGCTGTAGATATTTCCTTGTTTATACAGATCGCGGTGTAGATATTTCCATGTTTATACAGATAGCGGTGTAGATATTTCCATGTTTTTACAGATATTGGTGTAGATATTTCCATGTTTACACCTACTGTGGTGTAGATATTTCCATCTTTCTACAGATGGCATTGTAGATATTTCCATGCTTATATAGATGGCGCTGTAGATATTTCCATGTTTATACAGATAACGGTGGAGATATTTCCATGTTTATACAGACTGCGGTGTAGGTATTTCCATGTTTATACAGATAGCGGTGCAGATATTTCCATGTTTATACAGATGCCTATGCAGATATGTCCATATTTATACAGAGGGATGTGTAGATATTTCTATGTTTATACGGATGGCAGTGTAGATGTTTCCATGTTCCTACACATGACTGTGTAGGTATTTCCATGTTTATACAGAAGGCTTTGAAGATATTTCCATGTCTATAGAGATAGCGCTGCAGATATATACATGTTTATACAGATAGCGGTGTATATATTTCCATGTTTATACAGATCGTGGTATAGATATTTCCATGTTTATACAGATACCGGTCTAAATATTTCCATATTTATACAGATAACGGTGTCGTAATTTCCATGTTTATACACATAGCAGTGTAAATATTTCCATGTTTATATAGATCACGGTGTAGATATTTCCATGTTTATAGAGATAGCGGTGTAGATATTTCCATGTTTATACAGATAGCGGTTTAGATATTTCCATGTTTATAAAGACCGTGGTGTAGATATTTCCATGTTTATACAGATAGCGGTGCAGGTATTTCCATGTTTGTACAGATGGCGGTGTTGATATTTCCATCTATACACAGATGACCGTGCAGATATTTCCATGTTTATACAGACGGCGGCGTAGATATTTCCATGGTTATGTAGATGGCGGTGTAGATATTTCCATGTTTACACAGATAGCGGTGTAGTTATTTCCATGTTTATACAGATGGCGGTGTAGATATTTCCATGTTTATACCGATAACTTTGTAACTATTTCCATGTTTATACAGATGGCGGTGTAGATATTTCGATGTTTATAGAGATAGCAGTGGAGATATTTCCATGTTTATACAGATAGCAGTGTAGATATTTCCACGTTTATACTGATCGCGGTGTAGATATTTCCATGTTTATAGAGATGGCGGTGTAGATATTTCCATGTTCATAGAGATAGCGGTGTTGATTTTTCCAAGTTTATAGAGATAGCGGTGTGGATATTTCCATGTTTATACAGATATGGCTGTAGATATTTCCATGTTTATAGAGATGGCGGTGTAGATATTTCCATGTTTATACAGATCACGGTGTAGATATTTCCAGGTTTATTCAGATCGCGGTGAAGATATTTCCATGTTTATACAGATCATGGTGTAGATATTTCCATGTTTATACAGATCGTGGTGTTGTTATTACCATGTTTATAGGGATAGCGGTGCAAATATTTCCACCTTTATACAGATAGCGGTGTAGTTATTAGCATGTTTATACAGATAGCGGTGTAGATATTTCCATGTATAAACAGATGTCTGTGTATATATTTCCATGTTTAAACAGATGGTGGTGTAGATATTTACTTGTTTATACAAATAGCCCTGTAGTTATTTCCATGTTTATACAGATCACGGTGTAGATATTTCCTTGTATATACAAATAGCGGTGTAGATATTTCCATGCTTATACAGACAGCGGTGTAGATAGTTCCATGTATACACAGATGGCTGTGTAGATATTTCCATGTTTATACAGATGGCTGTGTAGGTATTTCCATGTTTATACAGATGGCGGTGTAGATATTTCCATGTTTATAGAGATAGCTGTGTAGATATTTCCATGTTTATACAGATAGTTGTGTAGATATTTCCATGTTTATACAGATCGCGGTGTAGATATTTCCATGTTTATACAGATAGCGGTGTGGATATTTCCATGTTTATACAGATGGCGGTGTAGATATTTCCATGTTTATAGAGATGGCGGTGTAGATATTTCCATGTTTATAGGGATATCGGTGTAGATATATCCATGTTCATAGAGATAGCAGTGAGGATATTTCCATGTTTATACAGATAGTATTGTAGATATTTCCACTTTTATAGAGATAGCGGTTTAGATATTTCATATTTATACAGATAGCGGTGTAGATATTTCCATGTTTATACAGATTGCGGTGTAGATATTTCCATGTTTATACAGATAGCGGTGTAGATATTTCCACGTTTATACAGAAGGCGGTGTAGATATTTCCATCTTTCTACAAATGGCAGTGTAGATATTTCCATGTTTATAGAGATGGCGGTGTAGATATTTCCATGTTTATATAGATGGCAGTGTAGATATTTTCTTGTTTATGTAGACGGCGTTGTAGATACCTCCAGGTTTAAAGAGATGGCAGTGTGTATATTTCCATGTTGATGGAGATAGCGGTGTAGATATTTCCATGTTTATAGAGATAGCGTTGTAGATATTTCCATGTTTCTACAGATGACTGTGTAGAAATTTCCACGTTTGTACAGATGGCAGTGTAGATATTTCCATGTTTATAGAGATAGCTGTGTAGATATTTTCATGTTTATACAGATTGCGGTGGAGATATGTCCATTTTTATACAGATAACAATGGAGATATTTCCACGTTAATACACATAGCGGTGTAGATATTTCCATGTTTATACAGATAGCGGTGTAGATATTTCCATGTTTATACAGATGGCTGTGCTGACATTTCCATGTTTATACAGAGTTCTCTGTAGATATTTCCATGTTTATATAGATGACAGGGTAGATATTTCCAGGTTTATACAGATGACTGTGTAGATACAGCCGTGTTTCGGAATATGGCAGTGTAGATATTTTCATGTTTACATAGATGGCGGTTTAGATATTTCCATGTTTACAGAGATTGCGGTGTAGATATTTCCATGTTTATAGTGCAAGTGGTGTAGGTATTTCCATGTTTATAGAGATAGCGGTGTAGACATTTCCATATTAATACAGGTAGCGGTGTAGGTATTTCCATGTTTATAAAGATGGCGGTATAGATATTTCCGTGTTTCTAAAGATGGCGGTGTAGATATTTCCTTGTTTATACAGATAGCAGTGTAGATATTTCCATGTATATACAGATAGCGGTGTAGATATTTCCATGTTTACACAGATAGCGGTGGAGATATTTCCCTGTTTATACAGAAAGCGATGTAGATATTTCCATGTTTATACAGATAGCGGTGTAGATATTTCCACGTTTATAGAGATAGCGGTGTAGGTATTTCCATGTTTATAGACATAGCCGTGCAGATATTTTCATGTTTATATAGATGGCGTTATAGATATTTCCATGTTTATACCGATAGCGGTGTTGGTATTTCCACGTTTATACAGATAGCGATGTAGATATTTCCATGTTTATACAGCTCGCGGTGCAGATATTTATATCTTTATACAGATGGCATTGTAGATATTTCCTTATTCACAAAGATGTCGGTGTAGATGTTTCCATGTTTATACAGATGGCGGAGTAGTTAGTTCCATGTTTATGGAGAGGGCAGTATAGATATTTTCATGTTTATAGAGATGGCGATGTAGATATTTCTATGTTTATAGTGATAGCAGTGTAGATATTTGCATGTTTATAGAGATGGCTTTGTAGATATTTCCATGTGTATACAGATGGCATTGTAGTTATTTCCATGTCTATATAGATGACTGTATAGGTATTTCCATGTTTTTACAGATGGCAGTGCACATATTTACATGTTTATTGAGATAGCGGTGTAGATATTTCCATGTTTGTACAGATGGCAGTGTTGATATTTCCATCTATACACAGATGGCAATGTAGATATTTCCAAGTCTATACAGATGGCGGCGTAGATATTTCCATGGACATGCAGATGGTGGTGTAGATATTTCCATGTTTATACAGATAGCGGTGTAGATATTTCCATGTTTACACAGATGGTGGTGTAAATATTTCCGTGTTTATACACATGGCGGAGTAGATACTTCCATCTTTGTGGAGATGGCAGTGCAGATATTTACATGTTTACAGAGATAGCGGTGTAGATATTTCCATGTTTGTACAGATGGCGGTGTTGATATTTCCATCTATACACAGATGGCAATGTAGATATTTCCAAGTCTATACAGATGGCGGCGTAGATATTTCCATGGACATGCAGATGGCGGTGTAGATATTTCCAGGTATATAGAGATAGCGGTGTAGATATTTCCATGTATATACACATGGCTGTGTAGATATTTCCATGTTTATACAGATGGCGGTGTAGATATTTCCATGTTTATACAGATAACTTTGTAAGTATTTCCATGTTTATACAGAAGGCGTTGTAGATATTTCGATGTTTATAGAGATAGCAGTGGAGATATTTCCATGTTTATACAGATAGCGCTGTAGATATTTCCATGTTTATAGAGATGGCGGTGTAGATATTTCGATGTTCATAGAGATAGCGGTGATGTCTTTTCCATGTTTATAGAGATAGCTGTGTGGATATTTCCATGTTTATACAGATGGGGTGTAGATATTTCCATGTTTATAGAGATGGCAGTGTAGATATTTCCATGTGTATATAGATCACGGTGTAGATATTTCCATGTTTATACAGATCGCGGTGTAGATATTTCCATGTTTATACAAATCATGGTGTAGATATTTCCATGTTTATACAGATGGCTGTGCAGAGATTTCCATGTTTATACAGATGACTTTGTAGGTATTTCCATGTTTATACAGATGGCGGTGTAGGTATTTCCATGTTTATACAGATCGCGGTGTTGATATTAGCATGTTTATAGGGATAGCGGTGCAAATATTTCCACATTTATACAGATAGCGGTGTAGTTATTAGCATGTTTATACAGATAGCGGTGTAGATATTTCCATGTATAAACAGATGTTTGTGTATATATTTCCATGTTTAAACAGATGGCGGTGTAGATATTTCCTTGTTTATACAAATAGCGGTGTAGATATTTCCATGTTTATACAGATAGCGGTGTAGATATTTCCATGTATATACAGATGGCTCTGTAGATATTTCCATGTTTATACAGATGGCTGTGCAGAGATTTCCATGTTTATACAGATGACTTTGTAGGTATTTCCATGTTTATACAGATGGCGGTGTAGGTATTTCGATGTTTATAGTGATAGATGTGTAGATATATCCATGTTTATACAGATAGCGGTGTAGATATTTCCATGTTTATACAGATCGCGGTGCAGATATTTCCAGGTTTGTACAGACAGCAGTGGATATATTTCCATGTTTATACACATAGCGGTGTACATATTACCATGTTTATAGAGACAGCGGTGTAGTTATTTCCATGTTTATACAGATAGCGGTACAGATATTTCCATGTTTATACAGATGCCTATGCAGATATTTCCATATTTATACAGAGGGCTGTGTAGATATTTCCATGTTTATACAGATGGCAGTGTAGATATTTCCATGTTCCTACACATGACTGTGTAGGTATTTCCATGTTTATACAGATGGCTTTGTAGATATTTCCATGTTTATTGAGATAGCGGAGCAGATATTTCCATGTTTATACAGATAGCGGTGTAAATATTCCCATGTTTAAACAGATCGTGTTGTAGATATTTCCATGTTTATACAGATGGCTTTGTAGATATTTCCATGTTTATTCAGACCGCAGTGTAGATATTTCCATGTTTATAGAGATAGCGGTGTAGATATTTCCATGTTTGTACTGATGGCGGTTTTGATGTTTCCATCTATACACAGATTGCCCTTTCGTTACTTCCATGTGTATACAGATGTCATTGTAGATATTCCCATGTTTATACAGATGGTGGTGTAGATATTTCCATGTTTATACAGATGACTGTATAGGTATTTCCATGTTTTTACAGATAGCGTTGCAGATATTTCCATGTTTGTACAGATGGCGGTGTTGATATTTCCATCTATACACAGATGACCGAGTAGATATTTCCATGTTTATACAGATGGTGGCGCAGATATTTCTATTGATATGTAGATGGCGGTGGAAATATTTCCATGTTTATACAGATAGCGGTGTAGTTATTTCCAAGTTTATATAGATAGCGGTGTAGATATTTCCATGTATATACACATGGCTGTGTAGATATTTCCATGTTTATAGAGATGGCGGTGTAGATATATCCATGTTCATAGAGATAGCGTTGTTGATTTTTCCATGTTTATAGAGATAGCGCTGTGGATATTTCCATGTTTATACAGATAGGGGTGTAGATATTTCCATGTTTATAGAGATGGCGGTGTAGATATTTCCATGTTTATACAGATCACGATGTAGATATTTCCATCTTTATACAGACCATGGTGTAGATATTTCATGTTTATACAGATCGTTGTATTGATATTACCATGTTTATAGGGATAGCGCTGCAAATATTTCCACATTTATACAGATAGCGGTGTAGTTATTATCATGTTTATACAGATAGCGGTGTAGATATTTCCATGTATAAACAGATGTCTGTGTATATATTTCCATGTTTAAATAGATGGCGGTGTAGATATTTCCTTGTTTATACAAATAGCTGTGTAGTTATTTCCATGTTTATACAGATAGCGGTGTAGATATTTCCATGTATATACACATGGCTGTGTAGATATTTCCATGTTTATACAGATGGCTGTGTAGATATTTCCATGTTTATTCAGATGACTTTGTAGGTCTTTCCATGTTTATACAGATGGCGGTGTAGATATTTCCATGTTTATAGAGATAGAAGGCGGTGTAGATATTTCCATGTTTATAGAGATAGCTGTGTAGATATTTCCATGTTTATACAGGTAGCGGTGTAGATATTTCCATGTTTATACAGATCGCGGTGTAGATATTTGCATGTTTATACAGATCGCGGTGTAGATATTTCCATGTTTATACAGATCACAGTGTAGATATTTCCATGTTTATACAGATAGCGGTGTAGATATTTCCGTGTTTATATAGATAGCGCTGTAGATACTTCCATGTTTATACAGATTGTGGTGTAGATACTTCCATGTTTATAGAGATGGCGGTGTAGATATTTCCATGTTTGTAGAGATAGCGGTGTAGATATATCCATGTTCATAGAGATAGCAGTGAGGATATTTCCATGTTTATACAGATAGCAGTGTAGATATTTCCATTTTAATGGAGATAGCGGTTTAGGTATTTCATATTTATACAGATAGCGGTATAGATATTTCCATGTATATACAGATTGCTGTGTCGATATTTCCATGTTTATTCAGATGACGTTATAGATACTTCCATGTATTTACAGATGGCAGTGTAGATATTTCAATGTTTATAGAGATGCCGCTGTTGATATTTCCATGTTTATTCAGATAACGCTGGAGATATTTCCATGGTTCTACAGACAGCAGTGGAGATATTTCCATGTGTATACACATAGCGGTGTACATATATCCATGTTTATAGAGACAGCGGTCTAGTTATTTCTATGTTTATACAGATAGCAGTGCAGATATTTCCATGTTTATACAGATGCCTATGCAGATATTTCCATATTTATACGGAGGTCTGTGTAGATATTTCTATGTTTATACAAATGGCAGTGTAGATATTTCCATGTTCCTACACATGACTGTGTAGATATTTCCATGTTTATACAGATAGCGGTGTAGATATTTCCATGTTTATACAGACCGCAGTGTAGATATTTCCATGTTTGTACAGATGGCGGTGTTGATGTTTCCATCTATACACAGATTGCTGTGTAGGTATTTCCAAGTGTATACGCATGGCATTGTAGGTATTTCCATGTTTATACAGATGGTGGTGTAGATATTTCCATGTTTACACGGATGACTGTATAGGTATTTCCATGTTTATACAGATGGCGGTGTAGATATTTCCAAGTTTATAGAGATAGCGGTGTGGATATTTCCATGTTTATACAGATGACGGTGTAGAAGTTTCCATGTTTATACAGATCGCGGTGTAAATATTTCCATGTTTATACAGATCACGGTGTAGATATTTCCCTGTTTATAGAGATCACGGTGTAGATATTTCCATGTTTATACAGATCGCGGTGTAAATATTTCCATGTTTATACAGATAGCGGTGTAGATATTTCCATGTTTATACATATAGCGGTGTAGATATTTCCATGTTTTTACAGATAGCGGTGTAGATATTTCCATGTTTACACACATGGCGGTGTAGATATTTCCATCTTTCTACAGATAGCATTGTAGATATTTCCATTTTTATAGAGATGGCGGTGTAGATATTTCCATGTTTATGTAGATAGCGCTGTAGATATTTCCATGTTTATACAGATTTCGGTGTAGATATTTCCATGTTTATAGAGATGGTGGTGTAGACATTTCCATGTTTGTAGAGATAGCGGTGTAGATATATCCATGTTCATAGAGATAGCAGTGAGGATATTTCCATGTTTATACAGATAGCAGTGTAGATATATCCATTTTTATAGAGATAGCGGTTTAGGTATTTCATATTTATACAGATAGCGGTGTAGATATTTCCATGTATATACAGATTGCTGTGTCGATATTTCCATGTTTATTCAGATGACGTTGTAGATATTCCCATGTTTTTACAGATGGCAGTGTAGATATTTCAATGTTTATAGAGATGGCGCTGTAGATATTTCCATGTTTATACAGATAACGGTGGAGATATTTCCATGTTTATACAGACAGCAGTGGAGATATTTCCATGTGTATACACATAGCGGTGTACACATTTCCATGTTTATAGAGACAGCGGTCTAGGTATTTCTATGTTTATACAGATAGCGGTGCAGATATTTCCTTGTTTATACAGATGCCTATGCAGATATTTCCATATTTATACAGAGGGCTGTGTAGATATTTCTACGTTTATACAGATGGCAGTGTAGATATTTCCATGTTCCTACACATGACTGTGTAGATATTTCCATGTTTATACAGATACCGGTGTAGATATTTCCATGTTTATACAGACCGCAGTGTGGATATTTCCATGTTTGTACAGATGGCGGTGTTGATGTTTCCATCTATACACAGATTGTAGTGAAGGTATTTCCATGTGTATACAGATGGCATTGTAGATATTTCCATGTTTATACAGATGGTGGTGTAGATATTTCCAGGTTTACACAGATGACTGTATAGGTATTTCCATGTTTATACAGATGGCGGTGTAGATATTTCCAAGTTTATACATATAGCGGTGTAGATAATTCCATGTTTTTACAGATAGCGGTGTAGATATTTCCATGTTTACACAGATTGCGGTGTAGATATTTCCATCTTTCTACAGATGGCATTTTAGATGTTGCCATTTTTATACAGATGGCGGTGTAGATATTTCCATGTTTATATACATGCTGGTTTAGATATTACCATGTTTATACAGATAGCGGTGTAGATATTTCGATGTTTATACAGATCGTGTTGAAGTTATTTCCATATTTATACAGATCGCGGTGTAGGTATTTCCATGTTTATACAGATAGCGGTGTAGATATTTCCATGTTTATACATATAGCGGTGTAGATATTTCCATGTTTTTACAGATAGCGGTGTAGATATTTCCATGTTTACACAGATTGCGGTGTAGATATTTCCATCTTTCTACAGATGGCATTGTAGATATTTCCATTTTTATACAGATGGCGGTGTAGATATTTCCATGTTTATATACATGGTGGTGTAGATATTACCATGTTTATACAGATAGCGGTGTAGATATTTCCATATTTATACAGATCGTGTTGAAGATATTTCCATATTTATACAGATCGCGGTGTAGATATTTCCATGTTTATACAGATCGCGGTGTAGATGTTTCCAAGTTTATACAGATAGCGGTGTGGATATTTCCATGTTTATACAGATAGCGGTGTAGATATTTCCATGTTTATAGAGATAGCGGTGTAGGTATTTCCATGTTTATAGACATAGCGGTGTAGATATTTCCATGTTTATATAGATGGCGGTGTAGATATTTCCATGTTTATACCGATAGCGGTGTTGATATTCCACGTTTATACAGATAGCGATGTAGATATTTCCAGGTTTATACAGATCGCGGTGCAGATATTTATATCTTTATACAGATGGCATTGTAGATATTTCCTTATTTACACAGATGGCGGTGTAGATGTTTCCATGTTTATACAGATGGCGGAGTAATTAGCTCCATGTTTATGGAGATGGCAGTGTAGATATTTTCATGTTTATGGAGATGGCGGTGTAGATATTTCCATGCTTGTAGAGATAGCAGTGTGGATATTTACATGTTTATACAGATCGCTGTGTAGATATTTCCATGTGTATACAGACGGCATTGTAGATATTTCCATGTTTATACAAAAGACTGTATAAGTATTTCCATGTTTTTACACATGGCAGTGCAGATATTTCCGTGTTTATAGAGATAGCGGTGTAGATATTTCCATGTTTGTACAGATGGCGGTGTTGATATTTCCATCTATGCACAGATGGCCGTGTAGATATTTCCATGTTTATACAGATAGCGGAGGAGATATTTCCATGGACATGCAAATGGCGGTGTATATATTTCCATGATTATACAGATAACGGTGTAGATATTTCCATGTTTACACAGATGGTGGTGTAGATATTTCCGTGTTTATACACATGGCGGAGTAGATAATTCCATCTTTATGGAGATAGCAGTGTAGATATTTCCATGTTTGTACAGATGGCGGTGTTGATGTTTCCATCTATACACAGATTGCCGTGTAGGTATTTCCATGTGTATACACATGGCATTGTAGATATTTCCATGTTTATACAGATGGTGATGTAGACATTTCCATGTTTACACAGATGACTGTATAGGTATTTCCATGTTTATACAGATGGCGGTGTAGATATTTCCAAGTTTATAGAGATAGCGGTGTACATATTTCCATATTTATACAGATAACGGTGTAGAAGTCTCCATGTTTATACAGATAGCGGTGTAAATATTTCCATGTTTATATAGATAGCGTTGTAGGTATTTCCATGTATATACACATGGCTGTGTAGGTATTTCCATGTTTATACAGATGGCAGTGTAGATATTTCCATCTTCATAAAGATAGCGGTGTTGATTTTTCCATGTTTATAGAGATAGCGGTGTTGATATTTCCATGTATATACAGATAGGGGTGTAGATATTTCCATGTTTATAGAGATTCCGGTTTACATATTCCCATGTTTATACAGATCACGGTGTAGATACTTCCTTGTTTATACAAATAGCGGTGTAGTTATTTCCAAGTTTGTACAGATAGCGGTGTAGATATTTCCATGTATATACAAATGGCTGTGTTGATATTTCCATGTTTATACAGATGGCTGTGTAGATATTTCCATGTTTATACAGATGACTTTGTAGGTAGTTCCATGTTTATACAGATGACGGTGTAGATATTTCCATGTTTATACAGATAGCTGTGTAGATATTTCCACGTTTATACAGATAGCGGTGTAGATATTTCCATGTTTATACAGATCGCGGTGTAGATCTTTCCATGTTTATACAGATAGCGGTGTAGATATTTCCATGTTTGTACAGATGGTGGTGTTGATATTTCCATCTATACACAGATGACCATGAAGATATTTCCATGTTTATACAGATGGCAGTGTAGATATTTCGATGTTTATAGAGATAGCAGTGGAGATATTTTCATGTTTATACAGATAGCGTTGTAGATATTTCCATGTTTATAGAGATAGCAGTGGAGATATTTCCATGTTTATACAGATAGCGTTGTAGTTATTTCCATGTTTATATAGATAGCGGTGTAGATATTTCCATGTATATACACATGGCTGTTTAGATATTTCCATGTTTATACAGTTGGCGGTGTAGATATTTCCATCTTTATACACATAACTTTGTAAGTATTTCCATGTTTATACAGATGGCGGTGTAGATATTTCGATGTTTATAGAGATAGCAGTGGAGATATTTCCACGTTTATACAGATAGCGGTGTAGATATTTCCATGTTTATACTGATCGCGGTGTAGATATTTCCATGTTTATAGAGATGGCGGTGTAGATATTTCCATGTTCATAGAGATAGCGGTGTTGATTTTTCCATGTTTATAGAGATAGCGGTGTGGATATTTCCATGTTTATACAGATAGGGGTGTAGATATTTCCATGTTTATACAGATGGCGGTGTAGATATTTCCATGTTTATACAGATCACGGTGTAGATATTACCATGTTTATACTGATCATGGTGTTGATATTTCCATGTTTATACAGATCGCGGTGTTGATATTACCATGTTTATAGGGATAGCGGTGCAAATATTTCCACATTTATACAGATAGCGGTGTAGTTATTATCAAGTTCATACAGATAGTGGTGTAGATATTTCCATGTATAAACAGATGTCTGTGTATATATTTCCATGTTTAAACAGATGGCGGTGTAGATATTTAATTGTTTATAGAAATAGCGGTGTAGTTATTTCCATGTTTATACAGATGGCGGTGTAGATATTTCCATGTTTATAAAGATAACTTTGTAACTATTTCCATGTTTATACAGATGGTGGTGTAGGTATTTCGATGTTTATAGAGATAACAGTGGAGTTATTTCCAAGTTTATACTGATCGCGTTGTAGATATTTCCATGTTTATAGAGATGGCGGTGTAGATATTTCCATGTTCATAGAGATAGCGGTGTTGATTTTTCCATGTTTATAGAGATCGCGGTGTAGGTATTTCCATGTTTATACAGATCGCAGTGTAGATATTTCCATATTTATACAGATAGCGGTGTAGATATTTCCACGTTTATACAGATTGCGCTGTAGATATTTCCATGTTTATACAGATTTCAGTGTAGATATTTCCATGTTTATAGAGATGGCGGTGTAGATATATCCATGTTCATAGAGATAGCAGTGAGGTTATTTCCATGTTTATACAGATAACAGTGTAGATTTTTCCATTTTTATAGAGATAGCAGTTTAGATATTACATATTTATACTGAGAGCGGTGTAGATATTTCCATGTTTATACAGATGGCGGTGTAGATATTTCCATGTTTATACACATGACTGTGTAGGTATTTCCATGTTTATACAGATGGGTTTGTAGATATTTCCATGTTTGTAGAGATAGCGGTGCAGATATTTCTATGTGTATACAGATAGCTGTGTAAATATTTCCATGTGTATACAGATCGTGGTGTAGATATTTCCATGTTTGTACAGATACCGGTGTAGATATTTACATGTTTATACAGACCGCAGTGTAGACATTTTCATGTTTATAGAGATAGCGGTGTAGATATTTCCATGTTTGTACAGATGGCGGTGCTGATGTATGCATCTATACACAGATTGCCGTGTAGGTATTTCCATGTGTATACAGATGGCATTGTAGATATTTCCATGTCTATACAGATGGTGATGCAGATATTTCCATGTTTATACAGATGACTGTATAGGTATTTCCATGTTTTTACAGATGGCATTGTAGATATTTCCATGTTTATAGAGATAGCAGTGTAGATATTTCCATGTTTATACAGATAACTGTGTAGATATTTCCAGGTTTCTACAGATAGCGGTGTAAATATTTCCATGTTTATACAGATCATGGTGTAGATATTTCCATGTTTATACAGACCGCGGTGTAGATATTTCCATGTTTATACAGATAGCGGTGCAGATATTTCCATGTTTGTACAGATGGTGGTGTTGATATTTCCATCTATACACAGATGACCTTGTAGATATTTCCACGTTTATACAGATGGCGGCACAGATATTTATATGGATAAGTAGATGGCGGTGTAGATATTTCCATTTTTATACAGATAGCGGTTTAGTGATTTCCATGTTTATATAGATAGCGGTGTAGATATTTCCATGTATATCCACATGGCTGTGTAGATATTTCCATGTTTATACAGATGGCGGTGCAGATATTTCCATGTTTATACAGAGAACTTTGTAAGTATTTCCATGTTTATACAGATGGAGGTGTAGATATTTCGATGTTTGTAGAGATAGCAGTAGAGATATTTCCATGTTTATACAGATAGCGGTGTAGATATTTCCATTTTTATACTGATCGCGGTGTAGATATTTCCATGTTTATAGAGATGGCGGTGTAGATATTTCCATGTTCATAGAGATAGCGGTGTTGATTTTTCCATGTTTATAGAGATAGCAGTAGAGATATTTCCATGTTTACACAGATAGTGGTGTAGATATTTACATCTTTCTACAAATGCCATTGTAGATATTTCCATGTTTATACAGATGGCGGTGTAGTTATTTCCATGTTTATAGAGATGGCGGTGTAGATATTTCCATGTTTATACAGATCGCGGTGTAGTTATTTCCATGTTTATACAGATCGCGGTGTTGATATTACCATGTTTATAGGGATGGCGGTGCAAATATTTCCACATTTATACAGATAGCGGTGTAGTTATTAGCATGTTTATAGAGATAGTGGTGCAGATATTTCCATGTTTATACAGATAAAGGTGTAGATATTTCCATGTTTATACAGACCGCGGTGCTGATATTTCCATGTTTATAGAGATAGCGGTGTAGATATTTCCATGTTTGTACAGATAGCGGTGTAGATATTTGCATGTTTATACAGATCGTAGTGATGATATTTCCATGTTTATACAGATTGCTTTGTAGATATTTCCATGTTTATACAGATCGCAGTGTAGATATTTCCATGTTTATAGAGATAGCGGTGTAGATATTTCCATGTTTGTACAGATAGCGGTGTAAATATTTCCGTGTTTATACAGATGGCGGTGTAGATATTTCCATGTTTATATAGATGGCGGTGTAGATATTTCCATGTTCATAGAGATAGTGGTGTAGATATATCCATATTCATAGAGATAGCAGTGAGGATATTTCCATGTTTATACAGATAGCAGTGTAGATATTTCCATTTTTATAGAGATAGCGGTTTTGATATTTCATATTTATACAGATAGCGGTGTAGATATTTCCATGTTTATACAGACTGCGGTGTAGATATTTCCAAGTTTATACAGATAGCGGTGTAGATATTTCCACGTTTATACAGATGGCTGTGTAGATATTTCCATCTTTCTACAAATGGCAGTGTAGATATTTACATGTTTATAGAGATGGCGGTGTAGATATTTCCATGTTTATATAAATGGCAATGTAGATATTTTCTTGTTTATGTAGATGGCGTTGTAGATATCTCCATGTTTAAAGAGATGGCGGTGTATATCTTTCCATGTTGATGGAGATAGCGCTGTAGATATTTCCATGTTTATAGAGATAGCGGTGTAGTTATTTCCATATTTCTACAGATGACTGTGTAGATATTTCCATGTTTTTACAGATGGCAGTGTAGATATTTCCATGTTTATAGAGATAGCGGTGTAGATATTTTCATGTTTATACAGATTGCGGTGGAGATATGTCCATGTTTATACAGATGGCAATGGAGATATTTCCAAGTTAATACACATAGCGGTGTAGATATTTCCATGTTTATACCCATAGCGGTGTAGATATTTCCATGTTTATACAGATGGCTGTGTCGATATTTCCATGTTTATACAGAGTTCTCTGTAGATATTTGCATGTTTATATAGATGACAGTGTAGATATTTCCAGGTTTATACAGATGACTGTGTAGATATTTCAATGTTAATACAGATGGCGGTGTAGATATTTCCATGTTTGTAGAGAGAGCGGTGTAGATTTTCCATGTTTATTGAGATAGCGGTGTAAATGTTTCCATATTTATACAGATAGTGGTGTAGATATTTCCATGTTTTTACAGATAGCGTTGTAGATATTTCCATCTTTATTCAGACACTGCTGTACATATTTGAATGTTTATACAGATCACTGTGTAGATATTTCCATGTTTATACAGATAAAGTTGTAGATATTTCCATCTTTATACAAACGGTGGTGAAGATATTTCCATGTTTACACAGATGTCGGTGTAGATATTTCCATGTGTATACAGATTGCATTGTAGATATTTCCATGTTTATACAGAAGACTGTATAGATATTTCCATGTTTTTACAGATGGTAGTGCAGATATTTCCATGTTTATACAGATAGCGGTGCAGGTATTTCCATGTTTGTACAGATGGTGGTGTTGATATTTCCATCTATACACAGATGACCTTGTAGATATTTCCACGTTTATACAGATGGCGGCACAGATATTTATATGGATAAGTAGATGGCGGTGTAGATATTTCCATTTTTATACAGATAGCGGTGTAGTTATTTCCATGTTTATATAGATAGCGGTGTAGATATTTCCATGTATATCCACATGGCTGTGTAGATATTTCCATGTTTATACAGATGGCGGTGCAGATATTTCCATGTTTATACAGAGAACTTTGTAAGTATTTCCATGTTTATACAGATGGAGGTGTAGATATTTCGATGTTTATAGAGATAGCAGTAGAGATATTTCCATGTTTATACAGATAGCGGTGTAGATATTTCCATTTTTATACTGATCGCGGTGTAGATATTTCCATGTTTATAGAGATGGCGGTGTAGATATTTCCATGTTCATAGAGATAGCGGTGTTGATTTTTCCATGTGTATAGAGATAGCAGTAGAGATATTTCCATGTTTACACAGATAGTGGTGTAGATATTTACATCTTTCTACAAATGGCATTGTAGATATTTCCATGTTTATACAGATGGCGGTGTAGATATTTCCATGTTTATAGAGATGGCGGTGTAGATATTTCCATGTTTATACAGATCGCGGTGTAGTTATTTCCATGTTTATACAGATCGCGGTGTTGATATTACCATGTTTATAGGGATGGCGGTGCAAATATTTCCACATTTATACAGATAGCGGTGTAGTTATTAGCATGTTTATAGAGATAGTGGTGCAGATATTTCCATGTTTATACAGATAAAGGTGTAGATATTTCCATGTTTATACAGACCGCGGTGCTGATATTTCCATGTTTATAGAGATAGCGGTGTAGATATTTCCATGTTTGTACAGATAGCGGTGTAGATATTTGCATGTTTATACAGATCGTAGTGATGATATTTCCATGTTTATACAGATTGCTTTGTAGATATTTCCATGTTTATACAGATCGCAGTGTAGATATTTCCATGTTTATAGAGATAGCGGTGTAGATATTTCCATGTTTGTACAGATAGCGGTGTAAATATTTCCGTGTTTATACAGATGGCGGTGTAGATATTTCCATGTTTATATAGATGGCGGTGTAGATATTTCCATGTTCATAGAGATAGTGGTGTAGATATATCCATATTCATAGAGATAGCAGTGAGGATATTTCCATGTTTATACAGATAGCAGTGTAGATATTTCCATTTTTATAGAGATAGCGGTTTTGATATTTCATATTTATACAGATAGCGGTGTAGATATTTCCATGTTTATACAGACTGCGGTGTAGATATTTCCAAGTTTATACAGATAGCGGTGTAGATATTTCCACGTTTATACAGATGGCTGTGTAGATATTTCCATCTTTCTACAAATGGCAGTGTAGATATTTACATGTTTATAGAGATGGCGGTGTAGATATTTCCATGTTTATATAAATGGCAATGTAGATATTTTCTTGTTTATGTAGATGGCGTTGTAGATATCTCCATGTTTAAAGAGATGGCGGTGTATATCTTTCCATGTTGATGGAGATAGCGCTGTAGATATTTCCATGTTTATAGAGATAGCGGTGTAGTTATTTCCATATTTCTACAGATGACTGTGTAGATATTTCCATGTTTTTACAGATGGCAGTGTAGATATTTCCATGTTTATAGAGATAGCGGTGTAGATATTTTCATGTTTATACAGATTGCGGTGGAGATATGTCCATGTTTATACAGATGGCAATGGAGATATTTCCAAGTTAATACACATAGCGGTGTAGATATTTCCATGTTTATACCCATAGCGGTGTAGATATTTCCATGTTTATACAGATGGCTGTGTCGATATTTCCATGTTTATACAGAGTTCTCTGTAGATATTTGCATGTTTATATAGATGACAGTGTAGATATTTCCAGGTTTATACAGATGACTGTGTAGATATTTCAATGTTAATACAGATGGCGGTGTAGATATTTCCATGTTTATAGAGAGAGCGGTGTAGATTTTCCATGTTTATTGAGATAGCGGTGTAAATGTTTCCATATTTATACAGATAGTGGTGTAGATATTTCCATGTTTTTACAGATAGCGTTGTAGATATTTCCATCTTTATTCAGACACTGCTGTACATATTTGAATGTTTATACAGATCACTGTGTAGATATTTCCATGTTTATACAGATAAAGTTGTAGATATTTCCATCTTTATACAAACGGTGGTGAAGATATTTCCATGTTTACACAGATGTCGGTGTAGATATTTCCATGTGTATACAGATTGCATTGTAGATATTTCCATGTTTATACAGAAGACTGTATAGATATTTCCATGTTTTTACAGATGGTAGTGCAGATATTTCCATGTTTATACAGATAGCGGTGTAGATATTTCCATGTTTGTACAGATGGTGGTGTTGATATTTCTATCTATACACAGATGGCCCTGTAGATATTTCCATGTTTATACAGATGGCGGCGTAGATATTTCCATGGACATGCAGGTGGCGGTGTAGTTATTTCCATGTTTATACAGAAAGCGGCGTACATATTTCCATGTTTATATAGATAGCGGTGTAGATATTTCCCTGTATACACACATGGCTGTGTAGATATTTCCATGTTTATACAGATAGCACTGTAGATATTTCCATGTTTATACAGACAGCGGTGTAGTTATTTCCATGTATAAACAGATGTCTGTGTACCTATTTCCATGTTTAAACAGATGGCGATGTAGATATTTCCTTGTTTATACAAATAGCGGTGTAGTTATTTCCAGGTTTATACAGATAGCGGTGTAGATATTTCCATGAATATAAGATGGCTGTGTAGATATTTCCATGTTTATACAGATGGATGTGTAGATATTTCCATGTTTATGCAGATGACTTTGTAGGTATTTCCATGTTTATACAGATGGCGGTGTAGATATTTCCATGTTTATAGAGATAGCTGTGAAGATATTTCCACGTTTATACAGATAGCGGTGTAGATATTTCCATGTTTTTACAGATAGCAGTGTAGATATTTCCATCTTTATTCAGAGAGTGCTGTATATATTTCCATGTTTATACAGATCACTGTGTAGATATTTCCATGTTTATACAGATAACGTTGTAGATATTTCCACGTTTATACAAACGGTGGTGTAAATATTTCCATGTTCCTACACATCACTGTGTAGTTATTTCCATGTTTATACAGATGGCAGTGTAGATATTTCCATATTTATAGAGATAGCAGTGTAGATATTTCCATGTTTGTACAGATGGCGGTGTAGATATTTCCATGTTTATAGAGATGGCGGTGTAGATATTTCCATGTTTATATAGATAGCAGTGTAGATATATCCATGTTCATAGAGATAGCAGTGAGGATATTTCCATGTTTATACAGATAGCAGTGTAGATATTTCCATTTTTATAGAGATAGCGGTTTAGATATTTCATATTTATACAGATTGTGGTGTAGATATTTCCATGTTTATACAGATTGAGGTGTAGCTATTTCCATGTTTATACACATGACCGTGTGGGTATTTCCATGTTTATACAGATGGCTTTGTTGTTATTTCCATGTTTATAGAGATAGCAGTGCAGATATTTCCATGTTTATACAGATGGCGGTGTAGATAAATCCATGTTTCTGAAGATGGCGGTGTAGATATTTTCATGTTCATAGAGATGGAGGTGTAGATATTTCCATGTATGTAGAGATAGCGGTGTACATATTTTCATGTTTATACAGACTGCGGTGTAGATATTTCCATGTTTCTACAGATGGCGGTGCAGATATTTCCTTGTTTATACAGACAGCGGTGTAGATATTTCCATGTTTATACATGTAGCCGTGTAGATATTTCCATGTTTACAGAGATAGCGGTGTAGATATTTCCATCTTTGCACAGATTGTTGTGTAGATATTTCCATGTTTATGCAGATAGCTGTGTAAATATTTCAAAGTTTACACAGATAGCTGTGTAGATATTTCCATGTTTACACACATAGCGTGGTAGATATTTCCATGTTTATACAGATTGCGGTGTAGATATTTCCATGATTATACTGATAGCGGTGTAGATATTTCCATGTTTCTACAGACAGCGGTGTAGATATTTCCACGTTTATACAGATGGCGGTGTGGATATTTCCATCTTTCTACATATGGCAGTGTAGTTATTTCCATGTTTACACAGATAGCGGTGTAGATATTTCCAAGTTTGCACAGATATCTGTGTAGATATTTCCATGTTTACAGAGATAGCATTGTAGATATTTCCGTGTTTATACAGATTGCGGTGTAGCTATTTACATATTGACACAGATAGCGGTGTAGATATTTCCAATATTAAAAAGGTAGCGGTGTAGAAATTCCCATGTTTATACAGATCGCTTTGTAGACATTTCCATTTTTCTACTGATGTCAGTGTAGATATTTCCAAGTTTATACAGATGGCAGTGTAGATTTTTCCATGTTTATAGAGATAGCTGTGTAGATATTTCCATGTGTATACAGATGGCATTGTAGATATTTCCATGTTTATACAGATGACTCTATAGGTATTTCCATGTTTTAACAGATAGCAGTGCAGATATTTCCATGTTTATAGAGATAGCGGTGTAGATATTTCCACGTTTGTACAGATGGCGTTGTTGATATTTCCATCTATACACAGATGGCCTTGTAGATATTTCCGTGTTTATACAGATGGCGGCGTAGATATTTCCATGGACATGCAGATGGCAGTGTAGATATTTCCATGTTTATAGAGATGGAGGTGTAGATATTTCCATGTTTATATAGATCACGGTGTAGATATTTACATGTTTATACAGATCGCAGTGAAGATATTTCCATGTTCATACAGATAATGGTGTAGATATTTCCATGTTTATACAGATCGCCGTGTTGATATTACCATGTTTATAGGGATAGCGGTGCAAATATTTCCACACTTATGCAGATAGCGGTGTAGTTATTAGCATGTTTATACAGATAGCGGTGTAGATATTTCCGTGTATAAACAGATGTCTGTGTATATATTCCCATGTTTAAACAGATGGCGGTGTAGATATTTCCTTGTTTATACAAATAGCGGTGTAGTTATTTCCATGTTTATACAGATAGCGCTGTATATATTTCCATGTATATACAGATGGCTGTGTAGGTATTTCCATGTTTATACAGATGGCTGTGTAGATATTTCCATGTTCTTACAGACAGCAGTGGAGATATTTCCATGTTTATACACATAGCGGTGTACATATTTCCATGTTTATAGAGACAGCGGTGTAGGTATTTCCATGTTTATACAGATAGCGGTGCAGATATTTCCATGTTTATACAGATGCCTATGCAGATATTTCCATATTTATACAGAGGGCTGTGTAGATATTTCTATGTTTATACAGATGGCAGTGTAGATATTTCCATGTTGCTACACATCACTGTGTATTTATTTCCATGTTTATACACATGGCTTTGTATTTATTTCCATGTTTATAGAGATAGCGGTGCAGATATTTCCATGTTTATACAGATAGCGGTGTATATATTTCCATGTTTATACAGATCGTGGTGTAGATATTTCCATGTTCATAGAAATACCAGTGTAGATATTTCCCTGTTTATACAGACCACAGTGTAGATATTTCCATGTTTGTACAGATGGCGGTGTTGATGTTTCCATCTATACACCGATTGTCGTGTAGGTATTTCCATGTGTATACTGATGGTATTGTAGATATTTCCATGTTTATACCGAAGGTGGTGTAGATATTTCCATGTTTACTAAGATGACTGTATAGGTATTTCCATGTTTATACAGATGGCGGTGTAGATATTTCCAAGTTTATAGAGATAGCTGTGTAGATATTTCCATATTTATACAGATAACGGTGTAGAAGTTTCCATGTTTATACAGATAGCGGTGTAAATATTTCCATGTTTATACAGATCACGGTGTAGATATTTCCATGTTTATAGAGATAGCGGTGTAGATATTTCCATGTTTATACAGACCGCGGTGTAGATAATTCCATGTTTATACAGATAGCGGTGCCGATATTTCCATGTTTGTACAGATGGCGGTGTTGATATTTCCATCTATACACAGATGACCGTGTAGATATTTCCATGTTTACACAGATAGAGTTGCAGATATTTCCATGTTTATTAAGATAGCGGTGCAGATATTTCCATCTTTATACAGATAGCGGTGTTGGTATATCCATGTTTATACAGATAGCGGTGTGGGTATTTCCATGTTTATACAGATAGCGGTATAGATATTTCCATGTTTATAGAGATGACTGTCTAGATATTTCCATGTTTATACAGCTTTCCGTGTAGATATTTCCATGTTTATACAGATAGCGGTTTAGATATTTCCATGTTTATACAGATAGCTGTGTAGATATTTCCACGTTTATACAGACAGCAATGTAGATATTTCTATGTTTATAGCGATCGCGGTGTAGATATTTTCATGTTCATACAAACAACAGTGTAGATATTTTCATGTTTATGGAGATAGCGGTGTAGATATTTCCATTTTTATAGACATAGCGGTGTAAATATTTCCAAGGTTTTACAGATAGCGGTGTAAATATTTCCATGATTATACAGATAGCGGTGTAAATATTTTCATGTTTATAGACATAGCGGTGTAGATATTTCCATGTTTTTAGAGATCGCGGTGTTAACATTTCCATGTTTCTACAGATAGCCGTGTAAATGTTTACACGTTTATAGCGATAGCGGTGTAGACATTCCCACGTTTTACAGATAGCGGTGTAGATATTTCTCCGTTTATAGAGACAGCGGTGTAGATATTTCCACGTTTATACGGATAGTGGTGAAGATATTTCCACTTTTATACAGATTGCGGTGTAGAAATTTCCAAGTTTATACACATAGCGGTGCAGATATTTCCACTTTTATACACATACCGGTGTAGATATTTCCATGTTTATAGAGATAGCGGTGTAGATATTTCCACGTTTGTAGAGATAGCGATGTAGATATTTCCACGTCTATACAGATAGCGGTGTAGGTATTTCCACGTTAATACAGATAACGGTGTAGATATTTCCAGGTTTATAGAGACAGCGGTGTAGATATTTCCATGTTTCTACAGATAGCGGTGTAGATATTTCCATGTTTATAGAGACAGCGGTGTAGATATTTCCATGTTTTTACAGATAGAGGTGTAGATATTTCCATGTTTATACAGTCAGTGGTGTAGATATTTCCATGTTTAAACAGATAGCCGTGTATATATTTCCATGTTTATACAGACAGCGGTGTAGATATTTCCATGTTTTACAGATAGTGGTGTAGATATTTCCATGTTTATAGAGATAGCGGTGTAGATATTTCCATGTTTATAGAGATAGCTTTGTAAATATTTCCATGTTTATACAGATAGCGGTGTAAGTATTTCCATGTTTATAGAGATAACGGTGTAGATATTTCCATGTTTATACAGATAGCGGTGTAGATATTTCCACATTTATACTTATAGCGGTGTAGATATTTCCAGGTTTATTGAGTTAGCGGTGTAGATGTTCCCACGTTTATAGAGATAGCGGTGTAGATATTTCCATGTTTTTAGAGATAGCGGTGTATATATTTCCACGTTTATAGATATAGCGGTGTAGATATTTCCATATTTCTAGAAACAGTGGTGTAGATATTTCCATGTTCATAGAGATAGCGGTGTAGATATTTCCATGTTTTTAGAGATAGCGGTGTATATATTTCCACGTTTATAGAGATAGCGGTGTAGATATTTCCATATTTCTAGAGACAGCGGTGTAGATATTTCCATGTTCATAGAGATAGCGGTGTAGATATTTCCATGTTTAGAGAGACAGTGATGTAGATATTTGCGTGTTTATAGAGATAGCATTGTAGATATTTCCATGTTTATAGAGACAGTGGTGTAGATATTTCCATGTTTATACCGATAGAGTTTTAGATATTTCCATGTTTATAGAGACAGCAGTGTAGATATTTCCATGTTTATACAGGTAGCGCTGTAGATATTTCCATGTTTATAGAGATAGCGGTGTAGATATTTCCATGTTTATAGAGACGGCGGTGTAAATAGTTCCATGTTTATACAGATAGCGTTGTAAATGTTTACACATTTACAGAGATAGCGGTGTAGATATTTCCACGTTTACAGAGATTTTATGAAAAGTTATTTTATGAAGACCAAACAAGTCATTGGGGTACCTACCTTATGTCATTTTTTACATTGAGAGTGTTAAAAATACCCCTACCCTAACCAAAACCCTGACTTATAGAGCCAGGAAAGGCCATGCAATAAAGGATTCTTGGGATTGTATGCCTGATAACAAAAACTTATCACAGAAGACTGCAAAAAACACTATCTTGCACAAAGCCCATTGCAACTTTGCACACAACAATGCTTTTGAAGGATATTTGCCCAACAACTGCCTGTCCAACCTGTGCCTGGCATCACCTTTGTTATTGATCTTTGTAGCCAAGGATAGTCATTTCCAAATGATCATATAATCTTCCTCATTTTTTCTTTTGTCTTCCTTTACCTCCGTGAATATGCATATAGTTTACTCTGGCTTGCCTGTTTCTATTGCAAGGCTCTGTTTCCAAACGAATATCTTTTTCTTGTGGAGAGCCTCTCTCTGTTTGTTATTTAGGTTGATAAGAGAAATGTGAACATTTGAGAGCTCAGGTAAAAGGCCTTAGTCTACAGTGAAACTTTTTTGCACCCTTAGATGCTTACTTCCACTACAACTTGCAGGTGGGCCTTGAAAAGTTCTTGGAATAAGTTTGAGCTTTGGTCTTCTCCGATTCATTTAGCATAGATTCTCAAAATGTGGTCCCTGGACCCACAGCATCAGCATCACCTGGAGATTGTTAGAAATGCAAATCATCGGGCCTCATTCCAGACCCTCAGCTGGAAACTCTAGGGGCATGGCCAGACCCTCTGTAGCTGAACAAGCCATCCAGGTGGTTTTGATGCAGCTAAAGTTCTGGAACAACTAATGTAGCCCCATTTGGAAAACTTGCCTCTACAGGCCTCCCTAGCTGGTAAGCTGCTAGCATTTTTTGTTTGTTTGTTTGTTTGTTTTGATACAGGGTCTTGCTCTGTTGACCAGACCGTGACCTCCTGGGTTGAAGTGAGGACTCAGCCTCCTGAGTAGCTGGGACTACAGGTATGTGCCACCACCATGCCCAACTACTTTTTGTATTTTTTTTTTTTGTAGGGATGGGGTTTTAGCCCAGGCTAATCTCAAACTCCTGGACTCAAGCAATCTGCCCACTTTGGCCTCACGAACTGCTGGGATTATAGGCATGAGCCACTGTGCCCGGCCCTGCCAGCTTTGTATAAGCTGAGGAGTTTTTAAAAATACCTAGACTCAGGGCAAACCCCAGACACTTAAGTCAGATTCTCTGGGAGGTGAAGCCCAGGCACTGGTATTTTTAAAGTCTCTACAGATGGTTCTAATGTGCTGCTAAGTTAGAGAACCGCTGATCTATACCAGGCCTTTTCAAACTTAATGTGCACGTGAATTACCTGGACCTTGTTAAAATGCAGATTCAGTCTGCATAGGCCTGGGGTGGAGCCTGAGCTTCTGCATTTTTAACAAGTCTCTAGAGGATGCTGCTGCATCTGGGCTGCTAACTACACTTGGAGATAGGAGGTTCTGGAGAGCAGAGGAAAGAGCATGAACCATAACCTAGGGGCTGGTAGTCCTGACTTCCGAGCCAAGGTTTGCCTTTATGTGGCTGGCAACTTGCTTGGACTCCTACCTCAATTCTTTGGGCCCAAGGTTTGTCCTGCCTCAGAAGGATGTCAAGAAAATTGAGTGAGTAATGCAGAATTGTTTCTTAAAGTGTGTGCAGATGCTCCATGAATTTAGAGAGTATGTGGATGCACATTAGTAAATTTTAATAGTTGTGACCATCTTGTTATGAGTACTTAGAACAAGTAATAATGGCTTTTGATGTATAGTAATAAGAAAGCTTCCTTTTAAAAGGCGTGTATTTAAGTTTCAAAAGTGGGTCTATTTAAAAATATATGAAATAAATAATAGTAGAGGTAATTGACAGATCAAAATTAGGAAGGCAGGATGAGAATGACTCAAGTTTGGGAAATGCTGAGAAAGCAGATGCCCAAGGGCTATGAAAACTTAAAAAAATAGGTAGCACTTGATTTTGATTGGCTGAATGAGATGATGTGTTTGATTATTTATGGGGTTGGCATTTGGCAACATGCACTGGGTGGCTGGGATCACTGTTTATTAAAAAATATTTGAGTCTCCACTTTGCACTAGATACTCTTTTAGTCTCTTGGAAAAGGGATTGGGGGGCAGGCAGGATAAAAACAAATCATTTATGCCCACAGGAAAATTGCAGGAAGATAAAAGTCATGAAATAAACTCTATGCTTCTCATTTAATATTTTTTATAGATTATGAGAAAAAAGTTTCGCTCTCTATCAGCTAGGAAAGCTGTCTTAGCACAACCATTCATTCTTGCACAAATCAAAATCAAAATGAGCCAGAAGGCTCCATTCTGACAGCTTCTAATGGAGAAGCTACATTTACTGGCCATGGTTAAAGTTGCTGGGCTCTAAGGACTGTGCATTTCTTGAACTAGATAAATGGTCTTGGTGTAGCATAATACCAAAACTTCTTGTCGCAGCCTGTAAGAACAGAACTCAATCAGCCTGAAAACGAAGTCAGTGACTCCGACTCAACACAGGAATGTTCTGTGATTCCTAAAGAAGGATGTAGGAGTGTGGCACAATTCAACCACAGTCTGTGGCCCTGTGCCTCTGCCTTGACATGAGTGGGATTTCCCAGCTGGTCATTTTCTTCTTATCTAAGACATTGGGAACAAATTACTTGACCTCCTCTGGGCTTCAGTACTCCCACTCATCAAATTAGAGGACTGGGCAGTCGCTAGGCTCTCTTTAGGCATCATATTTTAGTTTCTGTGATTTTAAATTTGAGAAGGGGTGTCTAAGGGAGAATACATAGGGGAGGGGGAAAGGCTTATTAAAAGTGTAGTTAGACACTGAATTTTTAAGAATTGCATTTTGTAATAATACCTTTACCTAATCAGGACTGACAATCTTACCTGATGACAGCACATGGAGGAATGGCTGCATTCAAAAATAAAAATGAAATAAAACAAGACCTTATTTGAACTTAGCAATAATGCTGATTCCTCTTTTTGATTTGAGGAGGTTATAGCTGTTGTAAATGCTTGAATTGGGTCTGCCCAGGCAAAACAGAGTCAAGAGTCCATGTCGGATGAATTTTAACAATGTAGACAATAGAAAGGGTTGCTTAAACTGCCCCTCTTTTACCAAAACACATTTACAAATGAAAGAACAACACTTCCATTTTTTAAAAACATTTTTTGAGATGAAGTCTTGCTTTGTCACCCAGAGTGGAGTGCAGTGGTGCGATCTTGGCTCACTGCAAACTTTGCCTCCCGGGTTCAAGTGATTCTCCTGCCTCATCCTCCCGAGTAGCTGGGACTACAGGCGCCCACCACCATTCCTAGCTAATTTTTGTATTTTTAGTAGAGACAGGGTTTCACCATGTTGGCCAGGCTGGTCTCGAACTCCTGACCCCAGGTGATCTGCCGACCTCGGCCTCTGAAAGTGCTGGGATTACAGGCGTGAGCCAACACGCGTGGCCAAAAAATTTCCATTTTTAATTGCAGGGTCTGGGGAATTAAAATGCATCCGTAATTTCTTGCATCTCTCCGCTCGGGCTTGCATGAATGCAGAGGGATGGGGAGGACTTCTTGAGGCAAGCATCCCCCTCTTGTCGCCTGCCATCTGGAGAGAGAGGGCTGTGATTTATCTCACTTTAATCAGGAAGGACCCGATGTGTGGATGGAGAGGTCTGACGGCTTTGTTGCTCCATGTGGGAAAGAAACGGACAGAGTGAATTTGTGTATGATCCCTAAGGAGAAAGCGTCTTTGTGCTCTATTTCATTTTGACCTGGAGCCCCTGAAAGCAAGCTAGTTACAAGTTGAAATAGGCCATTTCTAAAGTGTGATTTTGTTTGTGTATGAGCCTTGATTACAAAGGGGAAAAAAACCCGCTTAATTTACATACACCACATGTAGCGCAGGATCCCCTGGGCTGTCTTTTCAGGTATCAGGAAACTTTGATGAAAGTCCCTTGCCTCATCTAGGACTCATTTGATATTGTTTAGCAGAGCCTGGTATTAACATTTCCTTCCAACTGTTTACTGGAATCTGTGTGTTCCCTTCAAGTGATGCATACTAGGTGCACAGGCTTCCTGCCACTGTCATCCTAATCTTTCCATGCAGACAGAAGCAGAGGGGAGAGCGCTGAGCCAGGCCCCAGCTTGCTTTTCTTTCCTGACACAGCCTGGCTCCACTGCACTTCTCAGCTCTTGCTCTAGGTGGTGCTGTTTGACCATTTTCTTCATGTGACCCTCCACTCGGTAATATAAATTCATTCGGAGGATGACCTGATATCAAAAAAAATTCCTTTTGATTAGTAGAATCAACTTGTTCCTTCACACGATACTCTTCCCACTGAGACACATGGATACAATTCTGACTCCAGGTTTGCAACCTTGAGATTTCTCTCAGATGCAATAAGAAAAACAAAAAAGCATTTTGAGTGGCACAGTGATGCCTAGTGCATGATGATGTTTGTCTGCTCAAACATTAAAGGGAAACTTGTGGGTTTGAGGGTGCCCAGCAGCACGACAGCTGCCAATGTAAATGAGCCGTATAGAGAGAGAGGGGGCGGGAGGGGACTACAAACTTCAGAATATGAGCTGTTCGTTTATAAGTTAAAAAAAAAAAAAGTCAAAAGGGAGCCCAGGATGGTGCAAGAAAGAGGAGAAAGGAAGATTTTCCTTGCAGCTAATCAGGAGAGTTTATAAGGGCTGATTACATGAGTGGAAGCCTTAAGTTCTTTTTTTTAAAAAATGTGAAAATTTGCATGTATGTATGTATGTATGTATGTATGTATGTATGTATGTATAGCTTCGTGTATTACCATTATTATTGCAATCAGCAAATGGATTTACTTCCTTTATCTCATAGGCTCCTTCCCACTCACTTCTGGCAGCACATTTTCCTTTCTCCTTCATCCCAGAACATCAAAGAACAGATGCGCTTCCTAACCCTGGCTCCAGGGGACTTTATACATTGTAAACAGTGCACCTCTAACGTGGTTCACCGCTTAGACAACGTGTGTCCCATTTTAAAACTGTGACTCCTTTATATTTTGCAGTGCTTATTTTAATAAGAGACATTGGACTTGTGACATATTTTTCATGGAGGAGTGAGCTTAATGGTTGAAAGTAATCGATAAACTTGTTTTTCCTCTGATGCCATCAGCCAAGATCCTATGGCAATAGTAAGAGGATGACACTGGGCTGGCACCCCCTCCATAACATATTTGGACCATGTTTTCCCCCCAGAATGCACATGCAATAGCTTTGGTTTGGTAAGAGAGAGATGGTGTACTTGGTTTCCTTCTGTCACACTTTTGGTGAAATGAATTAGACTTTTAAATCAGGAAATTCAGTGAGATGAGTTAGATTTTTACACAAGAGCAGTGGAGGACTTCCAGCTGGTTGGGGGAATGATATGGAAATATCTTGCTAAATCAGGGTCTGGTGGAATGCTGCTCCCCTGGCAGGCTCCTCTTCACAGGGAGCAATCTGTGGGTTGCTTATAGAACAGAGCGAGCAGGAGGCATAGCATGGTCTTGCTCAGGGGAAGACCCGGTGTTCAGATGTTTGTCATTAGGAACTGGGTGTGGGCTTTTTCAAGTTAAACTGAAGCAGCAGTTCTATTAGGAAGAGCCTCCCAGATCAGCATCTTCTGTTTCTGGATACTCTCCCTTTGAAAAGCCAGATTTCAGCAAAAAGCTTTGCTAATGGTGAAATTGCACAACTGAAACCCTATGGGAGCAATGGGAAAGATGGAGAAAGAGGTGGTTATATCATGTACTTCAACAGTTTATTTAGAGGCTGTTGACGTTAGAATAACAAGCCAAGACAAACAAAAATACTCATTTTGGATGAAAATATTGTCTTTTCATGTTATTATAGATAGCTGAGTCCTAAGACTTCTACAGAAACACATTTTCCTAATGAGTGGCTGATTTTTCTGGTTGTGCAAGTAATGTCCAAATTATTGTACAAATTTTTGGCTCAGGAGCAAACATTGTATTGCATATTGAGCTAATCACTTGCCCTTTCTAAGGTAAGCCCTTACCTCTGCTTTCCCTTCATCTTGTCATTTCTGTTTGTTGGGTACAGGTTTCCTGTTGGTTCTTTCTGTTGGCTCTGATGTAACATGAATGAAGTTCTTAACATCCTTTCAGACATAAACACAACTTAGCTCATTGTTTCTGAGTTCATATAGAGGTTTTCTTGCCCCTGAGACTTTCGTGTCAGACAGCTGGATGTTGCTGTGTTCAAGGCTCTATCTGTTGATTTTGTATCCTACAACTTTACTGATTTCACCTATCAGTTCAGTTCTAACAGTTTTCAAATTTTATTTGTTTTTGTTTTTTAAATATTGTATGTTTCATTTTAGAGTCAGGAGGGTAGATGTACAGGTTTCTTAAACAGGTATATTGCATGGTGCTGAGGTTTGGGCTTCTAATGATCCCACCACCCAAGCAGTGAGCATAGTAATCGATAGGTAGTTTTTCAACCCTTGCTCCCACCATCCTTCCCTCCCACCTTTGGAGTCCCCCAGTGTCCATTGTTCCCTTCTTTGTGTTGAGTTCTAACCTTTTTTTAGTGAAGTTTGTAGGGTTTTCTATATATAACAAGATCATGCCGTCAGTAGAGACAGTTTCACTTCTTCCTTTCCTATTAGGATGCCTTTTATTTCTTTCTTTTGCCTAATTACCCTGAGAAGTGGTGTCTGTGGGCATCCTTGTCTTGTTCCTGATGGTAGAGGAAAAGTTTCAACTTTTCACCATTGATCATGGTGTTAGCTATGGGTTTGTCATATATGGCCTTTATTTTGTTGGGATACAGTCCCTCAATACGTGATCTGTTGGGTGTTTTTTTTTTTTCACCATGAAAGGGTTTCGAATTTTGTCAAAAGCTTTTTCTATATCTATTGTGATGGCCATACAGTTTCTATCCTTTATTTTTCTAATATGGTATATTATATGTATTGATTTGCTTATGTTGAACCATGACATGATCATGGTGAATGATTCTTTCAATGTGCTATTGAATTTGGTTTGCTAGGATTTTGTTGAGGATTTTTGCATCTATGTAGATCAAGGATATTGGCCTGTCATTTTCCTTTCTTGTAGTGCTCTTGTCTGGCTTTGGAATCAGGGTAATGCTGGCCCTGTAAGATGAGTTTGGAAGTATTCCCTCCACTTCAGCTTTTTGGAAGAGTTTGAGAAGGACTGGTATTAGTTCTTCTTAAAATATTTGGTAGAATTAAACTGGGAAGCCATCTGGTTTTGGGTTTTTCATTGAGAGGAGACATTTTCTTACGGATTCAACCTCCTTGCTTGCTATTAGTCTGTTCAGGTTTTTAAATTTCTTCATGAGTCAATCTTGGTTGTTTTATGTGTCTGGGAATTTATCCATTTCTTCTAGATGATCCAATTAGTTAGTGTGTAATTATACCTAGCAGTTTCTTAGGATCCTTTGTATTTCTGTGATATTGGCTATGATGTTTCATCTTTCATTTCTGATTTTATGCTCTATTGAAAACATGAGGCATAGCAGGTAGGGGGCACTGGTCAGGACTTGGGGTATAAACTGGCAGATGTTAAGGTGGGTGATTCTGGTTAACTCAGAAACTCCGAAGTCCCGTGTGGAAGAATTAACTGCCGGTACTCACCTAGTAATGTATATCCTTGGTCAAAAAAGATCCAGCTGAGAATGTTGGATGAAGGGACCAAATCAATATTCATCATTATATTGAAAACAAGTCAGATTGGCTGTGGTCTTTTGACAGCAGGTCAGTGGCTAAGTCTATTTGAACAAAGTTAGGGCAGGTTCAAGGGAGAATCCTGAGATCGGTATTCTTTGTTCCATACAAACTTGCCTTTCAGTTTCTTCTCCCCATGCCTCCAGGATGTCCCTGCACGGCCCGTAGGGACCCCTCCTTCAGTACCTTGCCTTACGAGGGGGAGAAAATGAGTTTTCCAATGTTAGCATATATTTAGCCTTCCAAAATTTTCTATTTCTATTTTAGGGGAGCTCTAGGAAAACAGCAGATTACTCTAAATCCCCAGGTAAAAATCTGAAATGGTGGAATTTCATATGACCAGGAGACATATTTTGGGGCAAGTGGGATTTTCACAATCACTTGGACATGAAGGCATCTGCTTCTTCTATGCCTAAAATAGTCCTTCAATTTAGTAGTTTAATTCCTCTTCCACTTTTTCAAATTTCAAGACAATACATGTAGTGACTGAACAATTTGGATCCAAGTTTCACTATTTAACTGCCAGTGTGACCTTGGGCGAGTCACTTAATCTTTTCAAGGCTCAATTTCATCATGTAAAGTAGAAGTACAAACAATCCCTGACTTAGAATATTTTGACTTACGATTTTTCAACTTTAAGATAGTTTGAAAGCAATACACATTCAGCAGAAGCTGTACTTTGAGTACTCATACAACCATTCTGTTTTCCACTTTCAGTACAGTATTCATTATATTCCATGAGATATTCAAAGCCCACTTTATTATAAAATGGGCTTTCTGTTAGATGACTTTGCCTAACTGTAGGTTAATGTGAGTGTTTAAGGTAGGCCGAGCTAAGCTATGATGTTTAGTAGGTTAAGTGTATTAAATGCATTTTCAGCTTACAATATTTTCCTAAGTTTATTGGAATATAACCCCATTGTAAATTGAGGGGTATTTGTAATAATGATATCTCTTCAAGGAGACTTTGTGAGCCTCTCATAGGAAAATGCATACACAGATGCATATAAATATATAATCTTTCTTTTCCATACATATGATATTCTTTAAGGATATTCAAAAATCTGGAAACAGTTGCCTCCAGGGAGATAAATGGTAGTGGGTTGGGAAACTTTTAACTGTATACGCTTTTGTACCTTTTGCATTTTGAATCAGATGAATGTATAATCTACATAAAATATTAAGATTAAAACATCACCGAATAACTTATCAGGAGTTTGGTGAACATAAAGGAAGGCCTCCTATGGTGGCTGTATTTTATTCAGTGTTGGTCACTGTTGGGCACTTCATAGAGCTTATTTCATTTCATCCTTACAAGCGCCGTAGGAGGAAGGGGCCCCAGAGGGATTCATGGTTAGAATAGCAGAGTAGGAGCATTTGGCAGCTATATTCTGTGTAGGTGATAACTTTAAAGATATTTCTGTTATAAAATGTTTCAAACATAGAAAAAATATAGAGAAGCAGTTTTCTATAGTTATTAAATATTCTTAATGGGTATTCACAGAAATTATCATCCAAAGTGGGATATTCTTGAGAGAAAAAGGAGGTTCTATTTATAATTATGGTGGGATAACAAACTTAAGATGAACAGCTCTGGACAAACTGGGTTGTATGGTTCCTGGAAAACAAGGATTACTGTAAATGTGAGTCCCGCCTTGTGCTTCTCTCTGTCCCACCAAGAAAATATGATCTTGATACAGATGTTCATTGTGTCAAGGCAACCATGGCAACCATGATCTAGATACACTGTTCAAGTTTTATGCTGATCCTACATATATATGTCTCAGGAACTTTCCAGAGTTTCCTTTGAGTGCTTCTAAATTTTGCATAAATGGTATGTTGTCCCTTGTCTCTTTTTAAAACCAGTAAGCCATTTTCCCTTCTTTTCCTGGAAAATTAAAGGAACAAAGACCAGGGAATAACAATGTATTAGCTAAGGTTCTGTTGATTGAAAGCAACAGAACCTAATTCTGGCTAGCTTAAACCATGCTAGGATTTAATGAAGAATACTGCAGAATCTTAGATATCTTATGACTGGGAAAGAGGAGGTTCAGGCAGTTCCTGGGATGTCAGCAACGTGTAGCTGTCAATTAACTGCCCCCACACCACCCACTGCTGCCGTCATCAATATAGCACACCACGATGGCTCCCAGCCTCTTTGCGTCTGGGTTCCGGTGTTCAAATTCTAGAGACAGCAAGAGAAATCCCATTGAGTCAGGGATCCTTCCCTGGGTCACACTCCCTGCATATGGTCAGAAATGCAGGATTATGTACTAAAGACACAGCTAAAGAGGACCCACTTCACTGTTTTGGGACCATTTGCAGGGGAGGCAAAATTGTGAGTTACTCACTTAAAGAGGTGAGAACCATAAGTTTGCAGGAAAACAAAAATTGGAGAAGAGAAGGATAACACTATCCTACGGTTTCTTCTGAAAATGGACGAAGGGAACAGCATTTCCATTTGGAAATTCTCTCCTGGCATTTCAATATTTATGGATTCTGAATTCTGAGAAAAATCAGTTGAGAAATTAGGAAAATGGGAAGGAACATTCTAATTTTCCTGTGAAAATTACAGCTTAATAGTCAGTATAGAGAACTTACTGGCTTGAAGAAATGCACTGACTTCAAGTCAAGCAAGATGAGGAAGCACTGACATGTGGAGATGAAAGTTAAGGTGAACAGGACAGGAGCAGTAAAGGAGCCTCAGTCAGACTTTCTTGTATCTGTTGCTGTGTTACAAGTGTGTGTTCATGGCCTTGTCCACTGCTAACAGTGAACCATTCCTGCAAATAAATATTAATGTGTTCCTAGGCATAGTATATGTTTCACAAATCCTATGAGAGGTTTTCTAAGAAATGCCAAGTTTTAGAAACAAAATATACCCTTAAATCGGCAATTTTGACAGTTGCTTCTTTCTAGTGCTATTCATCTTGCCAGGAGATCAGAATGTTATGTTATTTAAATGGTATTGGAGGGGATGATTGATGCCTTGTATAACAATGTCATGTAAACAACGATTAAAGCATTAAGTATTTGTGGTGTTACCTTTCAATCTTTAAAGGACTTTTCTTTAGCATTTATTTTGTGATAACATTCATTTCTTTTTAATGTTTTTTCTATTAATGCTATTGGATTTTATAATCTTGTTACAATATGTTGGCTCATAATAATAATAAATCATCATTTGTTATCATATCTCTTTAAAACAGAAGACTACTAAAACTTTTCATATAATCCTGTTACAGAAAAAAACGACTATTTGCTTGTTATTATAGTCATTTATTATTTTTCAAAAACTTGTAAGTGAAGTGTTATGAAAATCATATGAATTTGGGAATTCCCAAGCATTCTCAGAAGTTCTATTTCCTTGTTCCCAAATCCCAATGATTAATATCTGCCAGGAGTCGGAAAACAGTGAAAGGAAGTAACATCCTATGTTGGATACCTGGTAGGGTTAGTGAAGAAACGTTATTGCTGAGCTCTGTGTTACGCTCACGAATGATGCCATTGAGGAAGTCACGCTTGTTGAAAGGAACGCAGATACACAAAGAGTTTTGCTGCTGTCTGTTGGATAAGAACCCCCTGGTCGATTTCAGCTCCTACTGCAAGTTACAAAATTCAATCCAATGATAAATGAAAAGTGCCCAGTGTGCTGGGAAATAACTTATTTTTTGGCTTCAGAGGAAATTTTAGAAACAGTGCCAAGTGAAACGTAAAAACAAACTACGAAGACGTTCATGAATTTCCCTCTGAAGCTGACAGCCGTATTTTAGCAGATGGAACTCCTACTATTAGCCCAACTCTTGGGTTGAAACAGTGTGTCCAGGAAACCCTATGTTAAAATGCAATGTGTTGGGGATATTGTTCCTCTATTTGCTTGAGTTAATTTTCAAATTAGTGTACTCTTGCTTAGCTGTGCTCTGAGGGAATGAACAAAAGATTGGTAAACTCTGATGGAGAACACTGGTCAGGCAGGGCACATAGAATCCCTGGGGATGGTGGTTCCTGGCAAATGGGGGAGGAGGACCTGAGCCAGGCTTGGGCTGGGCTGGAGGAACATGAAGATGGGACCTACTCACAACCCCCAAAACTGAGGGGTCCTGGTAACATATTATTTCACCCTCAGCCATGCAAATTCATTATTTTTATGGATAAAATAGCTTTAAAAAACTAATTTACATTGAAATGTTAAAATATTTATATAGAGATTAGAAATATTTATATTTATTGGGAGATTATTGGGAATCCCCTCCTAAAGCCCAAACATAAAAACTACCAAAAAAAAATTCTGTGTAGGCTAAGATTGCAAATGACTGATGGAATGTAATTTAAATTAAACATGGAAAATATATTTCCTCTTTAATAAAGATCTAAATTCTATTCTTTTTAGGAGCCTTCAGAAATGAAATTCAACTATTAAAAAAAGTATAGAGAAGCCTTAAAAAAGAAACTTTTCTTTTGCTGTATTATATGTTAAAGAACTTTGATGAGAATAGTTCTAAAGTGTTTAATAATCGATTCGACTGATGTTTCTAGGTATTGTGGGGAACACCTAGAAATTAAATCTTCATCTTTGGCAGATCAGAGGCCTATTATTTTTAGGTAAAACAATTAAAATCTGCTTTTAATAAATCACAAATTTTGCAAGTTAGCCATTAATAGTAAGTGCTTTTCAAAGTTTGGCCCAATACATGAAAAAGCCAGAAAAACATACCTGCATTAGTTTTGCCCATCACCTTCTTATGCTGGCCTCAGGAGATTTATTAACAGCATTCAATATTTTAGGTAGGCTGGATGTGGTGGCTCATGCATGTAATCCCAGCACTTTGGGAGGCTGAGGTGGGAGGATGGCTTGAGACCAGGAGTTCAAGACCAGCCTGGTCAACCTAGTGAGCCCCTCGGTCTCTCTGAAAAGAAAAAAAATTTAGGTATCCTGTGGCTACCTCCAAAAACAAACTCCAGAGGAACTGAATTTTCTTTTTTATTTCATGTGTTGGGATAATGGCTTCTTTTGCAGTTACTTACGAAGAATTGAAGGGTCAGTAAAAATATTTTTTCATCCTTAATAACATGAATTCTCTAATTTGTGTGTGATATAATGCTAGATATTGTGCCAAAAGTGTTACATAGACATAATCCATGCCCATTTTCAAAGATAATACTAATATAGAGAATAAGAATCATTATTATTGTAGTAATTATTATTTTAGTAATAGTAGTAATAATCAAAACAATTACATCAAACACTTATTAAACCCTTATTATGTGATAGGTACTGTGTAAGCAATTTCCACATATTAGCTCCTTAAATGTGATCACTAACCCCATGAGGTAGGTAGCATTATGTCCATTTTATAGATGCAGAAACTGAGCTTTGAAGAGGGAAAGCAACTTGCCCAAGGCCATGCAGGCAGTCATTGATAAGGGTGGGGAGCCAGAAGTTGAAGTCTGAGATGTAAGTTCACAGACACGAGTACACAAACACGTACAAGATACTCGTATGACATGTGGGGTTGCTTGAAATATGTAATTGACTTTCCCCAGCACAAGAAAGTGTTTGGACAGATTTCAAAGGGATCTAACACTTCCTCAGAGGACTGCCCTACGATATTTTTCCATGTGCTTTTCTGCCTCTTGTCCTATACTTTTGGCATTTCTTCTGCTCTTAGAGGGAATGAGTCAACAGCATATTTTTAGCACCTCCTGTGTGCATAGAAGTGGCCCCTGACTCAATGGGAGTGTATAACTACCATGGGCCAAATCAGTGTGCTTTCCTGTTAGCCAGGGGATTATAGAAGAACACGCTCCCCTGATTCCAACAGAACTTGCTGCCACTCTGATGTCTTCATTGTAAGGCCTCTAAATGAATGTTCAAGAAATTCATGTTAAAGGCACGTGTCATATGTGTAACTTGTAAACATTTGTGTACTTGTCTCTGTGTCCTTACACCTCAGGCTTCAACTCTTGTTTTTACCTTTATCATTGACTACCTGTGTGCTGTGTGGTTTTGGACCAATTGCTCACCCCCTCTAAAGCTCAGTTTCTGCATCTGTAAAATGGATATAATGCCATATATACATAGATATAGATATACATACATATATATAATATACAAACTGAAATATATAGTTATATAAATATTTCAGTTTAAGTTTCAAAAATCACTGGAGGGTATTTTTATAATACCCTTCAGCAATTTTACCTGATGCCTTTGCACATTCTGGTGAATTTCTAAATGGAAGTCTGATAGAGATTAATCTTTTAATGCATCATAAATAAAAAGAAAATCACAGAATGATGTAGCTGGAGAGGACCTTGGGGATCTAGTGTTTCATGAAAGATTAATGTCCTTGATCTGTTTGTAAGTGTTTTGGAAAAATCTTCCATGGTCAAATAAAACTTGGCAATGTTGGATTAAAGTTAAATAGTTTTTTTTTTTCCTGCAGAACTTCATAGTCTTTAATATGCTAATATGTTTTGTGAATCTACAAGGAATGAAGTGTTTCAATGCTTATTTTACCCAGATTCTCATTTTGGTACAGGCTGGTCAAGCTGAGTCAGCTAGTATGTTCTCTAGATGGAGATGATGGCTGATGCCTTTTTGAGAGCAAGAGAGTCCCCAGGGGAAGCAAGGGTATATCAGTTGCTCCATTTCATGCCAAGGATCCTCAGTCTTTAGAGGCTCAGAGAAGGCTGAAAGGCTACTCTAGGCTATCAGGGCTACCATTCATTGTGACCCATGCTACAGAGAAGCTTTGAGCTCAGTGCAAAGGAGTGACCAGCCCTTGAGAATCAGGAAAATTTATTTATTCCTGACCTAGTCCACTGAGGACATACAAGGAATGGGGCAGGGGAGTGTCACCAGCTATGGTTACAAGCTAGTCTGATTCTCTTTCATTAAGAAAACTGGTCCCTGTGAGTTTAGATTGGGAAGCACCAGGTTAAAAAATTTTTAGGCCAGGAGTGGTGGCCACTGTACTCCAGCCTGGGTGACAGAGTGAGAATCTGTCTTAAAAAAAAAAAAAAAAGTTAAGTGATGTCTTCTGTTGAGGACCTCTCAGAACTTTTAATATGAAAGTGTGCATTGTGAAGAATGGGAGTAGAGTGTACAGGAGTTTTAAAAGCTACTTGGTCATGAAACTCTTGCTTTGTGCAGGATTCGAGGGGCACTAACATTCTGAGGAAAATATTTTGGGAAACATTGATCTAATCCAAACTTCTCATTTTACCAGCAAACAACTGTGGGGCCCTCTAAGTTTCCTTTCTCCATCATTGTGACAAATTCATTGGAATTAATTCAATCAAACCTGGGGTCAGCTTTGAAGAGATTTATTTAGCAGGTAAATCTGTTTTGTACATTTTGAGGGAGTTCTGAGTTTCCATAGTCAAAAACCACAGATCAATTTAACCAACCTTTATGGAATATCACCTATGGCCCAAAGACCCTTTAGCTACAGTGATGGTCTACAAAAATATAAACTGTAATTCTTGCAATACAGGAGATTAGTAATAATGGTCAATATAATGATGATGACACCATGAATAGCTAACATTTATTGAACGCCTTTCTATTAGTCAGGCACTTTACTAAGTATTTTAATCCTCCCAACAATTTATGAGGTAGGGATTATAATAATTCCCATCTTATAGTGAGGACACTGAGGTTAGGAAATTATCCTAGCCTAAACGTTAAGTGTAAGCATGAAAAGAAAGGTGTTATCAGCCTATAAGACATTCCTTTATGAGTGATACAAAATCCTATATAAATTCAGAGAAAAGAAAAGTGGTTTTAGAAGTCCTTGATCAGTGAGTGTGAAGCATGTGGTGGCCCGGTTACTGTTTGTTTGCCCAACTGTCCTCCCTCTGGGGATCAGCACCCCCTTACTTTGGAAGAATTGTTTTCCTTTTCACTGTAAGGTTCTTTCTGGCTATGCGATGGGGCACATTGCCTCAAACTAGCCCTGTTCCAGTCTTTGAGAACCTTGAAATTGGAACCAAGGGAAGAGGATTGCCTCTTGAATGGTAATTCTCTAAAATCTAGTCTGAGGTGCTGGTGCCTAATCCCTGGGTCTGTGGAAGGAGCTGGGCTGTGAGAGGGGAGAATGATGTTGATGTCAAGAGAGAGGCAGGTGCTAGGAGCAGAGAGATGGAGGCCTGGAGGGTTTCTGGGCTTCTCTGAGGCTTAGGGTTTGGATCATTGTCTTCATTACTGGAACAAAGGATTTACCATACCTGCTCTTCTGGGAATGAAACTGTCCTGCTTTGCAAAATAAAGTGTCATTAGAAAGAGATCTTAAAAACCCCACACCATAGACAGGTGCACAGATCCGTAGAAGTGTTAAAGTTCTGTCTGTTGGATGCTAAGCCAAGACTCTTAAGTATGTTCTAAAGAGAAACTGGTGTGTGTAGGCTGTGCACTCCCAGGGAGATAAAAAGTTAGGAACTTTATGGGTTGGGCTTGGTGGCTCCCACCTGTAATCCCAGCACTGTGGGAGGCTAAAGTGGGCAGATTGATTGAGCTGAGGAGTTCGAGACCAGCCTAGGCAACATGGTGAAACCCCATGTCTACAAAAGCTACAAAAATTAGCTGGGCGTGGTGGCATGTACCTGTAGGCGGGAGGATCGCTTGAGCCCAAGAGGGAGAGGGTGCAGTGAGCCATGATTGTGCCACTGCACTCCCCCTGGGTGACAGGAATTTTTTGGGGAATGGGATCTTGGAGACTGAGTAGAGACTAGAGGAAAAAAAAAAAAACTACCTCCCCAACTGGCCACACTATTCTTTTAAAAAAAATGTTAATTGACAAATTAAAATTGTATGTATTTACGGAGGTATAATGTGATGTTATGATATATGTATACATTGTGGAATAATTAAATCCAGAGAATTAATAGATTCATCACCTCAAAACCTATCTTTTTTGTGGTGAGAACATTTGAAATTTATTGTCTTAGCAATTTTGAAATACACAATACTTCATTGTAAACTACAGTCACCATGCTGTGCTGTAGATCTCAACAAAATGTATTCTTCCTGTCTCAACTAAAACATTGTACTCTTTGACAACATTTCCCCATTCCTCTCACCCCCTCCAAAAACACCCATTCTTTATGTTGAAGAGAATGGCTAAAAAGTCCCAGCAGGTTTCAACTGACAGCTTCAGTGGTTGTCCCATCACACTTCAATGTTATTAATAGAAAGGGGAGGGGCAATACATAATTCGGACAGGCAGAAAGTACCATTGTAACCACTTTCCTGACTTCACAGAAAAAGTCCTCTTGTTTTCATCTGTAAAATGGGAACTGCGTGAATACCATTCTTCTTTTCTTCAGCCTCCAAAGAAAAAACAGATGCAAAGCCTTTTATCAATTGCAAAACAGTATACAATGTGTGTTATTACTCACAGTTGTCTTACTGTGACCAAACACTTTATAAGCCTGCGGCAAGTCAGCCTTACTCTCAGGAAGTGGACAATATTTGGGGAAGGAGAAGCAGCAGGATCTTTCAGGACAGTAGCCTTGGTGGGTCCAAAAATTCCTTGAGCGAAATGGGAGACAAAACTTTCTTCCTGCTTTGGGGTTTATCCTGTTAGTCTTGTCTCTCTTCACTCCTATTTTCTATGGAGAATTTCCTGGTTTTGGAGTTTGGGTGCGTTTTATGGAGAGGAGGCAGAACATCTTTAGCTCCAGCAGAATGAAAGGATACATGCAAAGGAACCTAGCACAGTATGTGGTACCCAGTTCCCCTTTAACTTGGCTTTATTCATTCACTCCTGGTAGGGCATTAATAAGGGATTTAGCCCCCTCCTATTGAAAACGATTAATTCAGGGAAGAGTTCAGGCAGTGTGGACAGATACAGTGTAGGCCAAGCCTGTTTCTAAGGCAGGAGCTGGGTAGGGAGGGTGAGAAGGGCGAGAAGAATAGGGAAATATGTGTCGTCTGTGTTGCCGCTGTTGCAACCACCACAACAAACAAACAAGTGAAAATAAATAAATAAATAATTGTCCATACCGGAAAGTGTGCTGTTTTGGAGGAGGCTGGGGAAAGTGTGGATGGCTCGAGTGGGTCCTGTTGGATTGAAGTCTGACAGTGGTGATTCCCTTCAACAAATGGTCGGGGTGGGAGGGTACACACACACACACACACACACACACACACACACACACCCCACATGCAGCGCCCAGCCTCCGATTTCAGCGCTGGCAGGAGATAACCATTCTTAGCTCGCCTTTCCAGGGTTATTTTTGGCTGAGGCTGTTCGCTGATGGCAAAAGGTTTCAGCCCCCTCCCAAATCCCTCCCCGTGCTTGTTCTAAAGAGAAACTGGTGCGTGTAGGCTGCGCACTCCCAGGGAGACAGGGAGACGGGCCTGGCGCCGGAGAGGAACCCGGACTCTGCCCAAAGTCTCGCCGCCCGCCGGCTGTTTTCTGGCGGAGGGTGTGCCCCGGAGGGCGGCGATCGCGCGTGAAGGCTGGGGCCAGGCGCGGGTGCAGGCGTCACCGGGGTCGGGCTAGCAGGCCCTGGAATCAGGCTTTTGGGACACCCCGAAAGTAAGTCCAACTTGGGGAGAAACTGAGGACACCTCGGGCGGTCTGGCAGCGGAGAAGGTGGGCGGGAGAAAACTTTACAGGAAGGCAGAAGCAATCTCCGCCGAGGGAGTCAGCGAGCAGCCGCAAGGAGAGGAGGGGCGGGCAGTCCCCAGGCGGGCGGGTGCAGGGCGCAGGGTGCCGACCTGCCGGAGAGGGGGCCTGGGAGCGAGGCGGAGTCCCGGTGCGCGGCCAGGTGGGCGGAGGCCCCCAGCAGGCTGCAGATTGCCTCCGGCCCCGGAAGCCTCAGCAGGACCGGCCAGGAGGCGCCACGGAGGGGAGCCCCATCCCGGTGCTGACAGTGCCCACCGCGCCCTACGAGGACCGGCGGCCGGCCGGCAGCGGGGGTCTGCGGCGACCTACCAGCCTCTTCGAGGGCCAGCGCAACTACCTGCCCAAATTCATCCAGAGCGTGCTATCGTCCATCGACCTGCGCGACCGTCGGGGCTGCACCACGGTGGTGGGCAGCGACGGCAGGTACTTTAGCAGGATGGCCATCGAGATCGTGGGGCAGATGGCTGCGGCCAACGGGGTGAGTGTCCGGATGCCCCTCGCTTCCCGCCGCGCTGCCGCCATGCCCTCTCCTAGCCCTTGTCCCCCTGCTGCCTCCGGGCCCAGCTGGGAGGCCCCTGCCCGGCCCAGGCTTTGCTTCCTCACTCCCGCATCCTCACCCTCCAGCGCCCCACTCCCGCCGCGCTCGCAGCCTCCCCGGCACACCCCGGACACTGGGTTCTATTAGTACCCACCGCCCCCAAAAGCCTTGAGGGGTGTCCGTCGTTCCTGGAGCCACTCCGGGTGCCCTGGACTCTTCTCCGACTCTGCACACATCCCGCACCTGCTCATTTTTCTTTCGGACATTCTCTTACCCGGCCCTGTAGATTCCAAGGCAGCTCCCAGTTTTCCATATTGTTCCCAACGCGTTCACTGCCCACAGTCCCCACACAAACTTCTTTCCCAGGCTCACAACATAGTCCCTCTTCCCCGTGCCCTTTTTGCAATAATCTGCCAGTCCCCTAAGTCTTAGCTCTGCCTATTTAACAGTAGTGGTGTCTCATAACACACACACACACACACACACACATACACACACACACACACACACACACACGATCCCTGACATATTTGGCAAGAGTAGGTCCTGAAGGTTTTTAATATTTTGGTTCTTTAACCCAGTGGAATTACTGAATGATTTATTTAATTAGGGTAGGGATGGAGTGGATCCATTTGTTTGATGCTAAACAGCCTGAGCTCGCAGTTCCCAGGGGGCATATCTCTAAATGGTCTGAAATGAGATTTGCAGTGGTTTTCTTAATGCAATTCCCAACTTCTCTCCAAATGCCTTTTGACATTTGACAACATTTCATGCCTCTTCCCCTTTCGCTTTTCATCCTTGTTTTCTCTCCCTTCTCCCACGACCTCGGTAGTCTTCTGCAATCCAGATTCTCAGACTTCGGGTTTTTCTCCCTCTGCCCCTTTCCTCTCTGTCCTATAACTAGAAGCACCTTTTGGCATAGACCCGTATCCCAGTTTCCTCTTTCCCAGGTCCAGCAGCATCTCAAGGACATCTACAAGAGGGATACCTAACTTCAGGGGTCTCTGAATGATATGTGGGAAACATCGTCTAAAAAGGTAATTTTATCCTTATTCATGCAACCAGACCCACACTCATAGAACTTGTCTTTAAGGGGAGTGTCTTGCAGATGTATAAATGAGTGTTAACATCTTTAAAAGCAAAACTGAACATTTCCCTGGCATTTGTATTCCCTCCTTCCTTCCCAACCCTTTCCTTTTCATTTTCTCATTTATTATTAAAAACATTTTTAAAGGATCTCCATGCTTCATATTTATCTACTATAATTCCTCCTTCTCGGTGTTGCAGGGATAGGGAAAGAGGATTTTTTAAAAAACACAATAAAAAGCAATTGGGAGAAACAGGGCCAGTGGTGTTGGGGTGGGTAGTGGAATTGTGATTTTTGACTCCAGTAGACAATGATGCTGGATATATGGGGTTTGATTTCTCTCTGGCTCCTCACTTGAGATTGATGAAGTTTGGCTAGAATCAGGGAGTTGAAGAGAGGTTGACAAATGGTCTTTCACTCTTCTCTGACAGGCTGTTCCTGTGGAGTGATGGAGAATAATGAGCCTTGGGAGAGCTATGGGAGCTCTCATACTCCTTCCCGAGCCAATTTTTTAGGGAGTGAGAGAAACATGGCCTGTCCAATACTTGTTGTGGGTCAGGATATTTTTGAAGCTACGGTTGTTGATTTGCATGGGAAAATTATTATGTCTTATTATTTCTTGTCCCACTTTACCATAAGGGCTCCTCAGCTTCTTACTTCAATGGGTCTTCCATGACAAACACACTTTATTAACTCTAAGAGTGGAATTTATTTTAACAGATAATTAGCATAGGTCAATATATGCTTAAAATAGAGTCAAATTAAACGCACTAGCTGTTATAAAGGACAGCTGACAAAATCCACATAGAAGCATCGACTCTTAAATAATCTGAAAGTACTACTTCTAAGAGGGGCGGGCATGGGTGAAGGGAATGGTGGACATGTTTCAGAATTTCAAATGCCAACTTTAACCAATCGTTTCCTCATTTTGTTCACCTTCTTGGGCGCTTATGCTAAAGTGAAGTGAATAGCCATAAGGCTGGCTTCAGGAGAAAGGTGGTCTAAAAGAACTGGATAATTATAAGCAAAATTGGTCTCGAATGATTGAAAATTGATGAGAATGTGCTTGTCTCCTGATTTGGCATCCTGAGTTAGACTCAGGACTACTGAACATGGATCCCAAAGGCTTTGGTCTTTTTTGATATCTTATTGGATAATCATAAGCAGGCTAGAGAAATAGGAAACTAGAATTTTTTCTCTTTGAACTGACAAATCTGACCAGTGGGCTGCATTCTCTATATCTGAAAAATCTTGGTTTTGATTGAAAAAGTTAATTTTACAAAGCAATTTTCTTTTTTTAAATTAAATTTCATTTTTTTTTGACACAGGGTCTCACTTTGTTGCCCAGGCTGGAGTGCAATGGTACAGTCTTGGCTCACTGTAGCCTTGACCTCCCCAGATTCAGGTGATCTTCCCACCTCAGCCTCCTGAGTAGCTGGGGCTATAGGTGCACGCCACTACGCACAGCTGATTTTTGTGTTTTTACTACTCATAGGGTTTCTCTGTGTTGCCCAGTCTAGTCTCAAACTCCTGATCTCAAGAGATCTGCCTGCCTTGGCCTCCTAAAGTGTCATGAACCACCATGCCCAGCCTACAAAGCAATGTTCTAGGAAAAACTACAGTTACTCTTTGATTATGTAATTGCTGGAGAAGAAAAGCATGGCATTTCTAAAATGATGAACTATATTACTTATATTTTAATATCTCATAAAGTTTGAAATAGACATTTCAAACATAAACATGTATAAAAATTTTTATAAATTATAAAATCAAAAACATTTTACAATTATTTTATTATAAAATTATTATAGAATCAAAAACATTATAAATTTAAACAACTTTTTTAAAAATTTATTTTGGGATTTCCCATGGAGTGATGGAGAATAATGAGCCTTGGGAGAGCTATGGCAGCTCTCATACTCCTTCCTGGGCCAACTTTTTTAGGAAATGGGAGAAATATACCCTGTTCAATGTTTATTGTGGGTCAGGATATTTTTGAAGCTATAGTTGTTGATTTGCTTCAAACTTTAAAAAAATTATTATAAAATTATGGGATGTAAAAAAATTTATTATAAAACTTTGAAATTTTCAAACTTTCAGAAAAGCAGAGAGATGAGATTAATGGCACTCACAGGCAAGCATAGAACATAGATTGTAAACATTTTGCTATATTTGTGTCATGACTATTTTTTGCTTGGGTTTGAAAGTATATTAAAGAAAATGATATTTTACCCCTAAATTCTTTAGTACAGATTTCTAAAAAAATAAGAACATTTTCCTGTATAGTTACAAAATCATCTTTTCAAACAAAATAAAAAATGGCTTTTTTATATCATTTATTACCCAGTCCACATTCAGATTTCCTCAATTATTATGAAATGTCCTTTTATTTTTTGAGACAAAGTCTGCTCTTTCACACAGCCTGAAGTGCAGTGAAACAATCATAGCTCATTGCAGCCTCAAACTCCTGGGCTCAAGTGATCTTCCTGCCTCAGCTTCCTGAGTAGCTAGGACTAGAGGTGCACACCACCATGCCCAGCTAATTTATTGTTTTTGTAGAGATGGAGGTCTTACTACGTTGCCCAGGCTGGTCTCAAACTCCTGGCCTCAAGTGATCCTTCCAGCTTGGTCTCCCTGAAATATCTTTTGTGGCTGGTTTGTTCAAATTAGTTTCTTCTAATCAAGGGACACACATTGCATTTGATTATTTAGCTCAAGACTGTTTTAACCTGGAAAATACACATACTCTTTGTTTATGTATTTATTTAGTGAAATTGACTTGTTGAAAAACTAGTCAGTTGTCCTGTAGAATATTTCCCCTTCTGGAATTTTCTGGTTGCTTTTTATGGTGTCATTTAACTTTTCACTCTGTTTTTTCCTGGTTAACTGGAAGTTAGTTCTAAAGGCTTTTAGGCCTGCTATAACAAAATACCAAAAACTGGATGACTTATAAAGAACAGAAATTTATTTCTCACAGTCCTAGAGGCTAGCAAGTTTAAAATCAAGGAGCATGTGGTTTTGATATCTGGTTAGGACCAACTTTCTGGTTCATAGATTGGCCTTCTTTCTGGGCCCTCACATAGTGGGAGAGACTAGCTAGCTCTCTGGGGCCTCTTTTATAAGGGCACTAATTCCAATCATGAAGCCTCTGTCCTTATGATCTAATGACCCCCTAAAGGCCCCACCTTTTAATACCAGCACCTTTGGGGTTAGGATGTCAACATATTAATTTGGGGAAGACATACACGTTCAGCCCATTGCAAGGTTTAGTTAGATTCAGGTTCAACTTCTTTTTTTAAAGACTATTTCATAGGCAATAATGTGTATTCACATCCCATCATTAGTGATGGTGAGATGATCGCAAGGTTAGGGTGATCACTGCCTATCTCCTCTGCTATATTCCCCCTTGGGTCAAGCCAGTAGTCTGTGACGTGAACTTTGTACCATGTGTATATTCAGTTATATTCTGTATCAATAGTTACTTGATTGTTTTAGCATTTATTAATGATCCTTGCTTGAGTTGATTATTTCATTAGGGGTTTCAAAATGGTGAATTTCTAATTCTCAAATTCTATCTACATGTTTTAGCTGGCATTTTTCTATAAGCAGACCATTTTCTTCACAACTGGGTTATTTGGCTACCCTGAAACATAGTTCCTTCCGGGAAGGCAGAACATATGTTTATTTCTGTCTTTTAAAAATTACTGGTGTTTGGAGTGAAGATTAGGTGAGCTAACTACCTCCACAGGTGACAAATGAATTTTGTTTTGTCTCACTTTTGCTTTTTTGAATATCACTGTGGCTGCTTGGATTTTTATATTTAATTTGAATGGATTAGGGAATAAATGAGAAGATAGGTTTTATCTGTTTCTGTAGTTTTTATGTGGCTGTGTGAACTTACTTTTAAAAATTCCCAGAAATATTTTAATTCCCCTTTAAAGATATAAACTATGTCATACTATAAAGCAAAAGAAAAACCAATCATGTGAAGAGTAAATAGTACCGTTTAAACGAATTGTGGTTAAGCTTAGTTTGTACCTAATTAGTTTTTTATTTTCTTTCTACTTTTATCTGCTTCAGAGCCTCTTCAGTGGTTTAGATCTTCTATGTGTCAAATTATTCTAATCTCTTAAAAAGTTTAAGAGCTAAAATACAACACAATGACTACAAGAATGCCTTTGTCCTTTTCTGGGTAGGTACACCTAAGGCAACTTCTTTTTCTCTTCTTTGTTCTCTTCTTCTTTCTTATTCTTAAATCATCTTCAATATTGGACAGATGACAGCACTATGCCTGCCTCAAGATGTTTCTGACTTTTTCTTTTTCTTTTTCTTTTTTTTTTTTGAGATGGAGTCTTGCTCTGTCACCCAGGCTAGAGTGCAGTGGCACAATCTTGGCTCACTACAACTTCTGCCTCCTGGGTTCCAGTGATTCTCCCAACTCAGCCTCCTGAGTAGCTGGGGTTACAGGCATGCACCACCACGCCTAGCTAATTTTTTGTATTTTTACTAGAGACGGGGTTTCACCATGTCGGCCAGGCTGGTCTTGAACTCCTGACCTCAAGGATCTGCCTGCCTTGGCCTCCCAACGTGCTGGGATTACACGTGTGAGCCACTGCACCCGGCCGTTTCTGACTTTTTCTAAAGTCTTTCTCTGGAGATGACATTATATAATAGCACTGTTCAATAGAAGTTTCTTTGATGATGGAACTGTTCTATAATCTGCATTGTCCCAGCCACTAGCCATATGTGACTACTGTAACACTTGAAATGTGGCTAGAGCAACTGAAGAACTGAATTTTGCATTTTACTTAATTTTAATTAATTAAAATAGAAATGCAAATAACCGTAAGTGGTTAGTAGCTACCATACTGGACAGCAAAGATCTGTAATTCAGCATTTAAAATCGATTTTGTTTTGTTTTCAAAAATGGAGTCAGAATGTTACAACCCAAAAGAACTGTAGGTTAAATTAAGGTAAATCCCCAAATACTACATACACATTTGGGAAATCCAAACCAGATTTTTTCATGTGATAACCACACCCTCTTTTGACTTTAGCCTTGGAGGTAATGGAGTATGGCAGAAAAAACCCTGTATCAGCAGCTGGAAGACTCACCTTCTTTTCCTAGCTCTGCCATATATTGACCAAAAGAGTCAAAGTCCATTCAGATGGTTGAAGGGCCTTGGAATTTTGTTTTCGGTTTTCACATACAAGTTGGAGGGCAGATGCGTTAGCCTCTTGAAATACCCAGAAACCACTTGTTTCCTCATCTAAAAATCAGGTATGACAGGATCATTTAATTATCCTGGAAATCAGATGAAGCACTGCATATGAAAGCACTTTGTAACATCGATAGCACTGGGAAATGTAAAGACCTTTTACTGAAATATAAAGGTGTATGGTCAACTGAATATATCTCAGATAGTTAGGATTTGACTGTATATATTGAATATAACCTGTAGTGGGCCCCTTGGTAAACAGCTTACAGTTTTGTTGCAAGTTTTAGCCAAGAGAAAATTTATTTGTTGACTAGTCATGCCCTTTATTGGCCACATGATGAGCAGCCAAGATATTAAGACACAGTGCACCTTGCAGAATTCAAGAATGTCTCAGTGTCTTGTGAACTAGGAAGCTGAAATGCAGTGGTATGCAGAAAGCTGGCTCAGTAGGAGCCTTGGGAGTGTCCTCCAGATAGATGTTTGTGCAGGTTGTGTTTGATTCCAGTTGGCCATGAAAAGCTGGTTGCTCTAAAGAATGAGAATATACTTGGTTTTGCATTTACTAGAACTATCTGGGGAACAAATCTTGGGGTGGAAGAAAGAAGGGAGGGAGGGAAAGCTGTGCTTCAATACCTAGGGCTTCTTTCCTGGAAGGGATCTGAGAATCTGGGATTGGGTGGCTAATATCTCATCTCTAGAAGGGAGAAAGAACTGGGTGGTGATGGCTTTGTATTTTCTATAGGAGTTCACTACAGAATAGGTGAATGGAATGGGCTGCTATGATCCAGACATTAGGGAGGACAGGTTTGTGAATACATTAGAAAACTTGAATGAGCCCTTCTATGATTCTCTCTTCCCTCTTTCTGCTTCCCGTTCTTAATCACCATCCGCAGGTTGTGGAATTAGCAAATCTATTATGTGAGCAATAGCAAACTTACAGGAGCCCTTGGCTCCATCTATCTCCCTGTTTGTGTCAGTTCCTTCTGGATGCTTTTAGTCTGTGGTCTTCATTCACTCTTTTTATGGGGAAGTAAAAGGAGTGGGACAGATTATGAGAACAGCTGGGTCCTCCCAGTTGCTGGGGTGGTTATTTTAAGCTTTGTTTAATGTGTCCAGAGACTCAGATGGCATTTTTAACTAAGCTGCTTTATTAAATCTTGTGATAAAGCATAGTGATGTTTATTGAAAAGGCAGACACGCATCAGCAACATTATGCGTGAAACTTGCTCTAATAATTTTCTATAAAACATCTGTTCTCTTTGAGCCTTTTGTGAACTCTGGAAGTTTGCTAGTTTCTATACAGACTTGAGGACAAGAAGTTGGAACCCACTTTTGGAGATGTCCAAGCATAGGTATTGGAATCATTAATCCTAACCCTCTCAGTTTTAAGGCCCCGGATACCCTTCTGTTAGACAACAGTAACATGAGCAAGCACTGTAATAACCTTTCAACAAGATTATTTGGAAATAATGGACAAGAAAAATTAGTATACATTGTTTGGGGATTTTAAAATTAAAGATCAAAAGCTAGGGCTTCAATGACCTGTGCCAGCCTATAGCCTTAAGAGTCAATTTGCAAACACTCAAGATTTGGCCAATATGCCTCTACTACTTCTACTTAACACAGTCAAAGGGAAATTTTTAGATTCTTTCATCTGATTTGACTCTCTTAGTTACGAATAAGAGGATATCTAGAATATATATGTGACTTGTTAAAATGAAAATCCACCTTCTCTGAGTCTTCAAATATCTTTCATATCTTACATTTTTTAGTCACATCAACTTTTGAAGTCATGTCCGTAGTTGTATGAAAAGAAAAATTTCAGGAACATTCAACCTCAAAAGTTCTTTTTCTTAGTCTGAAGTCGTAGAAGCATTTGACTTTTACTTTCTCTTTTTAAGTTTGTACTAGTAGGTATTTTGTATAAATATAATATTTAATTATTGCCTTTGTATTCTTTTTCTCTAGTAAACATCCTGGTTTTTAGCTATCAATATGTAGTTTTACATTTAGGGATTTCTAATGGAAAGAGAAAGGAATCTGAAATCAGAGGACGAGAGTTTATTCTACTTGACCAAACACATACACAATACTGGAAGGAGAGTTTTACAACAAATATTTAATATCTATGACATGTAAAACGTTTTTTGAAATCAAGAAAATTCAAACAATTCAATACAAATATCATCAATAATAACACATGAACAGGTGGCCAACCTTATTAATAACCAGAGAAATATAAATTAAAACAATCCATCAACTTGTAAAAAAGATGAAATTACCCAGAGTTGGTGTAGGTGATGGAAAATTGTCATGTTTGTATACTGTTCATAGAAGTTAAATTGACATAACTTTTTGGTCAGGCAATTTGGAAGTATATATCTAAATTAATAGAGTAGTTTTCTAATAACCTGGGAATCTCTTAATCTAAGAATCTTTGCTGTAGATTTTTCTAGAACAAATGTACAAACATCTGTGTACAAGGGTACTCACTGCAGCATTTTGCTAAGGAAAAACTCAGAAAAAATCTATATGTTCAACAGAGAACAGGTACATAATTTATGACACAACTGCACAATATACACCACTAAAATAAAGGATATAAATTTATATGTAGTATGAAAAAGATGTGAATGATAGCTTGTTGGTGAAAAACAGCAATGACTGGAATATTGTGTGTAACGTAATCCTGCTTTTCTGTATATAATGTAGGCATAGAAAATAGGATTGAAAGGACATACTCTAGTCAACAGTGTATATAGCTTGGGTGGAGGGAGTGTATAATGGGGAAGGAGAGTCCCTTTTCCTATCTATTCCATATACATCTCTGGATTTAAAAGATCATACATGCATATGCATTACCTTCAAAATTAAAATGATAAAGACAAAAGGAGAAGCTTTGGATTTGAATCATGATACTACTGTTTGCAACTTCTATGACCGTGGGGAAGTCGCCTAGCCTCCTGGGGTTTATTTCCTCATTTATAAAAATAGGGAAAGTAATAATACTTGTCTACATATCTTCTAGTGTTGTTGGGAGGATTGAATGTGATAATAGGTTACAGCATTATGAATTATTTATTCATAGAACACAATTATTATAAAAATAGTTTGCTCTGATTAAAATAAAAGAAGGACGAGATCGTGTGTGTTTTTCAGTCCCAGTAGCTTTACTAACCAGAAAGCGCCTGCTGATGTGGTGATCACAGTTGCTTTGGTGCAGCTTCCTGTTGACTTTTGGCAATTCTCCACGCTGCTAGCTAAGGCTGAGGTGGCGACTGTGGAAGGTGTGATCTCCTCCCCCTCCCAGCACACATTTGTGTGCATACTCACACTCATGCACACACAAACACACACATGCACACTCTATCACAGTACAGGAGGTGGCAGCAGCTGCTCCGGCATAGACTTTCACACAACATAAAGGGCTTTTTTGGTGTGGTCTGTGCATTATTTCCTGTTAAGCATGAGCTGAGTCAGTGCCATGCTTTTCCATCTGAAACCTTTCTGAGGCTCAGGCTGTGTTAAGAGCAAACCCTCTCCCCTCCATGCCCACCCCATGGCCCTCTACTGAAGCCAGATCATAATCTGCTCATTTCATGAGGATTTTCAAACCGAATGGACTGGGCCATGTGAGAGATCACTGAAAGGAACAGACCAAGCAGAGGCTAAGAGACTCCACGCTAATCTGCTGAGTCATCTGAAAATGCACAGCTGTGGCAGCTCACGGTGCTTTAAAGTACTTTGGCAGGATGTTTGTTCAGGGGGCCTGTTCCTGCAGCCCTGCTGAATGTTTGGTTAGGAGGCATAATCATTTTTTGGACAGGATCTCCCAAATGTAAGGTGATAGATGCTAATGTGGAATATAATACAGAAGATACAGCTTGGATGTCATAAATAACAATAAATTGTTTAATCTTGCTGAGTTGTAAATATATGATTGCCAGAGGTCTTTAGTTCACTGGAACATAGTATGGGGGCAGGGGCACTTAGCAAATAGGCAGTTATTATTTTCCAACCAGACAGAAACTGGTCTGATGAAATTTATCTAAAAAGGCATACACATGTATTTTAATTAATTGTGACAATTACTCAGAGAAAACACATGGCCCTAAAGAGGCTGAGGGTTTTTTTGTTCTACCTATAAATGTATATGTATATTCACCTATATTCTACCTATGTATAAGTAAGAGAATGAGTTTTTGTTTTGGGGATATATATTTATACGTATCTATACAGACAGATATACACATACTTAATTTCTGTGTACCTATTAAGGTGCGGTGACAGATGGAAAGTATTTTTAAAAGCATTTAGATAGCTTATTCTATAGCATATGTGTGCATATAGCCCCCCCATAAAGCTTTGTCTCTTTTCTGGATATATTTAACAAGAGGCTAGAACAGAGTCCAAAATGTCAGAAATGTTTGAACATTCCATAGAAATGAAGGAGGTGTTTCCAAATGACCTATGTTTCTATGGCAATAAATAGAACATGTGCTGCGTTGGATGGGTCAGGAGTAAGGAATATAAACAGTGTAAGTATGGCTATTCCAGGAAGAAATCTACCTTGTAAGAACAGCTTTGTGCAGTGAGCTCGACAACATTGATCAGTTAGCAGTCCGGTTCGGTACAACATTGATCAGGTAGCAAGACGGTTCGGCAGTGCCAGTCGGAGACACAGATGGGGACAATCAAAGAAGATGCAGGTCAGGACAAGGATGCAGACATGTACCTGTCACTACCATGGACTTCAGCAGCTTCTTAGTGAGCAGGTTTATGATCAAAGAAGAAAGACATCGTTGATATGTAAGCATGTTACAATTAATTTGCTGTTTAGTTACTAGCAAACTACATCCAGTTTTTAGTTTTTAGGTTTTTTGTTCTTTTTTCTTTTTTGAAACAGGTTCTTGTTCTGTCATCCAGGCTGGAGTGCAGTCGTTATCCAAGCTCACTGCAGCCTTAAACTCCTGGGCTCCGTGGATCCTCCCACCTCAGCCTCCCAAGAAGCTGGGACTACAGGCGCACACCACCATGGCCAGCTAATATTTCTAATTTTTTTGTAGAGATGAGGCCTTGTTGTATTGCCCAGGCTGCTCTTGAGCTCCTGGCAGTGTAGATATTTCCATGTTTATACAGATGATGGTGTAGATATTTCCATGTTTATACAGATGAGTGTGTAGATATTTCCATGTTTTTAAAGATGGCGGTGTAGATAGTTCCATGTTTATAGAGATAGCGGTGTAGATATTTCCATGTTTATAGAGACAGAGGTGTAGATATTTCCACGATTACACAGATAGCGGTGTAGGTATTTCCATGTTTCTACAGATCACGGTGTAGATATTTCCATGTTTTTAAAGATAGCGGTGAAGATGTTTCCATTTTTATACAGGTAGCGGTGTAGATATTTCCATGTTTATACAGATGGCGGTGTAGATATTTCCATGTTTATTGAGATAGCGGTGTAGACATTTCCATGTTTATACAGATAGTGGTGAAGATATTTCCATGTTTATAGAGATAGCGGTGTAGATATTTCCATATTTATACATATAGCAGTGTAGATATTTCCATGTTTATAGTGATAACGGTGTAGGTATTTCCATGTTTATAGTGATAGCGGTGTAGATATTTCCATGTTTATACGGATAGCGGTGTAGATATTTCCATGTTTATACAGATAGCAGTGTTGATATTTTCATGTTTATACAGATAGCGGTGTAGGTATTTCCATGTTTATACAGATACCGGTGTAGATATTTCCATGTTAATAAAGATGGCTGTGTAGATATTTCCATGTTTATAGAGATGGCTGTGTAGATATTTCCATGTTTATGCAGATGGTGGTGCTGATATTTCCTTGTTTACAGAGAGAGCGGTGTAGATATTTCCATCTTTTCACAGATTGCGGTGTAGGTATTTCCATCTTTACACAGATAGTGTTGTAGATATTTCCCAGTTTACACAGATAGCTGTGTAGATATTTCCATGTTTACACAGATAGCATTGTAGATATTTCCATGTTTACACAGATAGCATTGTAGATATATCCATGTTTATACAGATAGCGGTGTAGGTATTTCCATGATTATACAGATAGCGGTGTAGATATTTCCATGTTTATACAGATAGCGGTGTAGATATTTCCATGTCTATAGAGATAGCGGTTTAGGTATTTCCATGTTTATAGAGATAGCTTTGTAGACATTTCCATGTTTATACAGATAGTGGTGTAGATATTTCCAAGTATATACAGATAGCGGTGTTGGTATTTCCATGTTTATACTGATAGCGGTATAAATCTTTCCATGTTTATACAGCTCGCGTTGTAGATATTTACAACTTTATACAGATGGCAGTGTAGATATTTCCATATTTATACAGATGGCTTTGTAGATAGTCTCATGTTTATGGAGATGGCAGTGTAGATATTTTCAAGTTAATAGTGATGGAGGTGCAGGTATTTCCATTTTCATACAGATGACGGTGTAGATGTTTCCATGTTTATACAGATAGCGGTGTAGATATTTCCACGTTTATATAGATAGCAGTGTTGGTATTTCCATGTTTATACAGATAGCGGTGTAAATATTTCCATGTTTATAGAGCTCTCCATGTAGATATTTCCAATTTTATACAGATGGTGGTGTGGATATTTCCATGTTAATACAGATGGCAATGTAGGTATTTCCATGTTTATACAGATAGCGGTATAGTTATTTCTCTGTTGATAGAGATAGCAGTGGAAATATTTTCATGTTTACACACATAGCGGTGTAGATATTTCCATGGTTATAGTGATAGCGGTGTAGATATTTCCCTGTTTATACAGATAGCGGTGTAGATATTTACATGTTTATACAGATTGCTGTGCAGATGTTTCCATGTTTATAAAGAGGGCTGAGTAGGTATTTCCATGTTTATACAGATGGCAGTGTAGATATTTCCATGTTTATGAAGATGACTGTGTAGATATTTCCATGTTTATAAAGATGTTGGTGTAGATATTTCCCTGTTTATAGAAATAGCGGTGTAGATATTTCCATATTTATAGATATAGCAGTGTAAATATTTCCGTATTTATACAGATAGCGATGTAGATATTTCCACGTTTATACAGATAGCGGTGTAGATATTTGCATCTTTATACTGTGAGTGCTATACATATTTCCATGTTTATAGAGATGGTAGTGTAGATATTTCCATGTTTATACAGATGACTGCGTAGATATTTGCATGTTTATACAGATGGCACTGTAGATAATTCCATGTTTATAGAGATAGCGGTGTATATATTTCCATGTTTATACAGATAGCAGTGTAGATATTTCCATGTTTATAGAGATAGCAGTGTAGCTATTTCCATATTTATACAGATAGCGGTGAAGATATTTCCATGTTTATACAGATAGCAGTGTAGGTATTTCCATGTTTACAGAGATAGCGGAGTAGATATTTCCATCTTTGCACTGATTGCGGTGTAGATATTTCCATCTTTACACAGATAGCGGTGTACATATTTCCATGTTTATACAGATGGCTGTGTAGATGTTTCCATGTTTATGCACATGGCGGTGTAGATATTTCCATGTTTATACAGATGACTGTCTAGCTATTTCCATGTTTATAGAGATAGCGGTGTAGATATTTCCATATTTATACAGATGGTGATGTAGATATTTCCATCTTAATACAGATGGCAGTGTAGATATTTCCATGTTTATACAGATGGCAGTGTAGATATTTCCATGTTTATAAAGATGGCTGTGTAGATACTTCCATGTTTATAGAGATGCCAGTGTAGATATTTTCATATTTATAGAGATGGCGGTGTAGATATTTCCTTGTTTACAGAGATAGCGATGTAGATATTTCCATGTTCATACAGATAGCGGTGTAGGTATTTCCATGTTTCTACAGATAGCGGTGTAGGTATTTCCATGTTTACAGAGATAGAGGTGTAGGTATTTCCATGTTTATACAGATGGCTGTGTAGATATTTCCATGTGTATAGATATGGCTGTCTAGATATTTCCATGTTTATTGAGATGGTGGTGTAGATATTTACATGTTTATACAGATTACTGTGTAGATATTTGCATGTTCATACAGATGTCGGTGTAGTTATTTCCATGATAATAGAGATAGCGGTGTAGATATTTCCATGTTTATTGATATAGCGGTGTAGATATTTCCATGTTTATACAGATAGCGGTGTAGATATTTCCATGTTTACCGAGATAGCGGTGTAGATATTTCCATCTTTGCACAGACTGCGGTGTAGGTATTTCCATATTTACACAGAGAGCGGTGTAGATATTTCCAAGTTTACACAGATAGCTGTGTAGATACTTCCACGTTTGCACAGATAGCGTTGAAAATATTTCAATGTTTATACAGATAGCGGTGTAGATATTTCCACGTTTATTCAGATAGCGTTGTAGATATTTCCACGTTTATACAGATAGCGGTGTAGATATTTCCACGATTATATAGATAGTGGTGTAGATATTTCCATCTTTATAGAGATAGCGGTGTATATATTTCCATGTTTACACAGATAGCGGTGTAGATATTTCCATGTTTACACAGATAGCGGTGTAGATATTTCCATGTTCATACAGACGGTGGTGTAGATTTTTCCATGTTATAGAGATAGCGATGTAGGTAATTCCATGTTTATAGTGATAGCGGTGCTGATATTTCCATGTTTATACAGGTAGCGGTGTAGATATTTCCATGTTTATATGGATAGCGGTGTTGATATTTCCATGTTTAAGGGGATAGTGGTGTAGATGCTTCCATGTTTATACAGATAGCGGTGTAGGTATTTCCATTTTTATACAGTTAGCGGTGTAGATATTTCCATGTTCATAGACATGGCTTTGTAGATATTTCCATGTTTATACAAATGGCAGTGTAGATATTTCCAAGTTTATGCAAAAGGCGGTGTAGATATTTCCATGTTTATAAAGATGTTGGTGTAGATATTTTCATGTTTATAGAGGTATCGGTTTAGATATTTCCATGTTTATACCGATAGCGGTGTAGACATTTCCATGTTTATAGAGATAGCGGTGTAGATATTTCCATATTTATACAGATAGCGGTGTAGATATTTCCATGTTTATACAGATAGCGGTGTAGATATGTCCATGCTTATGCAGATATCGGTGTAGATATTTCCATGTTTATAGATATGGCGGTGTAGGTATTTCCATGTTTATAGAGATAGTGGTTTAGATATTTCCATGTTTATACCACTCACGGTATAGATATTTCCATCTTTATACAGATGGCAGTGTAGATGTTTCCATGTTTATACAGAAAGCGGTGTAGATATTTCCACTTTTATACAGATGTCGATGTAGTTAGTTCCATGATTATGGAGATGGCGGTGTAGATATTTTCATGTTCATAGAGATGGCGGTGTAGATATTTCCATGTTTATTGAGATTGCGGAGTAGATATTTCCATGTTTTTAGAGATAGCTGTGTAGGTATTTCCATGTTTATAGAGATTGCAGTGTAGATATTTCCATGTTTATACAGATGGCTGTGTAGATATTTCCATCTGTATACAGACGGCAATGTATATATTTCCATGTTTATTGAGATGGTGGTGTAGATAATTCCATGTTTGTAGACATAGTGGTGTAGATATTTCCATATTTATACAGATAGCGGTTTAGATATTTCCATGTTTTTACAGATCCTGTTGTAGATATTTCCATGTTTATACAGATAGCGGTGTAGATATTTCCAAGTTTACACAGATAGCTGTGTTGATATTTACATGTTTACAGAGATACTTTTGTAGATTTTCCATGTTTATACAGATAGCGGTGTAGATATTTCCATGTTTATACAGATAGCGGTGTCAATATTTGCATGTTTATACAGACAGCGGTGGAGATATTTCCATCTTTATGCAGATAGCGATGTAGACATTTCCATGTTTACACAGATAGCGGTGTAGGTATTTCCATGTTTACACAGATAGCGGTGTAGATATTTCCAAGTTTACACAAATGGCGGTATAGGTGTTTGCATGTTTATACCGATGGCGGTGTTGATAATTCCATATTTATACAAATGGCGGTTCAGATATTTCCATGTTTATACAGATAGTGGTGTGGCTATTTCCATGTTTATACATATAACGGTGTACCTATTTCCATACTTATACAGATGGCGGTGTAGATATTTTCATGTTTATACAGATGGTGGGGTAGATATTTCCATGTTTATAAAGATGACTGTGTAGGTATTTCCATGTTTATACAGATTACGTTGTAGGTATTTCCATGTTTATACAGATGGCGGTGTAGATATTTCCATGTTTATACAGATGACGGTGTAGATATTTCCATGTTTATACAGATAGCGCTATAGATAATTCCAAGTTTATACAGATGGTGGTGTAGATATTTCCAAGTTTGCATAGATAGTGGTGTAGATATTTCCATGTTTATACAGATAGCAGTGCAGATATTTCCATCTTCATACAGATGACCATGTAGATATTTCCATGTTTATACAAATGACTGTGCAGTTATTTCCACGTTTATACAGATGGCAGTGTAGATATTTCCACGTTCATACAGATGCTGGTGTAGATATTTCCATGTTTATATAGATGACTGTGTAGGTATTTACAGGCTTATACAGATGGCGGTGTAGATATTTCCATCTTTATAGAGATAGCCATGTAGATATTTCCATGTTTATACAGATAGCGGTGTAGAAATTTCCATGTTTATAGAGATAGCAGTGTAGATATTTCCATATTTATACAGATAGCTTGGTAGATATTTCCATGTATATACAGAAAGCTGTGTAGATATTTCCATGTTTATACAGATAGCAGTGCAGTTATTTCCAAGTTTATACAGATCGCGGTGTAGATATTTCCATGTTTATTCAGATAGCGGTGTAGATATTTCCATGTTTATACTGGTAGCGGTGTAGCTATTTCCATGTTTATACAGATAGCGGTGTTGGTATTTCCATGTTTATTCAGATAGCGGTGTAGATATTTCCATGTTTATCCAGGTCGCGGTGTAGATGTTTACGTTTTTATACAGATGGCAGTGTAGATAATTCCATGTTTATACAGATGGTGTTGTAGATACTTCCATGTTTATGGAGATGGAAGTGTAGATATTTACATGTTTATAGAGATGGTGGTGTAGATGTTTCCATGTTTATAGAGATAGTGGTGTAGATAATGCCATGTTTATAGAGATAGCTGTGTAGGTAATTCCATGTTTACAAAGATAGTGGTGTAGTTATTTCCATGTTGGTAGAGATGGATGTGTAGATATTTCCATGTGTATACAGATGGCAGTGTAGGTATTTCCATGTGTACACAGATGGCAGTGTAGATATTTCCAAGTTTATACAGATGGTGGTGTAGATATTTCCATGTTTACAGACGACTGTGTAGATATTTCCATGTTTATACAGATCACTGTGTAGATATTTCCATGTTTTTACAGATGGTGGTGTAGATATTTCCATGTTTATAGAGACAACGGTGTAGATATTTCCATATTTATACAGATGGCGGTGTATATATTTCTGTCTTTATACAGATACCGGTGTGGGTATTTCCATATTTATACAGATGGCAGTGAAGAGATTTCCATGTTTACACAGATAGCAGTGTAGATTTTTCCATGTTTATACTGATGGAGTTGTAGATATTTCCATGTTTATGAAGATGACTTTGTACATATTTCCATGTTTTTACAAATGGTGGTGTAGATATTTCCATGTTTATAGAGATGGCAGTGTGGATATTTCCATGATTATACAAATGCCGGTGTTGATATTTCCATGTTTATAGAGATGGCATTGTAGATATTTCCATGTTTATACAGATGGTGTAGATATTTAGATGTTTATGCAGATGGCGGTGTAGATATTTCGAAATTTAGAGAGATAGCGGTGTAGATATTTCCATATTTATACAGAAAGCGGTGTAGATATTTCCATGTTTATACAGATGACGGTGTAGATATTTCCATGTTTATGCAGATAACGGTGTAGATATTTCCATGTTTATACAGATAGTGGTGTAGATATTTCCATGTTTATAGATATAGCGGTGTAGGTAATTCCATGTTTATAGAGATAGCGGTGTAGTTATTTCCATGTTGATACAGATGGCTGTGTAGATATTTCCATGTGTATACAGATTGCAGTGTAGTTATTTCCATGTGTACACAGATGTCAGTGTAGTTATTTCCAAGTTTATACAGATGGGGTTGTAGATATTTCCATGTTTATACAGATGACTCTGAAGATATTTCCATGTTCTTACAGATGGCGGTGCAGTTATTTCGATGTTTATAGAGACAGCGGTGTAGATATTTCCATATTTATACAGAAAGCGGTGTAGATATTTCCAAGTTTATACAGATGACGATGTAGATTTTTCCACGTTTTTCAGATGCTGGTGCAGATATTTTCATGTTTGAAGAGATAGCAGTGCAGTTATTTCTATGTTTATGCAGATAGCGATGTAGATATTTCCATGTTTATAGAGATAGCGGTGTAGTTATTTCCATATTTATACATATAGCGGTGTAGATAATTCCACGTTTATACAGATAGAGGTGTTGATATTCCCATGTTTATACAGATAGCGGTGTAGATATTTCCATGTTTATAAAGACAGGAGGGGAGATATTTCCATGTTTATACAGATAGCGGTGTAGATATTTCCAGGTTTATAGAGATAGCGGTGTAGATATTTCCATGTTTATAGAGATAGCGGTGTAGATATTTCCATGTTTATTGAGATAGCGGGGTAGATATTTCCATGTTAATACAGATGGCAGTGTAGATGTTAACATGTGTATACACATGGCAGTGTAGATATTTCCATGTTTATACAGATGGAGGTGTAGATATTTCCATGTTTATACAGATGACTGTGTAAATATTTCCAGGTTTTTACAGATGGCAGTGTAGATATTTCCATGTTTATACAGATGGCGGTTTGGCTATTTCCATGTTTATACAGATAACGGTCTAGCTATTTCCATATTTATAGAGATGGCTGTGCAGATATTTCCATGTTTATACAGATGGCGGTGTAGATATTTCCATGTTTGTATAGATGACGGTGTAGATATTTCCATGTTTATACACATGGCGGTGTAGATATTTCCATATTTTTACAGATAGCTGTGTAAAAATTTCCATGTTTATACAGATGGTGGTGTAGATATTTCCATGTTTACACAGACAGCGGTGTAGATATTTCCATCTTTTTCACAGATTGCGGTGTAGAAATTTTCATCTTTACACAGGTAGTGGTGTAGATTTTTCCATGTTTATAGAGATTGCGGTGTAGATATTTCCACATTTACACAGATAACGGTGTAGCTATTTCCATATTTATAGAGATGGCTGAGTAGATAATTCCATGTTTATATAGACGGCGGTGTAGACAATTCCATGTTTATACAGATAGCGGTGTAGATATTTCCATGTGTATACAGATGGCAGTGTAGATATTTCCATGTTTATACAGATGAAAGTGCGAATGTTTCCATGTTTACAAACATGACTGTGTAGATATTTCCATTTTTATACAGATGGCAGTGTAGATATTTCCATGTTTATACAGATTGTGGTGTGGCTACTTCCGTGATTATACAGATAGAAGTGTAGCTATTTCCATGTTTATAAAGATAGCGGTTTAGATATTTCCATGTTCATACTGATGGATGTGTAGATATTTCCATGTTTATACAGATGACTGCGTACATATTTCCATGTTTTTACAGATGGCGGTGTAGATATTTCCATGTTTATACAGACAGCAGAGTGGATATTTCCATGATTATACAGGTGGCGATGTTGATATAAACATGTATATAAAGATGGCGGTATAGATATTTCCATGTTTATAGAGATGGCGGTGGAGATATTTAGGTGTTTATGCGGATGGCGGTGTAGATATTTCAAAGTTTATAGAGATAGCGGTGTAGATATTTCCATGTTTATACAGAAAGCTGTGTAAATATTTCCATGTTTATACAGATGACTGGGTGGATATTTCCACGTTTATACAGATGGCGGTGTAGATATTTCCATGTTTATAGAGATAGCGGTGTAGTTATTTCTATGTTTATACAGATAGCGATGTAGATAATTCCATGCTTATAGAGATAGCGGTGTAGTTATTTCCACATTTATACATATAGCGGTGAAGTTATTTCCATATTTATACATATAGAGGTGTAGATATTTCCATGATCATACAGACAGCGTTGTAGATATTTCCATGTTTATACAGATAGCGGTGTGGCTATTTCCATTTTTATACAGATAGCGGTGTAGCTATTTCCATGTTTATAGAGATTGCTGCGTAGATTTTTCCATGTTTATACCTATGGCAGTGTAGATATTTCCATTATTATACAGATGCTGGTGTAGGTATTTCCATGGTTATAGAGATGACTGCGTCGGTATTTCCAGGTTTATACAGATGGCGGTGTAGATATTTCCATGTTTACATAGATGGCGATGTAGATATTTCCTTGTTTATAGAGATAGCGTGTTAGGTATTTCCATGTTTATACAGATAGCTGTTTACGTATTTCCATGTTTATACAGATAGCGGTGCTGTTATTTCCATGTTGATACAGATAGCTGTGTAGATATTTCCATGTTTATACAGCTCGCGGTGTATATATTTACATCTTTATACAGATGGCAGTGTAGATAGTTCCATGTTTATGGAGATGGCAGTGTAGATATTTTCGTGTTTATAGAGGTGGCGGTGTAGTTATTTCCATGTTTGTAGAGATAGTGGTGTAGATATTTCCATGTTTATAGAGATAGCGGTGTTGGTATTTCCATGTTTATAGAGATACCAGTGTAGATATTACCATGTTAATTGAGATAGCGGTGCAGGTATTTCCATGTTTATAGAGATAGTGGTGTAGATATTTCCATGTTTATACAGATGGCTGTGTAGATATTTCCATGTGTATACAGATGGCAGTGTAGGTATTTCCAAGTTTATACAGATGGTATTGCAGATTCTTGATGTTTATACAGATGACTTTGTAGATATTTCCATGCTTTTATAGATGGCGGTGTAGATATTTCCATGTTTACAGAGATAGCGTTGTAGATATTTCCATGTTTATATAGATGGCGATATATATATTTTCTTGTTTATGTAGATGGTGTTGTAGATATTTCCATGTTTACAGGGATGGCGGTGTATATATTTCCATGTTTATAGTGCAAGCGGTGTAGATATTTCCATGTTTATAGAGATAGCGGTGTAGATATTTCCATGTTTATACAGCTCGCAGTGTAGATATTTACATCTTTATAGAGATAGCGGTGTAATTATTTCTATGTTTATACAAATAGCGTTGTAGATATTTCCATGTTTAGAGAGATTGCAGTGTAGTTATTTCCATATTTATACATATAGCGCTGTAGAAATTTCCATGTTTATACAAATAGCGGTGTAGATATTTCCATGTTTATACAGATAGCCGTGTAGATACTTCCATGCTTATATAGATAGTGGTGGAGATAGTTCCATGTTTATACAGATAGCGGTGTAAATATTTCCATGTATATACACATGGCAGTGTAGGTATTTCCATGTTTATACAAATGGAGGTGTAGATATTTCCATGTTTATTCAGATGACTGTGTAGATATATCCTTGTTTTTACAGATGGCGGTGTAGATATTTCCATGTTTATACAGATAGCGATGTGGATATTTCCATGTTTATACAGATAACGGTGTAGCTATTTCCATATTTATAGAGATGGCTGTGTAGAGGTTTCCATGTTTATACAGATAGCGATGTAGATATCTCGATGTTTATACAGATAGCGGTGTAGATATTTCCATGTTTACAGAGATAGTGGTGTAGATATTTCCATCTTTGCACAGATTGCGGTGCAGATATTTCCATGTTTACACAGATAGCTCTGTAGATATTTCCATGTTTACACAGATAGCGTTGTAGTTATTTCCATGTTTATACAGATAGCGGTGTAGACACTTCCATGTTTATACAGATAGCGGTGGAGATGTTTCCATGTTTAAAAAGATAGCGGTGTAGCTATTTCCACGTTTATACATATGGTGGTGTAGATATTTCCATGTTTATAGAGATGGCGGTGTAGATATTATCATGTTTATAGAGATGACGGTGTAGGAATTTCCTTGTTTATAGAGATTACGGTGTAGATATTTCCAAGTTTATAGAGGTAGCGGTTTAGGTATTTCCATGTGTATAGAGATAGCGGTGTAGATGTTTCCATGTTTATACTGATGGCTGTGTAGATATTTCCATGTGTATACAGATGGCAGTGTAGATAATTCCATGTTTATAGAGATGGTGGTGTAGATATTTCCATGTTTATACAGATGACTGTGTTGATATTTCCATGTTTATACACATGGTGGTGTAGATATTTCCATGTTTATAGAGATAGTGGTGTAGATATTTCCATGTTTATCCAGATAGCAGTGCAGATATTTCCAAGTTTATAGAGATAGCGGTGTAGATATTGCCATTTTTTACACAGATAGCTGTGTTATATTTCCATGTTTATACAGATGACGGTGAAGATATTTCCATGTTTATACAGACACCGGTGTAATATTTCCATGTTTATATAGATGACGGTGTAGATATTTCAATGTTTATACACATGGCGGTGTAGATTTTTTCATGTTTATACAGATAGCGGTGTAGATATTTGCATGTTCATACAGATAGCAGAGTAGATATTTCCATGTATTTAGCGATGGCTGTGTAGATATTTCCATGTTTATACAGATGACAGTGTAGATATTTCCATGTTTATACAGATGGTGGTGTAGATATTCTCATGTTTATAGAGAAGACTTTGTTGGTATTTAAAGTTTATGCAGATGGCGGTGTAGATATTTCCATGTTTATAGAGATAGCCATGTTGATATTTCCATGTATATACAGAGAGTGGTGTAGACATTTCCATGTTCATAGAGATAGCGGTGCAGACATTTCCGTCTTCATACAGATAGCAGTGAAGATATTTCCATGTTTATAAAAATGACTGTGTAGATATCTCCATGTTTATAAAGATAGTGGTGTAGATATTTCCATGTGTATAAAGATGGCGGTGTAGATATTTCCCTATTTATACTGATGGCGGTGTAGATATTTGCATGTTTATTCAGATCGCGGTGTAGATATTTCCATGTTTATGCAGATGGCGGTGTAGATATTTCCATGTTTATAGAGATGGCAGTGAAGATATTTCTATGTTTATAGAGATTGCGGTGTAGATATTTCCATGTTTATAGAGATGGCGGTGTAAGTATTTCCATGTTTATAGAGATAGCGGTGTAGAAATTTCCATGTTTATACACATAGCGGTGTAGATATTTCCATGTTTACAGATAGCGGTGTTGGTATTTCCATGTTTATACAGATAGCGGTGTAGATATTTCCATGTTTATAGAGCTCGCGGTGTAGATATTAACATCTTCATACAGATGACATTGTAAATATTTCCATGTTTATTCAGATACCGGTGTAGATATTTCCATGCTTATACAGATGAGTGTGTAGAAATTTCCATGATTATACAAATGGCGGTGTAGTTATTTCCATGTTTATAGAGATAGCGTTGTAGATATTTCCATGTTTATACAGATAGCGGTGTAGATATTTCCATGTTTATAGCGATAGCGGTGTAGATATTTCCATATTCATACAATTATCATTGAAGGTATTTCCATTTTTATACAGATGGCGATGTAGATATTTCCATGTATATAGATATAGCTGTGTAGATATCTCCATGTTTATACAGATAGTGATGTAGATATTTCCATGTGTATAAAGATGGCGGTGCAGATATTTCCCTATTTATACACATGGCGGTGTAGATATTTGCATGTTTATACAGATCACGGTGTAGATATTTGCATGTTTCCACAGATAGCGGTGTAGATATTTCCATCGTTGCACAGATTGTGCTGTAGATATTTCAATATTTACACAGATAGTGGTATAGATATTTTCATATTTACACAGATAGTGTTGTATATATTTGCATGTTTATACAGATACCGGTGTAGATATTTCCATGTTTTTACAGATAGCGGTGTAGATATTTCCATGTTCATAGAGATGATGGTGTAGATATTTCTATGTTTACAGAGATAGCGATGTAGATATTTCCATGTTTATAGAGATGGCGTTGTAATATTTCCATGTGTATAGAGATAGCAGTGTAGATATTTCAATGTTTATAAACATAGCGTTGTTGATATTTCCATGTTTACAGATAGCGGTGTTGGTATTTCCATGTTTATGCTGCTCACGGTGTAGATATTTTCATGTTTACAAAGATAGCAGTGTAGATAATTCCATCTTTGCTCAGATTGCGGTGTAGATATTTCCATGTTTATACAGATAGCGGTGTACATATTTCCATGTTTACACAGATAGTGGTGTAGATAGTTTCATGTTTATACAGATAGCGGTGTAGATATTTCCATGTGTATACAGATAGCGGTGGAGATATTTCCATGTTTCTACCGATAGCGTTGTAGATATTTCCATGTTTACAGATGGCGGTGTACATATTTCCATGTTTACACAGATTGCGGTGTACATATTTCCAAGTTTATGCAGATTTCCATGTTTGCAGAGATAGCAGTGTTGATATTTCCATCTTTGCACAAAATGCAGTGTAGATATTTCCATCTTTACACAGATAGAGGTGTAGATATTTCCAAGTTTACACAGAGAGCTGTGTAGATATTTCCATTTTTCCGTAGATAGCATTTTAGATATTTCCATGTTTACACAGATAGCGGTGGAGATATTTCCATGTTTAAACAGATAGCGATGTACATATTTCCATGTTTATACAGATAGCGGTGTAGATATTTCCATGTTTATGGAGATAGCGGTGTAGATATGTCCATGTTTATACAGATGGCTGTGTAGATATTTAAATGTATATACAGATGGCAGTGTAGATATTTCCATGTTTATAGAAACGGTGGTGAAGATATTTCCATGTTTATACAGATGACTGTGTATATATTTGCATGTTTATACAGATAGCGGTGTAGATATTTCTATGTTTATACAGATAGCGGTGTAGGTATTTCCATGTTTTCAGAGATTGCGGTATAGTAATTTCCATGTTTATACAGATGGTTGTGTAGGTATTTCCATGTTCATACAGATAGCGGAGTAGGTATTTCCATGTTTATACGGATAGCGGTGTAGATATTTCCATGTTTCCACAGATAACGTTGTAGATATTTCCATGTTTATAGAGATAGCGGTTTATGTATTTCTATGTTTACACAGATAGCGTTGTATATATTTCTAAATTTATAGAGATAGCGGTTTAGATATTTCCAAGATTATACAGACAGCGGTGTAGACATTTCCATGTTTATAGAGATAGCAGTGTAGGTATTTCCATTTTTAACGATATAGTGGTGTAGGTATTTCCATGTTTATACAGATATCGGTGTAGATATTTCCATGTTTATACAGATAGCGGTGTAGTAATTTCCAAGTTTATAGAGATTGCGGTGTAGATATTTCCATGTTTATACTGATGTCCGTGTAGATATTTCCATGTGTGTACGAATTGCGGTGTAGGTATTTCCATGTTTATACTGATGTCCGTGTAGATATTTCCATGTGTGTACGAATGGCAGTGTAGATATTTCCATGTTTATACAGATGACTGAGTAGATATTTCCAGGTTTATACAGATGGCGTTGTAGATATTTCCATGTTTATACAGATGGCGATGTAGGTATTTAGATGTTTATGCAGATGGCGGTGTAGATATTTCCATGTTTATAGAGATAGAAGTGTAGATATTTCCATATTTACACAGAAAGCGGTGTAGATATTTCCAAGTTTATACAGGTGAGTGTGTAGATATTTCCATCTTTTTAAAAATGGCGGTGTTGATATTTCCATGTTTATACAGATGGCGGTGTAGATATTTCCATGATTATAAAGATAGCGGTGTAGATATTTCCATGTTTATAGAGATAGCGGTGTAGAAATTTCCATGTTTATACAGATAGCGATGCAGATATTTCCAGGTTTATACAGATAGCGGTGTAGATATTTCCATGTTTATACAGATAGTGGGGTAGGTATTTCCATGCTTATACAGATAGCAGTGTACATACTTCCATGAGTATGCAGATAGCGGTGGAGATATTTCCATGTTAATACAGATAGCGGTGGAGATATTACCATGTTTATACAGACAGCGGTGTAGATATTTCCAAGTTTATACAAATCGTGGTGTATATATTTCCATGTTTATTCAGATAGCGGTGTAGATATTTCCATGTTTATACCGATAGCGGTATAAGTATTTCCATGTTTATAGAGATAGCGGTGTAGATAATTTCATGTTTATACAGATGGTGGTGTAGATATTTCCATGTGTATATGGATGGCAGTATAGATATTTCCATGTGTACACAGATGGAGGTGTAGATATTTCCATGTTTATACAGATGACTGTGAAGATATTTCCATGTTTTTACAGATGGTGATGTAGATATTTCCATGTTTATAGATATTGCTGTGTAGATATTTGCATGTTTATACAAATGGCACTGTAGATATTTCCATGTTTATACAGATAGTGTTGTAGTTATTTCCATGTTTATACAGATGGCTCTGTAGGTATTTCCATGTTTATACAGATGGTGGTGTAGATATTTCCATGTTTGTAGAGATAGCCATGTAGATATTTCTATGTTTATACAGATAGCGGTGTAGACATTTCCATGTTTATAAATATAGCAGTGTATATATTTCCATATTTATACAGATAGCGGTGTATATATTTCCGTGTTTATTCTGGTAGCAGTGGAGATATTTCCATGTTTATACAGATAGCAGTGTAGATATTTCCATATTTACACAGATGGTGGTGTAGATACTTCCATGTTTACACAGATAGCTTTGTAGATATTTCCATGTTTATACAGATAGCGGTGTACATATTTCCATGTTTATACAGATAATGGCTTAGATGTTTACATGTTTATACAGATACCAGTGGAGATATTTCCATGTTTATGCAGATAGCGGTGTATATATTTCCATGTTTATAGAGATAACGGTGTAGATAATTCAATATTTATACAGATAGCGGTGTAGAGATTTCCATGTTTATTCAGATGACGGTGAAGATATTTCCATGTTTATACAGATGACGGTGTAGATATAACCATGTTTATACTGATAGCGGTGTAGATATTTCCATGTTTATACAGATAGCGGTGTAGATATTTCCATGTTCATACAGATGGCAGTGTAGATATTTCCATGTTTATGCAGATGGCATTGTAGGTATTTCCATGTTTATACAGATGGAGGTGTAGATATTTCCATGTTTATACAGATGACAGGGTAGATATATCCATGTTTTAACAGATTATGGTGTAGATATATCCATGTTTCTACAGATAACGGTGTGGCTATTTCCATGTTTATACAGATAGTGGTGTAGATATTTCCATGTTTATACAGATGACTATGTAGGTATTTTCATGTTTTTACAGATGGCGGTGTAGATATTTCCACGTTTACAGAGATAGCCAAGTAGATATTTTCATGTTTATACAGATAGCGGTGTAGACATTTCCATGGTCATAGAGATAGCGGTGTAGATATTTCCATATTTATACAGATAGCAGTGTAGATATTTCCATGTTTATAGAGATAGCAGTGTAGCTATTTCCATATTTATACAGATAGCGGTGTAGATATTTCCATGTTTATACAGATAGCAGTGTAGGTATTTCCATGTTTACAGAGATAGCGGAGTAGATATTTCCATCTTTGCACTGATTGCGGTGTAGATATTTCCATCTTTACACAGATAGCGGTGTACATATTTCCATGTTTATACAGATGGCTGTGTAGATGTTTCCATGTTTATGCACATGGCGGTGTAGATATTTCCATGTTTATACAGATGACTGTCTAGCTATTTCCATGTTTATAGAGATAGCGGTGTAGATATTTCCATATTTATACAGATGGTGATGTAGATATTTCCATCTTAATACAGATGGCAGTGTAGATATTTCCATGTTTATACAGATGGCAGTGTAGATATTTCCATGTTTATAAAGATAGCTGTGTAGATACTTCCATGTTTATAGAGATGCCAGTGTAGATATTTTCATATTTATAGAGATGGCGGTGTAGATATTTCCTTGTTTACAGAGATAGCGATGTAGATATTTCCATGTTCATACAGATAGCGGTGTAGGTATTTCCATGTTTCTGCAGATAGCGGTGTAGGTATTTCCATGTTTACAGAGATAGAGGTGTAGGTATTTCCATGTTTATACAGATGGCTGTGTAGATATTTCCATGTGTATAGATATGGCTGTCTAGATATTTCCATGTTTATTGAGATGGTGGTGTAGATATTTACATGTTTATACAGATTACTGTGTAGATATTTGCATGTTCATACAGATGTCGGTGTAGTTATTTCCATGATAATAGAGATAGCGGTGTAGATATTTCCATGTTTATTGATATAGCGGTGTAGATATTTCCATGTTTATACAGATAGCGGTGTAGATATTTCCATGTTTACCGAGATAGCGGTGTAGATATTTCCATCTTTGCACAGACTGCGGTGTAGGTATTTCCATATTTACACAGAGAGCGGTGTAGATATTTCCAAGTTTACACAGATAGCTGTGTAGATACTTCCACGTTTGCACAGATAGCGTTGAAAATATTTCAATGTTTATACAGATAGCGGTGTAGATATTTCCACGTTTATTCAGATAGCATTGTAGATATTTCCACGTTTATACAGATAGCGGTGTAGATATTTCCACGATTATATAGATAGTGGTGTAGATATTTCCATCTTTATAGAGATAGCGGTGTATATATTTCCATGTTTACACAGATAGCGGTGTAGATATTTCCATGTTTACACAGATAGCGGTGTAGATATTTCCATGTTCATACAGACGGTGGTGTAGATTTTTCCATGTTATAGAGATAGCGATGTAGGTAATTCCATGTTTATAGTGATAGCGGTGCTGATATTTCCATGTTTATACAGGTAGCGGTGTAGATATTTCCATGTTTATATGGATAGCGGTGTTGATATTTCCATGTTTAAGGGGATAGTGGTGTAGATGCTTCCATGTTTATACAGATAGCGGTGTAGGTATTTCCATTTTTATACAGTTAGCGGTGTAGATATTTCCATGTTCATAGACATGGCTTTGTAGATATTTCCATGTTTATACAAATGGCAGTGTAGATATTTCCAAGTTTATGCAAAAGGCGGTGTAGATATTTCCATGTTTATAAAGATGTTGGTGTAGATATTTTCATGTTTATAGAGGTATCGGTTTAGATATTTCCATGTTTATACCGATAGCGGTGTAGACATTTCCATGTTTATAGAGATAGCGGTGTAGATATTTCCATATTTATACAGATAGCGGTGTAGATATTTCCATGTTTATACAGATAGCGGTGTAGATATGTCCATGCTTATGCAGATATCGGTGTAGATATTTCCATGTTTATAGATATGGCGGTGTAGGTATTTCCATATTTATAGAGATAGTGGTTTAGATATTTCCATGTTTATACCACTCACGGTATAGATATTTCCATCTTTATACAGATGGCAGTGTAGATGTTTCCATGTTTATACAGAAAGCGGTGTAGATATTTCCACTTTTATACAGATGTCGATGTAGTTAGTTCCATGATTATGGAGATGGCGGTGTAGATATTTTCATGTTCATAGAGATGGCGGTGTAGATATTTCCATGTTTATTGAGATTGCGGAGTAGATATTTCCATGTTTTTAGAGATAGCTGTGTAGGTATTTCCATGTTTATAGAGATTGCAGTGTAGATATTTCCATGTTTATACAGATGGCTGTGTAGATATTTCCATCTGTATACAGACGGCAATGTATATATTTCCATGTTTATTGAGATGGTGGTGTAGATAATTCCATGTTTGTAGACATAGTGGTGTAGATATTTCCATATTTATACAGATAGCGGTTTAGATATTTCCATGTTTTTACAGATCCTGTTGTAGATATTTCCATGTTTATACAGATAGCGGTGTAGATATTTCCAAGTTTACACAGATAGCTGTGTTGATATTTACATGTTTACAGAGATACTTTTGTAGATTTTCCATGTTTATACAGATAGCGGTGTAGATATTTCCATGTTTATACAGATAGCGGTGTCAATATTTGCATGTTTATACAGACAGCGGTGGAGATATTTCCATCTTTATGCAGATAGCGATGTAGACATTTCCATGTTTACACAGATAGCGGTGTAGGTATTTCCATGTTTACACAGATAGCGGTGTAGATATTTCCAAGTTTACACAAATGGCGGTATAGGTGTTTGCATGTTTATACCGATGGCGGTGTTGATAATTCCATATTTATACAAATGGCGGTTCAGATATTTCCATGTTTATACAGATAGTGGTGTGGCTATTTCCATGTTTATACATATAACGGTGTACCTATTTCCATACTTATACAGATGGCGGTGTAGATATTTTCATGTTTATACAGATGGTGGGGTAGATATTTCCATGTTTATAAAGATGACTGTGTAGGTATTTCCATGTTTATACAGATTACGTTGTAGGTATTTCCATGTTTATACAGATGGCGGTGTAGATATTTCCATGTTTATACAGATGACGGTGTAGATATTTCCATGTTTATACAGATAGCGCTATAGATAATTCCAAGTTTATACAGATGGTGGTGTAGATATTTCCAAGTTTGCATAGATAGTGGTGTAGATATTTCCATGTTTATACAGATAGCAGTGCAGATATTTCCATCTTCATACAGATGACCATGTAGATATTTCCATGTTTATACAAATGACTGTGCAGTTATTTCCACGTTTATACAGATGGCAGTGTAGATATTTCCACGTTCATACAGATGCTGGTGTAGATATTTCCATGTTTATATAGATGACTGTGTAGGTATTTACAGGCTTATACAGATGGCGGTGTAGATATTTCCATCTTTATAGAGATAGCCATGTAGATATTTCCATGTTTATACAGATAGCGGTGTAGAAATTTCCATGTTTATAGAGATAGCAGTGTAGATATTTCCATATTTATACAGATAGCTTGGTAGATATTTCCATGTATATACAGAAAGCTGTGTAGATATTTCCATGTTTATACAGATAGCAGTGCAGTTATTTCCAAGTTTATACAGATCGCGGTGTAGATATTTCCATGTTTATTCAGATAGCGGTGTAGATATTTCCATGTTTATACTGGTAGCGGTGTAGCTATTTCCATGTTTATACAGATAGCGGTGTTGGTATTTCCATGTTTATTCAGATAGCGGTGTAGATATTTCCATGTTTATCCAGGTCGCGGTGTAGATGTTTACGTTTTTATACAGATGGCAGTGTAGATAATTCCATGTTTATACAGATGGTGTTGTAGATACTTCCATGTTTATGGAGATGGAAGTGTAGATATTTACATGTTTATAGAGATGGTGGTGTAGATGTTTCCATGTTTATAGAGATAGTGGTGTAGATAATGCCATGTTTATAGAGATAGCTGTGTAGGTAATTCCATGTTTACAAAGATAGTGGTGTAGTTATTTCCATGTTGGTAGAGATGGATGTGTAGATATTTCCATGTGTATACAGATGGCAGTGTAGGTATTTCCATGTGTACACAGATGGCAGTGTAGATATTTCCAAGTTTATACAGATGGTGGTGTAGATATTTCCATGTTTACAGACGACTGTGTAGATATTTCCATGTTTATACAGATCACTGTGTAGATATTTCCATGTTTTTACAGATGGTGGTGTAGATATTTCCATGTTTATAGAGACAACGGTGTAGATATTTCCATATTTATACAGATGGCGGTGTATATATTTCTGTCTTTATACAGATACCGGTGTGGGTATTTCCATATTTATACAGATGGCAGTGAAGAGATTTCCATGTTTACACAGATAGCAGTGTAGATTTTTCCATGTTTATACTGATGGAGTTGTAGATATTTCCATGTTTATGAAGATGACTTTGTACATATTTCCATGTTTTTACAAATGGTGGTGTAGATATTTCCATGTTTATAGAGATGGCAGTGTGGATATTTCCATGATTATACAAATGCCGGTGTTGATATTTCCATGTTTATAGAGATGGCATTGTAGATATTTCCATGTTTATACAGATGGTGTAGATATTTAGATGTTTATGCAGATGGCGGTGTAGATATTTCGAAATTTAGAGAGATAGCGGTGTAGATATTTCCATATTTATACAGAAAGCGGTGTAGATATTTCCATGTTTATACAGATGACGGTGTAGATATTTCCATGTTTATGCAGATAACGGTGTAGATATTTCCATGTTTATACAGATAGTGGTGTAGATATTTCCATGTTTATAGATATAGCGGTGTAGGTAATTCCATGTTTATAGAGATAGCGGTGTAGTTATTTCCATGTTGATACAGATGGCTGTGTAGATATTTCCATGTGTATACAGATTGCAGTGTAGTTATTTCCATGTGTACACAGATGTCAGTGTAGTTATTTCCAAGTTTATACAGATGGGGTTGTAGATATTTCCATGTTTATACAGATGACTCTGAAGATATTTCCATGTTCTTACAGATGGCGGTGCAGTTATTTCGATGTTTATAGAGACAGCGGTGTAGATATTTCCATATTTATACAGAAAGCGGTGTAGATATTTCCAAGTTTATACAGATGACGATGTAGATTTTTCCACGTTTTTCAGATGCTGGTGCAGATATTTTCATGTTTGAAGAGATAGCAGTGCAGTTATTTCTATGTTTATGCAGATAGCGATGTAGATATTTCCATGTTTATGGAGATAGCGGTGTAATTATTTCCATATTTATACATATAGCGGTGTAGATAATTCCACGTTTATACAGATAGAGGTGTTGATATTCCCATGTTTATACAGATAGCGGTGTAGATATTTCCATGTTTATAAAGACAGGAGGGGAGATATTTCCATGTTTATACAGATAGCGGTGTAGATATTTCCAGGTTTATAGAGATAGCGGTGTAGATATTTCCATGTTTATAGAGATAGCGGGGTAGATATTTCCATGTTAATACAGATGGCAGTGTAGATGTTAACATGTGTATACACATGGCAGTGTAGATATTTCCATGTTTATACAGATGGAGGTGTAGATATTTCCATGTTTATACAGATGACTGTGTAAATATTTCCAGGTTTTTACAGATGGCAGTGTAGATATTTCCATGTTTATACAGATGGCGGTTTGGCTATTTCCATGTTTATACAGATAACGGTCTAGCTATTTCCATATTTATAGAGATGGCTGTGCAGATATTTCCATGTTTATACAGATGGCGGTGTAGATATTTCCATGTTTGTATAGATGACGGTGTAGATATTTCCATGTTTATACACATGGCGGTGTAGATATTTCCATATTTTTACAGATAGCTGTGTAAAAATTTCCATGTTTATACAGATGGTGGTGTAGATATTTCCATGTTTACACAGACAGCGGTGTAGATATTTCCATCTTTTTCACAGATTGCGGTGTAGAAATTTTCATCTTTACACAGGTAGTGGTGTAGATTTTTCCATGTTTATAGAGATTGCGGTGTAGATATTTCCACATTTACACAGATAACGGTGTAGCTATTTCCATATTTATAGAGATGGCTGAGTAGATAATTCCATGTTTATATAGACGGCGGTGTAGACAATTCCATGTTTATACAGATAGCGGTGTAGATATTTCCATGTGTATACAGATGGCAGTGTAGATATTTCCATGTTTATACAGATGAAAGTGCGAATGTTTCCATGTTTACAAACATGACTGTGTAGATATTTCCATTTTTATACAGATGGCAGTGTAGATATTTCCATGTTTATACAGATTGTGGTGTGGCTACTTCCGTGATTATACAGATAGAAGTGTAGCTATTTCCATGTTTATAAAGATAGCGGTTTAGATATTTCCATGTTCATACTGATGGATGTGTAGATATTTCCATGTTTATACAGATGACTGCGTACATATTTCCATGTTTTTACAGATGGCGGTGTAGATATTTCCATGTTTATACAGACAGCAGAGTGGATATTTCCATGATTATACAGGTGGCGATGTTGATATAAACATGTATATAAAGATGGCGGTATAGATATTTCCATGTTTATGGAGATGGCGGTGGAGATATTTAGGTGTTTATGCGGATGGCGGTGAAGATATTTCAAAGTTTATAGAGATAGCGGTGTAGATATTTCCATGTTTATACAGAAAGCTGTGTAAATATTTCCATGTTTATACAGATGACTGGGTGGATATTTCCACGTTTATACAGATGGCGGTGTAGATATTTCCATGTTTATAGAGATAGCGGTGTAGTTATTTCTATGTTTATACAGATAGCGATGTAGATAATTCCATGCTTATAGAGATAGCGGTGTAGTTATTTCCACATTTATACATATAGCGGTGAAGTTATTTCCATATTTATACATATAGAGGTGTAGATATTTCCATGATCATACAGACAGCGTTGTAGATATTTCCATGTTTATACAGATAGCGGTGTGGCTATTTCCATTTTTATACAGATAGCGGTGTAGCTATTTCCATGTTTATAGAGATTGCTGCGTAGATTTTTCCATGTTTATACCTATGGCAGTGTAGATATTTCCATTATTATACAGATGCTGGTGTAGGTATTTCCATGGTTATAGAGATGACTGCGTCGGTATTTCCAGGTTTATACAGATGGCGGTGTAGATATTTCCATGTTTACATAGATGGCGATGTAGATATTTCCTTGTTTATAGAGATAGCGTGTTAGGTATTTCCATGTTTATACAGATAGCTGTTTACGTATTTCCATGTTTATACAGATAGCGGTGCTGTTATTTCCATGTTGATACAGATAGCTGTGTAGATATTTCCATGTTTATACAGCTCGCGGTGTATATATTTACATCTTTATACAGATGGCAGTGTAGATAGTTCCATGTTTATGGAGATGGCAGTGTAGATATTTTCGTGTTTATAGAGGTGGCGGTGTAGTTATTTCCATGTTTGTAGAGATAGTGGTGTAGATATTTCCATGTTTATAGAGATAGCGGTGTTGGTATTTCCATGTTTATAGAGATACCAGTGTAGATATTACCATGTTAATTGAGATAGCGGTGCAGGTATTTCCATGTTTATAGAGATAGTGGTGTAGATATTTCCATGTTTATACAGATGGCTGTGTAGATATTTCCATGTGTATACAGATGGCAGTGTAGGTATTTCCAAGTTTATACAGATGGTATTGCAGATTCTTGATGTTTATACAGATGACTTTGTAGATATTTCCATGCTTTTATAGATGGCGGTGTAGATATTTCCATGTTTACAGAGATAGCGTTGTAGATATTTCCATGTTTATATAGATGGCGATATATATATTTTCTTGTTTATGTAGATGGTGTTGTAGATATTTCCATGTTTACAGGGATGGCGGTGTATATATTTCCATGTTTATAGTGCAAGCGGTGTAGATATTTCCATGTTTATAGAGATAGCGGTGTAGATATTTCCATGTTTATACAGCTCGCAGTGTAGATATTTACATCTTTATAGAGATAGCGGTGTAATTATTTCTATGTTTATACAAATAGCGTTGTAGATATTTCCATGTTTAGAGAGATTGCAGTGTAGTTATTTCCATATTTATACATATAGCGCTGTAGAAATTTCCATGTTTATACAAATAGCGGTGTAGATATTTCCATGTTTATACAGATAGCCGTGTAGATACTTCCATGCTTATATAGATAGTGGTGGAGATAGTTCCATGTTTATACAGATAGCGGTGTAAATATTTCCATGTGTATACACATGGCAGTGTAGGTATTTCCATGTTTATACAAATGGAGGTGTAGATATTTCCATGTTTATTCAGATGACTGTGTAGATATATCCTTGTTTTTACAGATGGCAGTGTAGATATTTCCATGTTTATACAGATAGCGATGTGGATATTTCCATGTTTATACAGATAACGGTGTAGCTATTTCCATATTTATAGAGATGGCTGTGTAGAGGTTTCCATGTTTATACAGATAGCGATGTAGATATCTCGATGTTTATACAGATAGCGGTGTAGATATTTCCATGTTTACAGAGATAGTGGTGTAGATATTTCCATCTTTGCACAGATTGCGGTGCAGATATTTCCATGTTTACACAGATAGCTCTGTAGATATTTCCATGTTTACACAGATAGCGTTGTAGTTATTTCCATGTTTATACAGATAGCAGTGTAGACACTTCCATGTTTATACAGATAGCGGTGGAGATGTTTCCATGTTTAAAAAGATAGCGGTGTAGCTATTTCCACGTTTATACATATGGTGGTGTAGATATTTCCATGTTTATAGAGATGGCGGTGTAGATATTATCATGTTTATAGAGATGACGGTGTAGGAATTTCCTTGTTTATAGAGATTACGGTGTAGATATTTCCAAGTTTATAGAGGTAGCGGTTTAGGTATTTCCATGTGTATAGAGATAGCGGTGTAGATGTTTCCATGTTTATACTGATGGCTGTGTAGATATTTCCATGTGTATACAGATGGCAGTGTAGATAATTCCATGTTTATAGAGATGGTGGTGTAGATATTTCCATGTTTATACAGATGACTGTGTTGATATTTCCATGTTTATACACATGGTGGTGTAGATATTTCCATGTTTATAGAGATAGTGGTGTAGATATTTCCATGTTTATCCAGATAGCAGTGCAGATATTTCCAAGTTTATAGAGATAGCGGTGTAGATATTGCCATTTTTTACACAGATAGCTGTGTTATATTTCCATGTTTATACAGATGACGGTGAAGATATTTCCATGTTTATACAGACACCGGTGTAATATTTCCATGTTTATATAGATGACGGTGTAGATATTTCAATGTTTATACACATGGCGGTGTAGATTTTTTCATGTTTATACAGATAGCGGTGTAGATATTTGCATGTTCATACAGATAGCAGAGTAGATATTTCCATGTATTTAGCGATGGCTGTGTAGATATTTCCATGTTTATACAGATGACAGTGTAGATATTTCCATGTTTATACAGATGGTGGTGTAGATATTCTCATGTTTATAGAGAAGACTTTGTTGGTATTTAAAGTTTATGCAGATGGCGGTGTAGATATTTCCATGTTTATAGAGATAGCCATGTTGATATTTCCATGTATATACAGAGAGTGGTGTAGACATTTCCATGTTCATAGAGATAGCGGTGCAGACATTTCCGTCTTCATACAGATAGCAGTGAAGATATTTCCATGTTTATAAAAATGACTGTGTAGATATCTCCATGTTTATAAAGATAGTGGTGTAGATATTTCCATGTGTATAAAGATGGCGGTGTAGATATTTCCCTATTTATACTGATGGCGGTGTAGATATTTGCATGTTTATTCAGATCGCGGTGTAGATATTTCCATGTTTATGCAGATGGCGGTGTAGATATTTCCATGTTTATAGAGATGGCAGTGAAGATATTTCTATGTTTATAGAGATTGCGGTGTAGATATTTCCATGTTTATAGAGATGGCGGTGTAAGTATTTCCATGTTTATAGAGATAGCGGTGTAGAAATTTCCATGTTTATACACATAGCGGTGTAGATATTTCCATGTTTACAGATAGCGGTGTTGGTATTTCCATGTTTATACAGATAGCGGTGTAGATATTTCCATGTTTATAGAGCTCGCGGTGTAGATATTAACATCTTCATACAGATGACATTGTAAATATTTCCATGTTTATTCAGATACCGGTGTAGATATTTCCATGCTTATACAGATGAGTGTGTAGATATTTCCATGATTATACAAATGGCGGTGTAGTTATTTCCATGTTTATAGAGATAGCGTTGTAGATATTTCCATGTTTATACAGATAGCGGTGTAGATATTTCCATGTTTATAGCGATAGCGGTGTAGATATTTCCATATTCATACAATTATCATTGAAGGTATTTCCATTTTTATACAGATGGCGATGTAGATATTTCCATGTATATAGATATAGCTGTGTAGATATCTCCATGTTTATACAGATAGTGATGTAGATATTTCCATGTGTATAAAGATGGCGGTGCAGATATTTCCCTATTTATACACATGGCGGTGTAGATATTTGCATGTTTATACAGATCACGGTGTAGATATTTGCATGTTTCCACAGATAGCGGTGTAGATATTTCCATCGTTGCACAGATTGTGCTGTAGATATTTCAATATTTACACAGATAGTGGTATAGATATTTTCATATTTACACAGATAGTGTTGTATATATTTGCATGTTTATACAGATACCGGTGTAGATATTTCCATGTTTTTACAGATAGCGGTGTAGATATTTCCATGTTCATAGAGATGATGGTGTAGATATTTCTATGTTTACAGAGATAGCGATGTAGATATTTCCATGTTTATAGAGATGGCGTTGTAATATTTCCATGTGTATAGAGATAGCGGTGTAGATATTTCAATGTTTATAAACATAGCGTTGTTGATATTTCCATGTTTACAGATAGCGGTGTTGGTATTTCCATGTTTATGCTGCTCACGGTGTAGATATTTTCATGTTTACAAAGATAGCAGTGTAGATAATTCCATCTTTGCTCAGATTGCGGTGTAGATATTTCCATGTTTATACAGATAGCGGTGTACATATTTCCATGTTTACACAGATAGTGGTGTAGATAGTTTCATGTTTATACAGATAGCGGTGTAGATATTTCCATGTGTATACAGATAGCGGTGGAGATATTTCCATGTTTCTACCGATAGCGTTGTAGATATTTCCATGTTTACAGATGGCGGTGTACATATTTCCATGTTTACACAGATTGCGGTGTACATATTTCCAAGTTTATGCAGATTTTCATGTTTGCAGAGATAGCAGTGTTGATATTTCCATCTTTGCACAAAATGCAGTGTAGATATTTCCATCTTTACACAGATAGAGGTGTAGATATTTCCAAGTTTACACAGAGAGCTGTGTAGATATTTCCATTTTTCCGTAGATAGCATTTTAGATATTTCCATGTTTACACAGATAGCGGTGGAGATATTTCCATGTTTAAACAGATAGCGATGTACATATTTCCATGTTTATACAGATAGCGGTGTAGATATTTCCATGTTTATGGAGATAGCGGTGTAGATATGTCCATGTTTATACAGATGGCTGTGTAGATATTTAAATGTATATACAGATGGCAGTGTAGATATTTCCATGTTTATAGAAACGGTGGTGAAGATATTTCCATGTTTATACAGATGACTGTGTATATATTTGCATGTTTATACAGATAGCGGTGTAGATATTTCTATGTTTATACAGATAGCGGTGTAGGTATTTCCATGTTTTCAGAGATTGCGGTATAGTAATTTCCATGTTTATACAGATGGTTGTGTAGGTATTTCCATGTTCATACAGATAGCGGAGTAGGTATTTCCATGTTTATACGGATAGCGGTGTAGATATTTCCATGTTTCCACAGATAACGTTGTAGATATTTCCATGTTTATAGAGATAGCGGTTTATGTATTTCTATGTTTACACAGATAGCGTTGTATATATTTCTAAATTTATAGAGATAGCGGTTTAGATATTTCCAAGATTATACAGACAGCGGTGTAGACATTTCCATGTTTATAGAGATAGCAGTGTAGGTATTTCCATTTTTAACGATATAGTGGTGTAGGTATTTCCATGTTTATACAGATATCGGTGTAGATATTTCCATGTTTATACAGATAGCGGTGTAGTAATTTCCAAGTTTATAGAGATTGCGGTGTAGATATTTCCATGTTTATACTGATGTCCGTGTAGATATTTCCATGTGTGTACGAATGGCAGTGTAGATATTTCCATGTTTATACAGATGACTGAGTAGATATTTCCAGGTTTATACAGATGGCGTTGTAGATATTTCCATGTTTATACAGATGGCGATGTAGGTATTTAGATGTTTATGCAGATGGCGGTGTAGATATTTCCATGTTTATAGAGATAGAGGTGTAGATATTTCCATATTTACACAGAAAGCGGTGTAGATATTTCCAAGTTTATACAGGTGAGTGTGTAGATATTTCCATCTTTTTAAAAATGGCGGTGTTGATATTTCCATGTTTATACAGATGGCGGTGTAGATATTTCCATGTTTATAGAGATAGCTGTGTAGATATTTCTATCTTCATATAGATAGCCCTGTAGATATTTCCTTGTTTATGTAGATGGCTGTGTAGGTATTTCCATGTTTATGGAGATGGCAGAGTATATATTTCCATGTTTGTAGAGATAGCGTTGCTGATATATCCATGTTTATGGAGATAGCGGTGTAGGTATTTCCCTGTTTATAGAGATAGCGGTGTAGATATTTCCATGTTTATACAGATAGCAGTGTAGATATTTCCATGTTTATACAGGTAGCAGTGTTTGTATTTCCATGTTTATACACATAGCGGTGTAGATACTTCCTTGTTTATACAGTTCGGGGTGTAGATATTTACATCTTTATAAAGATGGAAGTGCAGATATTTCCATGTTTATACAGATGGCGATGTAGATATTTCCATGTTTATACAGATAGCCGTGTAGATATTTCCAAGTGTATACAGATAGTGGTGTAGTTATTTCCATGTTTATACAGATAGCGGTGTTGGTATTTCCATGTTTATACAGATAGCGGTGTAGATATTTCCATGTTTAATCAGCTCACGTTGTTGATATTTCCATCGTTATACTGATGGCAGTGTAGATATTTCCATGTTTATACAGATATTGGTATCATTATTTCCATGTTTACACAAATGGTGGTGTAGATATTACCATCTTTATGGAGATGGTGGTGTAGATATTTTCATGTTTATAGAGATGGCGGTGTGGATATTTCCATGTTTATAGAGATTGCGCTGTAGATATTTCCATGTTTATAGAGATAGCGGTGTAGGTATTTCCATGTGTATAGAGATAGCGGTGTAGATGTTTCCATGTTTATACTGATGGCTGTGTCGGTATTTCCATTTGTATACCGATGGCAGTGTTGATATTTCCATGTTTATAGGGATGGTGGTTTAGATATTTCCATGTTTATACAGATGACGGTGTAGATATTTCCATGTTTATACAGATGTCGGTGTAGATATTTCCATGTTTATACAGATTGCGGTGAAGATATTTCCATGTTTATACAGATAGCGGTGTTGATATTTTCATGGTTATACAGATAGCGGAGTAGATTTTCCATTTTTATGCACATAGCGGTGGAGATATTTCCATTTTTATACAGATGGCGGAGTAGATATTTCCATATTTATAGAGATGGCAGTGTAGATATTTCCAAGTTTATACAGATAGTGGTGTCGGTATTTCCATATTTATACAGATATCGGTGTAGTCATTTCCATGTTTATACAGAAAGCAGTGTAGGTATTTCCATGTTTATAGAGATAGCGGTGTAGATGTTTCCATGTTTATGCTGATAGCTGTCTAGGTATTTCCATGTGTATACAGATGGCAGTGTAGATATTTCCATGTTTATACTCACGGAGGTGTAGATATTTCCAAGTTTATACAGATGACTGTGTAGATATTTCCATGATTTTACAAATTGCGGTGTAGATATTTCCATGTTTATACAGAAGGCGGTGTAGTTATTTCCATGTTGATACAGATAGTGGTGAAGATATTTCCATGTTTATACAGTTAGCAGTGTTGAAATTCCCATGTTTATACTGATCGCTTTGTAGACATTTCCATCTTTCTACAGATGTCAGTGTAGATATTTCCAAGTTTATACAGATGGCAGTGTAGATATTTCCATGTTTATACAGATGTCTGTGTAGATATTTGAAGGTTTATACAGATAGCGTTGTAGATATTTCCATGTTTATACAGATAACTTTCTAAGTATTTCCATGTTTATACAGATGGCGGTGTAGGTATTTCAATGTTTATAGAGATAGCAGTGGAGATATTTCCATGTTTATAGAGGTAGCGGTGTGGATATTTCCATGTTTATACAGATAGGGGTGCAGATATTTCCATGTTTATAGAGATAGCGTTGTAGATATTTCCATGTTTATACAGATAGTTGTGTAGTTATTTCCATGTTTATATAGAGAGCGGTGTAGATATTTCCATATATGTACACATGGCTGTGTAGATATTTCCATGTTTATACAGATGGCGGTGTAGATATTTCAATGTTTATGGAGATAGTAGTGATATTTCCATGTTTATAGAGATAGCGGTGTAGATATTTCCACATTTATACTGATCGCGGTGTAGTTATTTCCATGTTTATAGAAATAGCGGTGCAGATATTTCCATGTTTGTACAGATGGCGGTGTTGATATTTCCATCTATACACAGATGACAGTGTAGAGATTTCCATGTTTATGCAGATGGCGGTGCAGATATTTCTATGGATATGTAGATGGAGGTGTAGATATTACTATGTATATACAGATAGCGATGTAGTTGTTTCCATGTTTATATAGAGAGCGGTGTAGATATTTCCATATATGTACACATGGCTGTGTAGATATTTCCATGTTTATACAGATGGCGGTGTAGATATTTCCATGTTTATACAGATAGCGGTGTAGATATTTCCATGTTTATACAGACTGCGGTGTAGATATTTCCATGTTTACACAGATGGCGGTGTAGATATTTCCATGTTTATAAAGATGGCGGTGTAGATATTTCCATGTTTATACAGATATCGGTGTAAATATTTCCATGTTTATACAGATCACGGTGTAGATATTTCCATGTTTATAGAGATTGCGGTGTATATATTTCCATGTTTATAAAGATAGCGGTGTAGATATTTCCATGTTTATACAGACCACGGTGTAGATATTTCCATGTTTACACAGATAGCGGTGCAGATATTTCCATGCTTGTACAGATTGCGGTGTTGTTATTGCCATCTATACACAGATGACCGTGTAGATATTTCCATGTTTATACAGATGGCGGCGCAGATATTTCTATGGATATGTAGATGGCGGTGTAGATATTTCCATGTATATACAGATAGCGGTGTAGTTATTTCCATGTTTATATAGAGAGCGGTGTAGATATTTCCATGTATGTACACATGGCTGTGTAGATATTTCCATGTTTATACAGATAACTTTGTAAGTATTTCCATGTTTGTACAGATGGCGGTGTAGATATTTCGATGTTTATAGAGATAGCAGTGGAGATATTTCCATGTTTATAGAGATAGCGGTGTAGACATTTCCACGTTTATACTGATCGCGGTGTAGTTATTTCCATGTTTTTAGAGATAGAGGTGTGGATATTTCCATGTTTATACAGATAGGGGTGTAGATATTTCCATGTTTATAGAGATGGCGTTGTAGTTATTTCCATGTTTATACAGATCACGGTGTAGATATTTCCTTGTTTATGCAAATAGCGGTGTAGTTATTTCCATGTTTATACAGATAGCGGTGTAGATATTTCCTTGTTTATACAAATAGCAGTGTAGATATTTCCATGTTTATGCAGATCACGGTGTAGATATTTCCTTTGTATACAAATAGCGGTGTAGTTATTTCCATGTTTATACAGATAGCGGTGTAGATATTTCCATGTATATACAGATGGCTGTGTAGATATTTCCATGTTTATACAGATGGCTGTGTACATATTTCCATGTTTATACAGATGACTTGTAGGTATTTCCATGTTTATACAGATGGCGGTGTAGATATTTCCATGTTTATAGAGATAGCTGTGTAGATATTTCCATGTTTCTACAGATAGCGGTGTAGATATTTCCATGTTTATGCAGATCGCGGTGTAGATATTTCAATGCTTATGCAGATCTCGGTGTAGATTATTTCCATCTTTATACAGATAGCGGTGTAGATATTTCCATGTTTATGCAGATCGTGGTGTAGATATTTCCATCTTTCTACAGATGGCATTGTAGATATTTCCATGTTTATACAGATGGCGGTGTAGATATTTCCATGTTTATATAGATGGCGGTGTAGATATTACCATGTTTATACAGATAGCAGTGTGGATATTTCCAGGTTTTTACAGATAGCGGTGTAGATATTTCCATGTTTATACAGATGGCGGTGTAGATATTTCCATGTTTATAGAGATGGCGGTGTAGATATTTCCATGTTTATACAGATATCGGTGTAAATATTTCCATGTTTATACAGATCACGGTGTAGATATTTCCATGTTTATAGAGATGGCGGTGTAAATATTTCCATGTTTATACAGATCGCGGTGTAGATATTTCCATGTTTTTGCAGATCGCGGTGTAGATATTTCCATGTTTATACAGATAGCGGTGTAGATATTTCCATGTTTTTAGAGATATTGGTGTAGATATTTCCATGTTTACACAGATTGCGGTGTAGATATTTCCATCTTTCTACAGATGGCATTGTAGATATTTCCATGTTTATACAGATGGCGGTGTAGATATTTCCATGTTTATATAGATGGTGGTGTAGATATTACCATGATTATAAAGATAGCGATGTAGATATTTCCAGGTTTATACAGATAGCGGTGTAGATATTTCCATGTTTATACAGATCGCGGTGTAGATATTTCCATGTTTATAGAGATGCCGGTGTAGATATTTCCATGTTTATACAGATATCGGTGTAAATATTTCCATGTTTATACAGATCACGGTGTAGATATTTCCATGTTTATAGAGATAGCGGTGTAGATATTTCCACGTTTATACTGATAGCGGTGTGGTTATTTCCATGTTTATAGAGATAGCGGTGTGGATATTTCCATGTTTATACACATAGGGTTGTAGATATTTCCATGTTTATAGAGATGGCGTTGTAGATATTTCCATGTTTATACAGATCACGGTGTAGATATTTCCTTGTTTATGCAAATAACGGTGTAGTTATTACCATGTTTATACAGATAGCGGTGTAGATATTTCCTTGTTTATACAAATAGCAGTGTAGATATTTCCATGTTTATGCAGATCACGGTGTAGATATTTCCTTTGTATACAAATAGCGGTGTAGTTATTTCCATGTTTATACAGATAGCGGTGTAGATATTTCCATGTATATACAGATGGCTGTGTAGATATTTCCATGTTTATACAGATGACTTGTAGGTATTTCCATGTTTCTACAGATAGCGGTGTAGATATTTCCATGTTTATGCAGATCGCGGTGTAGATATTTCAATGCTTATGCAGATCTCGGTGTAGATTATTTCCATCTTTATACAGATAGCGGTGTAGATATTTCCATGTTTATGCAGATCGTGGTGTAGATATTTCCATCTTTCTACAGATGGCATTGTAGATATTTCCATGTTTATACAGATGGCGGTGTAGATATTTCCATGTTTATATAGATGGCGGTGTAGATATTACCATGTTTATACAGATAGCAGTGTAGATATTTCCAGGTTTATACAGATAGCGGTGTAGATATTTCCATGTTTATACAGATGGCGGTGTAGATATTTCCATGTTTATAGAGATGGCGGTGTAGATATTTCCATGTTTATACAGATATCGGTGTAAATATTTCCATGTTTATACAGATCACGGTGTAGATATTTCCAGGTTTATAGAGATGGCGGTGAATATATTTCCATGTTTATACAGATCGCGGTGTAGATATTTCCATGTTTTTGCAGATCGCGGTGTAGATATTTCCATGTTTATACAGATAGCGGTGTAGATATTTCCATGTTTTGAGAGATATTGGTGTAGATATTTCCATGTTTACACAGATTGCGGTGTAGATATTTCCATCTTTCTACAGATGGCATTGTAGATATTTCCATGTTTATACAGATGGCGGTGTAGATATTTCCATGTTTATATAGATGGTGGTGTAGATATTACCATGATTATAAAGATAGCGATGTAGATATTTCCAGGTTTATACAGATAGCGGTGTAGATATTTCCATGTTTATACAGATCGCGGTGTAGATATTTCCATGTTTATAGAGATGGCGGTGTAGATATTTCCATGTTTATACAGATATCGGTGTAAATATTTCCATGTTTATACAGATCACGGTGTAGATATTTCCATGTTTATAGAGATAGCGGTGTAGATATTTCTACGTTTATACTGATAGCGGTGTGGTTATTTCCATGTTTATAGAAATAGCGGTGTGGATATTTCCATGTTTATACACATAGGGTTGTAGATATTTCCATGTTTATAGAGATGGCGTTGTAGATATTTCCATGTTTATACAGATCACGGTGTAGATATTTCCTTGTTTATGCAAATAGCGGTGTAGTTATTTCCATGTTTATACAGATAGCGGTGTAGATATTTCCTTGTTTATACAAATAGCAGTGTAGATATTTCCATGTTTACACAAATCACGGTGTAGATATTTCCTTGTTTATACAAATAGCGGTGTAGTTATTTCCATGTTTATATAGAGAGCGGTGTAGATATTTCCATGTTTATACAGATAACTTTGTAAGTATTTCCATGTTTATACAGATGGCGGTGTAGATATTTCGATGTTTATAGAGATAGCAGTGGAGATATTTCCATGTTTATTGAGATAGCGGTGTAGATATTTCCACGTTTATACTTATCGCGGTGTAGTTATTTCCATGTTTATAGAGATAGCGGTGTGGATATTTCCATGTTTATACAGATAGGGGTGTAGATATTTCCATGTTTATAGAGATGGCGTTGTAGATATTTCCATGTTTATACAGATCATGGTGTTGATATTTCCTTGTTTATGGAAATAGCGGTGTAGTTATTTCCATGTTTATACAGATAGCGGTGTAGATATTTCCTTGTTTATACAAATAGCAGTGTAGATATTTCCATGTTTATACAGATCACGGTGTAGATATTTCCTTGTTTATACAAATAGCGGTGTAGTTATTTCCATGTTTATACAGAGAGCGGTGTAGATATTTCCATGTATATACAGATGGCTGTGTAGATATTTCCATGTTTATACAGATGGCTGTGTAGATATTTCCATGTTTATACAGATGACTTGTAGGTATTTCCATGTTTATACAGATGGCGGTGTAGATATTTCGATGTTTATGAAGATCGCGGTGTAGATATTTCCATGTTTATACAGATCACGGTGTAGATATTTCCTTGTTTATGCAAATAGCAGTGTAGTTATTTCCATGTTTATACAGATAGCGGTGTAGATATTTCCTTGTTTATACAAATAGCAGTGTAGGTATTTCCATGTTTATACAGATCACGGTGTAGATATTTCCTTGTTTATACAAATAGCGGTGTAGTTATTTCCATGTTTATACAGATAGCGGTGTAGATATTTCCATGTTTTTACAGACATTGGTGTAGATATTTCCATGTTTACACAGATTGCGGTGTAGATATTTCCATCTTTCTACAGATGGCATTGTAGATATTTCCATGTTTATACAGATGGCGGTGTAGATATTTCCATGTTTATACAGATAACTTTGTAAGTATTTCCATGTTTGTACAGATGGCGGTGTAGATATTTCGATGTTTATAGAGATAGCAGTGGAGATATTTCCATGTTTATAGAGATAGCGGTGTAGATATTTCCACGTTTATACTGATCGCGGTGTAGTTATTTCCATGTTTATAGAGATAGCGGTGTGGATATTTCCATGTTTATACAGATAGGGGTGTAGATATTTCCATGTTTATAGAGATGGCGTTGTAGTTATTTCCATGTTTATACAGATCACGGTGTAGATATTTCCTTGTTTATGCAAATAGCGGTGTAGTTATTTCCATGTTTATACAGATAGCGGTGTAGATATTTCCTTGTTTATACAAATAGCAGTGTAGATATTTCCATGTTTATGCAGATCACGGTGTAGATATTTCCTTTGTATACAAATAGCGGTGTAGTTATTTCCATGTTTATACAGAGAGCGGTGTAGATATTTCCATGTATATACAGATGGCTGTGTAGATATTTCCATGTTTATACAGATGGCTGTGTAGATATTTCCATGTTTATACAGATGACTTGTAGGTATTTCCATGTTTATACAGATGGCGGTGTAGATATTTCGATGTTTATGAAGATCGCGTTGTAGATATTTCCATGTTTATACAGATCACGGTGTAGATATTTCCTTGTTTATGCAAATAGCAGTGTAGTTATTTCCATGTTTATACAGATAGCGGTGTAGATATTTCCTTGTTTATACAAATAGCAGTGTAGGTATTTCCATGTTTATACAGATCACGGTGTAGATATTTCCTTGTTTATACAAATAGCGGTGTAGTTATTTCCATGTTTATACAGATAGCGGTGTAGATATTTCCATGTTTTTACAGACATTGGTGTAGATATTTCCATGTTTACACAGATTGCGGTGTAGATATTTCCATCTTTCTACAGATGGCATTGTAGATATTTCCATGTTTATACAGATGGCGGTGTAGATATTTCCATGTTTATACAGATAACTTTGTAAGTATTTCCATGTTTGTACAGATGGCGGTGTAGATATTTCGATGTTTATAGAGATAGCAGTGGAGATATTTCCATGTTTATAGAGATAGCGGTGTAGATATTTCCACGTTTATACTGATCGCGGTGTAGTTATTTCCATGTTTATAGAGATAGCGGTGTGGATATTTCCATGTTTATACAGATAGGGGTGTAGATATTTCCATGTTTATAGAGATGGCGTTGTAGTTATTTCCATGTTTATACAGATCACGGTGTAGATATTTCCTTGTTTATGCAAATAGCGGTGTAGTTATTTCCATGTTTATACAGATAGCGGTGTAGATATTTCCTTGTTTATACAAATAGCAGTGTAGATATTTCCATGTTTATGCAGATCACGGTGTAGATATTTCCTTTGTATACAAATAGCGGTGTAGTTATTTCCATGTTTATACAGATAGCGGTGTAGATATTTCCAGGTATATACAGATGGCTGTGTAGATATTTCCATGTTTATACAGATGACTTGTAGGTATTTCCATGTTTCTACAGATAGCGGTGTAGATATTTCCATGTTTATGCAGATCGCGGTGTAGATATTTCAATGCTTATGCAGATCTCGGTGTAGATTATTTCCATCTTTATACAGATAGCGGTGTAGAGATTTCCATGTTTATGCAGACCGTGGTGTAGATATTTCCATCTTTCTACAGATGGCATTGTAGATATTTCCATGTTTATACAGATGGCGGTGTAGATATTTCCATGTTTATATAGATGGCGGTGTAGATATTACCATGTTTATACAGATAGCAGTGTAGATATTTCCAGGTTTATACAGATAGCGGTGTAGATATTTCCATGTTTATACAGATGGCGGTGTAGATATTTCCATGTTTATAGAGATGGCGGTGTAGATATTTCCATGTTTATACAGATATCGGTGTAAATATTTCCATGTTTATACAGATCACGGTGTAGATATTTCCATGTTTATAGAGATGGCGGTGAATATATTTCCATGTTTATACAGATCGCGGTGTAGATATTTCCATGTTTTTGCAGATCGCGGTGTAGATATTTCCATGTTTATACAGATAGCGGTGTAGATATTTCCATGTTTTGAGAGATATTGGTGTAGATATTTCCATGTTTACACAGATTGCGGTGTAGATATTTCCATCTTTCTACAGATGGCATTGTAGATATTTCCATGTTTATACAGATGGCGGTGTAGATATTTCCATGTTTATATAGATGGTGGTGTAGATATTACCATGATTATAAAGATAGCGATGTAGATATTTCCAGGTTTATACAAATAGCGGTGTAGATATTTCCATGTTTATACAGATCGCGGTGTAGATATTTCCATGTTTATAGAGATGGCGGTGTAGATATTTCCATGTTTATACAGATATCGGTGTAAATATTTCCATGTTTATACAGATCACGGTGTAGATATTTCCATGTTTATAGAGATAGCGGTGTAGATATTTCCACGTTTATACTGATAGCAGTGTGGTTATTTCCATGTTTATAGAGATAGCGGTGTGGATATTTCCATGTTTATACACATAGGGTTGTAGATATTTCCATGTTTATAGAGATGGCGTTGTAGATATTTCCATGTTTATACAGATCACGGTGTAGATATTTCCTTGTTTATGCAAATAGCGGTGTAGTTATTTCCATGTTTATACAGATAGCGGTGTAGATATTTCCTTGTTTATACAAATAGCAGTGTAGATATTTCCATGTTTACACAAATCACGGTGTAGATATTTCCTTGTTTATACAAATAGCGGTGTAGTTATTTCCATGTTTATATAGAGAGCGGTGTAGATATTTCCATGTTTATACAGATAACTTTGTAAGTATTTCCATGTTTATACAGATGTCGGTGTAGATATTTCGATGTTTATAGAGATAGCAGTGGAGATATTTCCATGTTTATTGAGATAGCGGTGTAGATATTTCCACGTTTATACTTATCGCGGTGTAGTTATTTCCATGTTTATAGAGATAGCGGTGTGGATATTTCCATGTTTACACAGATAGGGGTGTAGATATTTCCATGTTTATACAGATGGCTGTGTAGATATTTCCATGTTTATACAGATCACGGTGTAGATATTTCCTTGTTTATGCAAAAAGCGGTGTAGTTATTTCCATGTTTATACAGATAGCGGTGTAGATATTTCCTTGTTTATACAAATAGCAGTGTAGTTATTTCCATGTTTATTCATATCACGGTGTAGATATTTCCTTGTTTATACAAATAGCGGTGTAGTTATTTCCATGTTTATACAGAGAGCAGTGTAGATATTTCCATGTACATACAGATGGCTGTGTAGATATTTCCATGTTTATACAGATGGCTGTGTAGATATTTCCATGTTTATACAGATTACTTGTAGGTATTTCCATGTTTATACAGATGGCGGTGTAGATATTTCCATGTTTATAGAGATAGCTGTGTAGACATTTCCATGTTTCTACAGATAGCGGTGTAGATATTTCCATGTTTATACAGATTGCGGTGTAGATATTTCGATGTTTATGCAGATCGCGGTGTAGATATTTCCATGTTTCTACAGATAGCGGTGTAGATATTTCCATGTTTACACAGATTGCGGTGTAGATATTTCCATCTTTCTACAGGTGGAATTGTAGATATTTCCATGTTTATGCAGATAGCGGTGTAGATATTTTCAGGTTTATACAGATAGCGGTGAAGATATTTCCATGTTTATACAGATGGCGGTGTAGATATTTCCTTGTTTATAGAGATGGCGGTGTAGATATTTCCATGTTTATACAGATAATGGTGTAAATAGTTCCATGTTTATACAGATCACGTTGTAGATATTTCCATGTTTATAGAGATGGCGGTGTATATAGTTCCATGTTTATACAGATAGCGGTGTAGATATTTCCATGTTTATACAGACCACGGTGTAGATAATTCCATGTTTATACAGATAGCGGTGCAGATATTTCCATGTTTGTACAGATTGCCGTGTAGATATTTCCATCTTTCTACAGATGGCATTGTAGATATTTCCATGTTTATACAGATGGCGGTGAAGATATTTCCATGTTTATATAGATGGTGTTGTAGATATTACCATGTTTATACAGATAGCTGTGTAGATATTTTCAGGTTTATACAGATAGCGGTGTAGATATTTCCATGTTTATACAGATGGCGGTGTAGATATTTCCATGTTTATAGAGATGGTTGTGTAGATATTTCCATGTTTATACAGATATCGCTGTAAATAGTTCCATGTTTATACAGATCACGGTGTAGATATTTCCATGTTTATAGAGATGGCAGTGTATATATTTCCATGTTTATACAGATAGCGGTGTAGATATTTCCAAGTTTATACAGACCACGGTGTAGATATTTCCATGTTTATACAGATAGCGGTGCAGATATTTCCATGTTTGTACAGATGGCGGTGTTGATATTTCCATCTATACACAGATGACCGTGTAGATATTTCCATGTTTATACAGATGGTGTCGCAGATATTTCTATGGATATGTAGATGGCGGTGTAGATATTTCCATGTATATACAGATAGCGGTGTAGTTATTTCCATGTTTATATGGAGAGCGGTGTAGATATTATCATATACGTACACATGGCTGTGTAGATATTTCCATGTTTATATAGATGGCAGTGTAGATATTTCCATGTTTATACAGATAACTTTGTAAGTATTTCCATGTTTATACAGATGGCGGTGTAGTTATTTCGATGTTTATAGAGATAGGAGTGTAGATATTTCCATGTTTATACAGATAGTGGTGTAGATATTTCCACGTTTATACTGATCGCGGTGTAGTTATTTCCATGTTTATAGAGATAGCGGTATGGATATTTCCATGTTTATACAGATAGGGGTGTAGATATTTCCATGTTTATAGAGATGGCGTTGTAGATATTTCCATGTTTATACAGATCACGGTGTAGATATTTCCTTGTTTATGCAAAAAGCGGTGTAGTTATTTCCATGTTTATACAGATAGCGGTGTAGATATTTCCTTGTTTATACAAATAGCAGTGTAGTTATTTCCATGTTTATTCATATCACGGTGTAGATATTTCCTTGTTTATACAAATAGCGGTGTAGTTATTTCCATGTTTATACAGAGAGCAGTGTAGATATTTCCATGTACATACAGATGGCTGTGTAGATATTTCCATGTTTATACAGATGGCTGTGTAGATATTTCCATGTTTATACAGATTACTTGTAGGTATTTCCATGTTTATACAGATGGCGGTGTAGATATTTCCATGTTTATAGAGATAGCTGTGTAGACATTTCCATGTTTCTACAGATAGCGGTGTAGATATTTCCATGTTTATACAGATTGCGGTGTAGATATTTCGATGTTTATGCAGATCGCGGTGTAGATATTTCCATGTTTCTACAGATAGCGGTGTAGATATTTCCATGTTTACACAGATTGCGGTGTAGATATTTCCATCTTTCTACAGGTGGAATTGTAGATATTTCCATGTTTATGCAGATAGCGGTGTAGATATTTTCAGGTTTATACAGATAGCGGTGAAGATATTTCCATGTTTATACAGATGGCGGTGTAGATATTTCCTTGTTTATAGAGATGGCGGTGTAGATATTTCCATGTTTATACAGATAATGGTGTAAATAGTTCCATGTTTATACAGATCACGTTGTAGATATTTCCATGTTTATAGAGATGGCGGTGTATATAGTTCCATGTTTATACAGATAGCGGTGTAGATATTTCCATGTTTATACAGACCACGGTGTAGATAATTCCATGTTTATACAGATAGCGGTGCAGATATTTCCATGTTTGTACAGATTGCCGTGTAGATATTTCCATCTTTCTACAGATGGCATTGTAGATATTTCCATGTTTATACAGATGGCGGTGAAGATATTTCCATGTTTATATAGATGGTGTTGTAGATATTACCATGTTTATACAGATAGCTGTGTAGATATTTTCAGGTTTATACAGATAGCGGTGTAGATATTTCCATGTTTATACAGATGGCGGTGTAGATATTTCCATGTTTATAGAAATGGTTGTGTAGATATTTCCATGTTTATACAGATATCGCTGTAAATAGTTCCATGTTTATACAGATCACGGTGTAGATATTTCCATGTTTATAGAGATGGCAGTGTATATATTTCCATGTTTATACAGATAGCGGTGTAGATATTTCCAAGTTTATACAGACCACGGTGTAGATATTTCCATGTTTATACAGATAGCGGTGCAGATATTTCCATGTTTGTACAGATGGCGGTGTTGATATTTCCATCTATACACAGATGACCGTGTAGATATTTCCATGTTTATACAGATGGTGTCGCAGATATTTCTATGGATATGTAGATGGCGGTGTAGATATTTCCATGTATATACAGATAGCGGTGTAGTTATTTCCATGTTTATATGGAGAGCGGTGTAGATATTATCATATACGTACACATGGCTGTGTAGATATTTCCATGTTTATATAGATGGCAGTGTAGATATTTCCATGTTTATACAGATAACTTTGTAAGTATTTCCATGTTTATACAGATGGCGGTGTAGTTATTTCGATGTTTATAGAGATAGGAGTGTAGATATTTCCATGTTTATACAGATAGTGGTTTAGATATTTCCACGTTTATACTGATCGCGGTGTAGTTATTTCCATGTTTATAGAGATAGCGGTGTGGATATTTCCATGTTTATACAGATAGGGGTGTAGATATTTCCATGTTTATAGAGATGGCGTTGTAGATATTTCCATGTTTATACAGATCACGGTGTAGATATTTCCTTGTTTATGCAAATAGCGGTGTAGTTATTTCCATGTTTATACAGATAGCGGTGTAGATATTTCCTTGTTTATACAAATAGCAGTGTAGATATTTCCATGTTTATACATATCACGGTGTAGATATTTCCTTGTTTATTCAAATAGCGGTGTAGTTATTTCCATGTTTATACAGAGAGCAGTGTAGATATTTCCATGTACATACAGATGGCTGTGTAGATATTTCCATGTTTATACAGATGGCTGTGTAGATATTTCCATGTTTATACAGATGACTTGTAGGTATTTCCATGTTTATACAGATGGCGGTGTAGATATTTCCATGTTTATAGAGATAGCTGTGTAGACATTTCCATGTTTCTACAGATAGCGGTGTAGATATTTCCATGTTTATACAGATTGCGGTGTAGATATTTCGATGTTTATGCAGATCGCGGTGTAGATATTTCCATGTTTCTACAGATAGCGGTGTAGATATTTCCATGTTTACACAGATTGCGGTGTAGATATTTCCATCTTTCTACAGGTGGAATTGTAGATATTTCCATGTTTATGCAGATAGCGGTGTAGATATTTTCAGGTTTATACAGATAGCGGTGAAGATATTTCCATGTTTATACAGATGGCGGTGTAGATATTTCCTTGTTTATAGAGATGGCGGTGTAGATATTTCCATGTTTATACAGATAACGGTGTAAATAGTTCCATGTTTATACAGATCACGTTGTAGATATTTCCATGTTTATAGAGATGGCGGTGTATATAGTTCCATGTTTATACAGATAGCGGTGTAGATATTTCCATGTTTATACAGACCACGGTGTAGATAATTCCATCTTTATACAGATAGCGGTGCAGATATTTCCATGTTTGTACAGATGGCGGTGTTGATATTTCCATCTATACACAGATGACCGTGTAGATATTTCCATGTTAATACAGATGGTGGTGCAGATATGTCTATGGATATGTAGATGGCGGTGTAGATATTTCCATGTATATACAGATAGCGGTGTTGTTATTTCCATGTTTATATGGAGACCGGGGTAGATATTTCCATATATGTACACATGGCTGTGTAGATATTTCCATGTTTATACAGATGGCGGTGTAGATATTTCGATGTTTATATAGATAGTAGTGGAGATATTTCCATGTTTATAGAGATAGCGGTGTAGATATTTCCAAGTTTATACTGATCGCGGTGTAGTTATTTCCATGTTTATAGAGATAGCGGTGTGGATATTTCCATGTTTATACAGATAGGGGTGTAGATATTTCCATGTTTATAGAGATGGCGTTGAAGATATTTCCATGTTTATACAGATCACGGTGTAGATATTTCCTTGTTTATGCAAATAGCGGTGTAGTTACTTCCATGTTTATACAGATAGCGGTGCAGATATTTCCTTGTTTATACAAATAGCAGTGTTGATATTTCCATGTTTATACAGATCACGGTGTAGATATTTCCTTGTTTATACAAATAGCGGTGTAGTTATTTCCATGTTTATACAGAGAGCGGTGTAGATATTTCCATGTATATACAGATGGCTGTGTAGATATTTCCATGTTTATACAGATGGCTGTGTAGATATTTCCATGTTTATACAGATGACTTGTAGGTATTTCCATGTTTATACAGATGGCGGTGTAGATATTTCCATGTTTATAGAGATAGCTGTGTAGACATTTCCATGTTTCTACAGATAGCGGTGTAGATATTTCCATGTTTATAGAGATGGCGTTGTAGATATTTCCATGTTTATACAGACCACGGTGTAGATAATTCCATGTTTATACAGATAGCGGTGCAGATATTTCCATGTTTGTACAGATTGCCGTGTAGATATTTCCATCTTTCTACAGATGGCATTGTAGATATTTCCATGTTTATACAGATGGCGGTGAAGATATTTCCATGTTTATATAGATGGTGTTGTAGATATTACCATGTTTATACAGATAGCTGTGTAGATATTTTCAGGTTTATACAGATAGCGGTGTAGATATTTCCATGTTTATACAGATGGCGGTGTAGATATTTCCATGTTTATAGAGACGGTTGTGTAGATATTTCCATGTTTATACAGATATCGGTGTAAATAGTTCCATGTTTATACAGATCACGGTGTAGATATTTCCATGTTTATAGAGATGGCAGTGTATATATTTCCATGTTTATACAGATAGCGGTGTAGATATTTCCAAGTTTATACAGACCACGGTGTAGATATTTCCATGTTTATACAGATAGCGGTGCAGATATTTCCATGTTTGTACAGATGGCGGTGTTGATATTTCCATCTATACACAGATGACCGTGTAGATATTTCCATGTTTATACAGATGGTGTCGCAGATATTTCTATGGATATGTAGATGGCGCTGTAGATATTTCCATGTATATACAGATAGCGGTGTAGTTATTTCCATGTTTATATGGAGAGCGGTGTAGATATTATCATATACGTACACATGGCTGTGTAGATATTTCCATGTTTATATAGATGGCAGTGTAGATATTTCCATGTTTATACAGATAACTTTGTAAGTATTTCCATGTTTATACAGATGGCGGTGTAGTTATTTCGATGTTTATAGAGATAGGAGTGTAGATATTTCCATGTTTATACAGATAGTGGTGTAGATATTTCCACGTTTATACTGATCGCGGTGTAGTTATTTCCATGTTTATAGAGATAGCGGTGTGGATATTTCCATGTTTATACAGATAGGGGTGTAGATATTTCCATGTTTATAGAGATGGCGTTGTAGATATTTCCATGTTTATACAGATCACGGTGTAGATATTTCCTTGTTTATGCAAATAGCGGTGTAGTTATTTCCATGTTTATACAGATAGCGGTGTAGATATTTCCTTGTTTATACAAATAGCAGTGTAGATATTTCCATGTTTATACATATCACGGTGTAGATATTTCCTTGTTTATTCAAATAGCGGTGTAGTTATTTCCATGTTTATACAGAGAGCAGTGTAGATATTTCCATGTACATACAGATGGCTGTGTAGATATTTCCATGTTTATACAGATGGCTGTGTAGATATTTCCATGTTTATACAGATGACTTGTAGGTATTTCCATGTTTATACAGATGGCGGTGTAGATATTTCCATGTTTATAGAGATAGCTGTGTAGACATTTCCATGTTTCTACAGATAGCGGTGTAGATATTTCCATGTTTATACAGATTGCGGTGTAGATATTTCGATGTTTATGCAGATCGCGGTGTAGATATTTCCATGTTTCTACAGATAGCGGTGTAGATATTTCCATGTTTACACAGATTGCGGTGTAGATATTTCCATCTTTCTACAGGTGGAATTGTAGATATTTCCATGTTTATGCAGATAGCGGTGTAGATATTTTCAGGTTTATACAGATAGCGGTGAAGATATTTCCATGTTTATACAGATGGCGGTGTAGATATTTCCTTGTTTATAGAGATGGCGGTGTAGATATTTCCATGTTTATACAGATAACGGTGTAAATAGTTCCATGTTTATACAGATCACGTTGTAGATATTTCCATGTTTATAGAGATGGCGGTGTATATAGTTCCATGTTTATACAGATAGCTGTGTAGATATTTCCATGTTTATACAGACCACGGTGTAGATAATTCCATCTTTATACAGATAGCGGTGCAGATATTTCCATGTTTGTACAGATGGCGGTGTTGATATTTCCATCTATACACAGATGACCGTGTAGATATTTCCATGTTAATACAGATGGTGGTGCAGATATGTCTATGGATATGTAGATGGCGGTGTAGATATTTCCATGTATATACAGGTAGCGGTGTAGTTATTTCCATGTTTATATGGAGACCGGTGTAGATATTTCCATATATGTACACATGGCTGTGTAGATATTTCCATGTTTATACAGATGGCGGTGTAGATATTTCCATGTTTATAAAGATAACTTTGACAGTATTTCCATGTTTATACAGATGGCGGTGTAGATATTTCGATGTTTATATAGATAGTAGTGGAGATATTTCCATGTTTATAGAGATAGCGGTGTAGATATTTCCACGTTTATACTGATCGCAGTGTAGTTATTTCCATGTTTATAGAGATAGCGGTGTGGATATTTCCATGTTTATACAGATAGGGGTGTAGATATTTCCATGTTTATAGAGATGGCGTTGTAGATATTTCCATGTTTATACAGATCACGGTGTAGATATTTCCTTGTTTATGCAAATAGCGGTGTAGTTATTTCCATGTTTATACAGATAGCGGTGGAGATATGTCCTTGTTTATACAAATAGCAGTGTAGATATTTCCATGTTTATACAGATCACGATGTAGATATTTCCTTGTTCATACAAATAGCGGTGTAGTTATTTCCGTGTTAATACAGATAGCGGTGTAGATATTTCCATGTATATACAGATGGCTGTGTAGATATTTCCATGTTTATACAGATGGCTGTGTAGATATTTCCATGTTTATACAGATGACTTGTAGGTATTTCCATGTTTATACAGATGGCGGTGTAGATATTTCCATGTTTATAGAGATAGCTGTGTAGATATTTCCATGTTTCTACAGATAGCGGGGTAGATATTTCCATGTTTATACAGATAGCGGTGTAGATATTTCCATGTTTATGCACATCGCAGTGTAGATATTTCCATGTTTCTACAGATAGCGGTGTAGATATTTCCATGTTTAAACAGATCGCGGAGTAGATATTTCCATGTTTATGCAGATCGCGGTGTAGATATTGCCATGTTTATACAGATAGCGGTGTAGATATTTCCATGTTTTTACAGATATTGGTGTAGATATTTCCATGTTTACACAGATTGCGGTGTAGATATTTCCATCTTTGTACAGATGGCATTGTAGATATTTCCATGTTTATGCAGATGGCGGTGTAGATATTTCCATGTTTACACAGATTGCCGTGTAGATATTTCCATCTTTCTACAGATGGCATTGTAGATATTTCCATGTTTATACAGATGGCGGTGAAGATATTTCCATGTTTATATAGATGGTGTTGTAGATATTACCATGTTTATACAGATAGCTGTGTAGATATTTTCAGATTTATACAGATAGCGGTGTAGATATTTCCATGTTTATACAGATGGCGGTGTAGATATTTCCATGTTTATAGAGATGGTTGTGTAGATATTTCCATGTTTATACAGATATCGGTGTAAATAGTTGCATGTTTATACAGATCACGGTGTAGATATTTCCATGTTTATAGAGATGGCGGTGTATATATTTCCATGTTTATACAGATAGCGGTGTAGATATTTCCATGTTTATACAGACCACGGTGTAGATATTTCCGTGTTTATACAGATAGCGGTGCAGATATTTCCATGTTTGTACAGATGGCTGTGTTGATATTTCCATCTATACACAGATGACCGTGTAGATATTTCCATGCTTATACAGATGGTGGCGCAGATATTTCTATGGATATGTAGATGGCTGTGTAGATATTTCCATGTATATACAGGTAGCGGTGTAGTTATTTCCATGTTTATATGGAGAGCGGTGTAGATATTTCAATATATGTACACATGGCTGTGTAGATATTTCCATGTTTATACAGATGGCGGTGTAGATATTTCCATGTTTATACAGATAACTTTGTCAGTATTTCCATGTTTATACAAATGGCGGTGTAGATATTTCGATGTTTATAGAGATAGCAGTGGAGATATTTCCATGTTTATAGAGATAGCGGTGTAGATATTTCCACCTTCATACTGATCACGGTGTAGTTATTTCCATGTTTTTAGAGATAGCGGTGTGGATATTTCCATGTTTATACAGATAGGGGTGTAGATATTTCCATGTTTATAGAGATGGCGTTGTAGATATTTCCAAGTTTATACAGATCACGGTGTAGATATTTCCTTGTTTATGCAAATAGCGGTGTAGTTATTTCCATGTTTATACAGATACCGGTGTAGATATTTCCTTGTTTATACAAATAGCGTTGTAGTTATTTCCATCTTTATACAGATAGCGGTGTAGATATTTCCGTGTATATACAGATGGCTGTGTAGATATTTCCATGTTTATACAGATGGCTGTGTAGATATTTCCATGTTTATACAGATGACTTGTAGGTATTTCCATGTTTATACAGATGGCGGTGTAGATATTTCCATGTTTATAGAGATAGCTGTGTAGATATTTCCATGTTTCTACAGATAGCGGTGTCGATATTTCCACGTTTATACAGCTCGCGGTGCAGATATTTCCATGTTTATACAGATCGCGGTGTAGATATTTCCATGCTTCTACAGATAGCGGTGTAGATATTTCCATATTTATACAGATAGCGGTGTAGATATTTCCATGTTTATGCAGATCGCGGTGTAGATATTTCCATGTTTATACAGATAGCGGTGTAGATATTTCCATGTTATTACAGATATTGGTGTAGATATTTCCATGTTTACACAGATTGCGGTGTAGATATTTCCATCTTTCTACAGATGGCATTGTACATATTTCCATGTTTATACAGATGTCGGTGTAGATATTTCCATGTTTATATAGATGGTGGTGTAGATATTACCATGTTTATTCAGATAGCGGTGTAGATATTTCCACGTTTATACAGATAGCGGTGTAGATATTTCAATGTTTATACAGATGGCGGTGTAGATATTTCCATGTTTATAAAGATAACTTTGTCAGTATTTCCATGTTTATACAGATGGCGGTGTAGATATTTCGATGTTTATAGAGATAGTAGTGGAGATATTTCCATGTTTATAGAGATAGCGTAGATATTTCCACGTTTATACTGATCGCGGTGTAGTTATTTCCATGTTTATAGAGATAGCGGTGTGGATATTTCCATGTTTACACAGATAGGGGTGTAGATATTTCCATGTTTATAGAGATGGCGTTGTAGATATTTCCATGTTTATACAGATCACGGTGTAGATATTTCCTTGTTTATGCAAATAGCAGTGTAGTTATTTCCATGTTTATACAGATAGCGGTGTAGATATTTCCTTGTTTATACAAATAGCAGTGTAGATATTTCCATGTTTATACAGATCACGGTGTAGATATTTCCTTGTTTCTACAAATAGCGGTTTAGTTATTTCCATGTTTATACAGATAGCGGTGTAGGTATTTCCATGTATATACAGATGGCTGTGTAGATATTTCCATGTTTATACAGATGGCTGTGTAGTTATTTCCATGTTTATACAGATGACTTGTAGGTATTTCCATGTTTATACAGATGGCGGTGTAGATATTTCCATGTTTATAGAGATAGCTGTGTAGATATTTCCATGTTTCTACAGATAGCGGTGTAGATATTCCATGTTTATGCAGATCGCGGTGTAGATATTCCATGTTTATGCAGATCGTGGTGTAGATATTTCCATGTTTATGCAGATCGCGGTGTAGATATTTCCATGTTTCTACAGATAGCGGTGTAGATATTTCCATGTTTATACAGATCGTGGTGTGGATATTTCCATGTTTATGCAGATCGCGGTGTAGATATTTCCATGTTTATACAGATAGCGGTGTAGATATTTCCATGTTTTTACAGATATTGGTGTAGATATTTCCATGTTTACACAGATTGCGGTGTAGATATTTCCATCTTTCTACAGATGGCATTGTAGATATTTCCATGTTTATACAGATGGCGTTGTAGATATTTCCATGTTTATATAGATGGTGGTTTAGATATTACCATGTTTATACAGATAGCGGTGTAGATATTTCCAGGTTTATACAGATAGCGGTGTACATATTTCCATGTTTATACAGATGGCGGTGTATATATTTCCATGTTTATAGAGATGGCGGTGTAGATATTTCCATGTTCATACAGATATCGTTGTAAATTTTTCCATGTTTATACAGATCACGGTGTAGATATTTCCATGTTTATAGAGATAGCGGTGTATATATTTCCATGTTTATACAGACAGCGGTGTAGATATTTCCATGTTTATAGAGACCACGGTGCAGACATTTCCATGTTTATACGGATAGCGGTGCAGATATTTCCATGTTTGTACAGATGGTGGTGTTGATATTTCTATCTATACACAGATGACCGTCTAGATATTTCCATGTTTATACAGATGGCGGCGCAGATATTTCTATGGATATGTAGATGGCGGTGTAGATATTTCCATGTATATACAGATAGCGGTGTAGTTATTTCCATGTTTATATAGAGAGCGGTGTAGATATTTCCATGTATGTACACATGGCTGTGTAGATATTTCCATGTTTATATAGATGGCGGTGTAGATATTTCCATGTTTATACAGATAACTTTGTAAGTATTTCCATGTTTATACAGATGACGGTGTAGATATTTCGATGTTTATACAGATAGCAGTGGAGATATTTCCCTGTTTATAGAGATAGCGGTGTAGATATTTCCACGTTTATACTGATCGCGTTGCAGTTATTTCCATGTTTATAGAGATAGCGGTGTGGATATTTCCATGTTTATACAGATAGGGGTGTAGATATTTCCATGTTTATAGAGATGGCGTTGTATACATTACCATGTTTATACAGATCACGGTGTAGATATTTCCTAGTTTATGCAAATAGCGGGGTACTTATTTCCATGTTTATACAGATAGCGGTGTAGATATTTCCTTGTTTATACAAATAGCAGTGTAGATATTTCCATGTTTATACAGATCACGGTGTAGATATTTCCTTGTTTATACAAACAGCGGTGTAGTTATTTCCATGTTTATACAGAGAGCGGTGTAGATATTTCCATGTATATGCAGATGGCTGTGTAGATATTTCCATGTATATACACATGGCTGTGTAGGTATTTCCATGTTTATACAGATGGCTGTGTAGATATTTCCATGTTTATACAGATGACTTGTAGGTATTTCCATGTTTATACAGATGGCGGTGTAGATATTTCCATGTTTATGCAGATCGCGGTGTAGATATTTCCATGTTTCTACAGATAGCAGTGTAGATATTTCCATGTTTAAACAGATCGCGGTGTAGATATTTCCATGTTTATGCAGGTCGCGGTGTAGATATTTCCATGTTTATACAGATAGCGGTGTAGATATTCCATGTTTTTACAGATATTGGTGTAGATATTTCCATGTTTACACAGATTGTGGTGTAGATATTTCGATCTTTCTACAGATGGCATTGTAGATATTTCCATGTTTATACAGATGGCGGTGTAGATATTTTCATGTTTATATAGATGGTCGTGTAGATATTACCATGTTTATACAGATAGCGGTGTAGATATTTCCAAGTTTATACAGATAGCGGTGTAGATATTTCCAAGTTTATACGGTTGGCGGTGTAGATATTTCCATGTTTATAGACATGGCGGTGTAGATATTTCCATTTTTATACAGATATCGGTGTAAATATTTCCATGGTTATACAGATCACGGTGTAGATGTTTCCATGTTTATAGAGATAGCGGTGTATATATTTCCATGTTTATACAGATAGCGGAGTAGATATTTCCATGTTTATAAAGACCACGGTGTAGATATTTCCATGTTTATACAGATAGCGGTGCAGATATTTCCATGTTTGTACAGATGGCGGTGTTGATATTTCCATCTGTATACAGATGACCGTGTAGATATTTCCATGTTTATACAGATGGCGGTGCAGATATTTCTATGCATATGTAGATGGCGGTGTAGATATTTCCATGTATATACAGATAGCGGTATAGTTATTTCCATGTTTATATAGAGAGCGGTGTAGTTATTTCCATATATGTACACATGGCTGTGTAGATATTTCCATGTTTATACAGATGGCTGTGTAGATATTTCCATGTTTATATAGATGGTGGTGTAGATATTACCATGTTTATACAGATAGCGGTGTAGATATTTCCAGGTTTATACAGATAGCGGTGTAGGTATTTCCATGTTTATACAGATGGCGGTGTAGATATTTCCATGTTTATAGAGATGGCGGTGTAGATATTTCCATGTTTATACAGATATCGGTGTAATTATTTCCATGTTTATACAGAACACGGTGTAGATATTTCCATGTTTATAGAGATAGCGGTGTATATATTTCCATGTTTATACAGATAGCGGTGAAGATATTTCCATGTTTTTACAGATATTGGTGTAGATATTTCCATGTTTACACAGATTGCGGTGTAGATATTTCCATCTTTCTACAGATGGCATTGTAGATATTTCCATGTTTATACAGATGGCGGTGTAGATATTTCCATGTTTATATAGATTTTGGTGTAGATATTACCATGTTTATACAGATAGCGGTGTAGATATTTCCAGGTTTATACAGACAGCGGTGTAGATATTTCCATGTTTATACAGATGGCGGTGTAGATATTTCCATGTTTATAGGGATGGCGGTGTAGATATTTCCATGTTTATACAGATATCGTTGTAAATATTTCCATGTTTATACAGATCACGGTGTAGGTATTTCCATGTTTATACAGATAGCGATGTATATATTTCCATATTTATACAGATACCGGTGTAGATATTTCCATGTTTTTACAGACCACGGTGTAGATATTTCCATGTTTATACAGATAGCGGTGCAGATATTTCCATGTTTGTACAGATGGCGGTGTTGATATTTCCATCTATACACAGATGACCGTGTAGATATTTCCATGTTTATACAGATGGCGGCACAGATATTTCTATGGATATGTAGATGGTGGTGTAGATATTTCCATGTATATACAGAGAGCGGTGTAGTTATTTCCATGTTTATATAGAGAGCGGTGTAGATATTTCCATATATGTACACATGGATGTGTAGATATTTCCATGTTTATACAGATGGCGGTGTAGATATTTCCATGTTTATACAGATAACTTTGTAAATATTTCCATGTTTATACAGATGGCGGTGTAGATATTTCGATGTTTATAGAGATAGCAGTGGAGATATTTCCATATTTATAGAGATAGCGGTGTAGATATTTCCACGTTTATACTGATCACGGTGTAGTTATTTCCATGTTTTTAGAGATAGCGGTGTGGATATTTCCATGTTTATACAGATAGGGGTTTAGATATTTCAATTTTTATAGAGATGGCGTTGTAGATATTTCCATGTTTATACAGATCACGGTGTAGATATATACTCGTTTATGCAAATAGCGGTGTAGTTATTTCCATGTTTATACAGATAGCGGTGTAGATATTTCCTTGTTTATACAAATAGCAGTGTAGATATATCCATGTTTATACAGATCACGGTGTAGATATTTCCTTGTTTATACAAATAGCGGTGTAGTTATTTCCATGTTTATACAGATAGCGGTGTAGGTATTTCCATGTATATACAGATGGCTGTGTAGATATTTCCATGTTTATACAGATGGCTGTGTAGATATTTCCATGTTTATATAGATGACTTGTAGGTATTTCCATGTTTATACAGATGGCGGTGTAGATATTTCCATGTTTATAGAGATAGCTGTGTAGATATTTCCATGTTTCTACAGATAGCGGTGTAGATATTTCCATGTTTATGCAGATCGCGGTGTAGATATTTCCATTTTTCTTCAGATAGCGGTGTAGATATTTCCATGTTTATACAGATGGCGGTGTAGATATTTCCATGTTTATAGAGATGGCGGTGTAGATATTTCCATGTTCATACATATATCGTTGTAAATATTTCCATGTTTATACAGCTCACGGTGTAGATATTTCCATGTGTATAGAGATAGCGATGTATATATTTCCATGTTTATACAGACAGCGGTGTAGATATTTCCATGTTTATAGAGACAACGGTGTAGATATTTCCATGTTTATTCAGATAGCGGTGCAGATATTTCCATGTTTGTACAGATGGTGGTGTTGATATTTCTATATATACACAGATTACCGTGTAGATATTTCCATGTTTATACAGATAGCAGCACAGATATTTCTATGGATATGTAGATGGCGGTGTAGATATTTCCATGTATATACAGATAGCGGTGTAGTTATTTCCATGTTTATATAGACAGCGGTGTAGATATTTCCACATATGTACACATGGCTGTGTAGATATTTCCATGTTTATACAGATGGCGGTGTAGATATTTCCATGTTTATACAGATAACTTTGTCAGTATTTCCATGTTTATGCAGATCGCGGTGTAGATATTTCCATGTTTATACAGATAGCGGTGTAGATATTTCCACGTTTATACTGATTGCGATGTAGTTATTTCCATGTTTATAGAGATAGCGGTGTGGATATTTCCATGTTTATACCGACAGGGGTGTAGATATTTCCATGTTTATACAGATCACGGTGTAGATATTTCCTTGTTTATGCAAATAGCAGTGTAGGTATTTCCATGTTTATACAGATGGCGGTGTAGATATTTCCATGTTTATACAGATGGCGGTGTAGATATTTCCATGTTTATATAGATGGTGGTGTAGATATTACCATGTTTATACAGATAGCGGTGTAGATATTTCCATGTTTATACAGATAGCGATGTATATATTTCCATGTTTATACAGATAGCGGTGTAGATATTTCCATGTTTTTACAGACCACGGTGTAGATATTTCCATGTTTATACAGATAGTGGTGCAGATATTTCCATGTTTGTTCAGATGGCGGTGTTGATAGTTCCATCTATGCACAGATGACCGTGTAGATATTTCCATGTTAATACAGATGGCGGTGCAGATATTTCTATGGATATGTAGATGGCGGTGTAGATATTTCCATGTATATACAGATAGCGGTGTAGTTATTTCCATGTTTATATAGAGAGCGGTGTAGATATTTCCATGTATGTACACATGGCTGTGTAGATATTTCCATGTACACATAGATGGCGGTGTAGATATTACCATGTTTATAGAGATGGCGGTGTAGATATTTCCAGGTTTATACAGATATCGGTGTAAATATTTCCATCTTTATACAGGTCACGGTGTAGATATTTCCAAGTTTATAGAGTTAGCGGTGTATATATGTACATGTTTATACAGATAGCAGTGTAGATATTTCCATGTTCATACAGACCACGGTGTAGGTATTTCCATGTTTATACAGATAGCGGTGCAGATATTTCCATGTTTGTACAGATGGCGGTGTTGATATTTCCATCTATACACAGATGACCGTGTAGATATTTCCATGTTTATACAGATGGCGGCGAAGATATTTCCATGGATATGTAGATGGCGGTGTAGATATTTCCATGTATATACAGATAGCGGTGTAGTTATTTCCATGTTTATATAGAGAGCGGTGTAGAGATTTCCATATATGTACACATGGCTGTGTAGATATTTCCATGTTTATACAGATGGCGGTGTAGATATTTCCATGTTTATACAGATAACTTTGTAAGAATTTCCATGTTTATACACATGGCGGTGTAGATATTTCGATGTTTATAGAGATAGCAGTGGAGATATTTCCATGTTTATAGAGATAGCGGTGTAGATATTTCCACGTTTATACTGATCGCGGTGTAGTTATTTCCATGTTTATAGAGATAGCGGTGTGGATATTTCCATGCTTATACAGATAGGTGTGTAGATATTTCCATGTTTATAGAGATGGCGTTGTAGATATTTCCATGTTCGTACAGATCACGGTGTAGATATTTCCTTGTTTATGCAAATAGCGGTGTGGTTACTTCCATGCTTATACAGATAGCGGTGTAGATATTTCCTTGTTTATACAAATAGCAGTGTAGATAGTTCCATGTTTATACAGATCACGGTGTAGATATTTCCTTGTTCATACAAATAGCGGTGTAGTTATTTCCATGTTAATACAGATAGCGATGTAGATATTTCCATGTATATACAGATGGCTGTGTAGATATTTCCATGTTTATACAGATGGCTGTGTAGATATTTCCATGTTTATTCAGATGACTTGTAGGTATTTCCATGTTTATACAGATGGCGGTGTAGATATTTCCATGTTTATAGAGATAGCTGTGTAGATATTTCCATGTTTCTACAGATAGCGGTTTCGATATTTCCATGTTTATACAGATAGCGGTGTAGATATTTCCATGTTTATGCACATCGCAGTGTAGATATTTCCATGTTTCTACAGATAGCGGTGTAGATATTTCCATGCTTATACAGATCGCGGTGTAGATATTTCCATGTTTATGCAGATCGCGGTGTAGATATTTCCATGTTTATACAGATAGCGGTGTAGATATTTCCATGTTTTTACAGATATTGGAGTAGATATATCCATGTTTACACAGATTGCGGTGTAGATATTTCCATCTTTCTACAGATGTCATTGTTGGTATTTCCATGTTTATAGAGATGGCGGTGTAGATATTTCCATGTTTACACAGATTGCGGTGCAGATATTTCCATCTTTCTACAGATGGCATTGTAGATATTTCCATGTTTATACAGATGGCGGTGTAGATATTTCCATGTTTATTTAGATGGTGGTGTAGATATTACCATGTTTATACAGATAGCGGTGCAGATATTTCCAGGTTTATTCAGATAGCGGTGTAGATATTTCCATGTTTATACAGATGGCGGTGTAGATATTTCCATGTTTATAGAGATGGCGGTGTAGATATTTCCATGTTTATACAGATATCGGTGTAAATATTTCCAGGTTTATACAGATCACGGTGTAGATATTTCCATGTTTATAGAGATAGCGGTGTATATATTTCCATGTTTATACAGATAGCGGTGTAGATATTTCCATGTTTATACAGACCACGGTGTAGATATTTCCATGTTTATACAGATAGCGGTGCAGATATTTCCATGTTTGTACAGATGGCAGTGTTGATATTTCCATCTATACACAGATGACCGTGTAGACATTTCCATGTTTGTACAGATGGCGGTGCAGATATTTCTATGAATATGTAGATGGCGGTGTAGATATTTCCATGTATATACAGATCACGGTGTAGATATTTCCTTGTTTATGCAAATAGCGGTGTAGTTATTTCCATGTTTATACTGATAGCGGTGTAGATATTTCCTTGTTTATACAAATAGCCGTGTAGATATTTCCATGTTTATACAGATCACGGTGTAGATATTTCCTTGTTTATGCAAATAGCGGTGTAGTTATTTCCATGTTTATACTGATAGCGGTGTAGATATTTCCTTGTTTATACAAATAGCCGTGTAGATATTTCCATGTTTATACAGATCACGGTGTATATATTTCCTTGTTTATACAAATAGCGGTGTAGTTATTTCCATGTTTATACAGATAGCGGTGTAGATATTTCCATGTATATACAGATGGCTGTGTAGATATTTCCATGTTTATACAGATGGCTGTGTAGATATTTCCATGTTTATACAGATGGCGGTGTAGATATTTCCATGTTTATACAGATAAGTTTGTAAGTATTTCCATATTTATACAGATGGCGGTGTAGATATTTCGATGTTTATAGAGATAGCAGTGGAGATATTTCCATGTTTATAGAGATAGCGGTGTAGATATTTCCACGTTTATACTGATCGCGGTGTAGTTATTTCCATGTTTTTAGAGATAGCGGTGTGGATATTTCCATGTTTATACAGATAGGGGTGTAGATATTTCCATGTTTTTACAGATATTGGTGTAGTTATTTCCACGTTTACACTGATTGCGGTGTAGATATTTCCATCTTTCTACAGATGGCATTGTAGATATTTCCATGTTTATACAGATGGCGGTGTAGATATTCCCATGTTTATTTAGATAGTGGTGTAGATATAACCATGTTTATACAGATAGCGGTGTAGATATTTACAGGTTCATACAGATAGCGGTGTAGATATTTCCATGATTATACAGATGGCGGTGTAGATATTTCCATGTTTATAGAGATGGCGGTGTAGATATTTCCATCTTTATACAGATATCGGTGTAAATATTTCCATGTTTATACAGATCACGGTGTAGATATTTCCATGTTTATAGAGATAGTGGTGTTGATTTTTCCATGTTTATACAGATAGCGGTGTAGATATTTCCATGTTTATACAGACCACGGTGTAGATATTTCCATGTTAATACAGATAGCGGTGCAGATATTTCCATGTTTGTACAGATGGCGGTGTTGATATTTCCATCTATACACAGATGACCATGTAGATATTTCCATGTTTATACAGATGGCGGCACAGATATTTCTATGGATATGTAGATGGCGATGTAGGTATTTTATTGTATATACAGATAGCGGTGTAGTTATTTCCATGTTTATATAGAGGTCGGTGTAGATATTTCCATGTATGTACACATGACTTTGTAGATATTTCCATGTTTATACAGATGGCGGTGTAGATATTTCCATGTTTATACAGATAACTTTGTAAGTATTTCCATGTTTATACAGATGGCGGTGTAGATATTTCGATGTTTATAGAGATAGCAGTGGAGATATTTCCATGTTTATAGAGATAGCGGTGTATATATTTCCACGTTTATACTGATCGCGGTGTAGTTATTTCCATGTTTATAGAGATAGCCGTGTGGATATTTCCATGTTTATACAGATAGGGATGTAGATATTTCCATGTTTATAGAGATGGCGTTGTAGATATTTCCATGTTTACACAGATCACGGTGTAGATATTTCCTTGTTTATGCAAATAGCGATGTAGTTATTTCCATGTTTATACAGATAGCCATGTAGATATTTCCTTGTTTATAGAAATAGCAGTGTAGATATTTCCATGTTTATACAGATCACGGTGTAGATATTTCCTTGTTTATACAAATAGCGGTGTAGTTATTTCCATGTTTATACAGGTAGCGGTGTAGATATTTCCATGTATATACAGATGGCTGTGTAGATATTTCCATGTTTATACAGATGGCTGTGTAGATATTTCCATGTTTATACAGACGACTTGTAGGTATTTCCATGTTTATACAGATGGCGGTGTAGATATTTCCATGTTTATAGAGATAGCTGTGTAGATATTTCCATGTTTCTACAGATAGCGGTTTAGATATTTACATGTTTATACAGATCGTGGTGTAGATATTTCCATGTTTATGCAGATCGTGGTGTAGATATTTCCATGTTTATACAGTTAGCGGTGTAGATATTTCCATGTTTTTACAGACATTGGTGTAGATATTTCCATGTTTACACAGATTGCGGTGCAGATATTTCCATCTTTCTACAGATGGCATTGTAGATATTTCCATTTTTACAGATCACGGTGTAGATATTTCCTTGTTTATGCAAATAGCGGTGTAGTTATTTCCATGTTTATACTGATAGCGGTGTAGATATTTCCTTGTTTATACAAATAGCCGTGTAGATATTTCCATGTTTATACAGATCACGGTGTAGATATTTCCTTGTTTATACAAATAGCGGTGTAGTTATTTCCATGTATATACAGATGGCTGTGTAGATATTTCCATGTTTATACAGATGGCTGTGTAGATGTTTCCATGTTTATACAGATGACTTGTAGGTATTTCCATGTTTATACAGATGGCGGTGTAGGTATTTCCATGTTTATAGAGATAGCTGTGTAGATATTTTCATTTTTCTACAGATTACTGTGTAGATATTTCCATGCTTATGCAGGTCGCGGTGTAGAAATTTCCATCTTTATACAGATAGCGGTGTAGATATTTCTAAGTTTTTACAGATATTGGTGTAGGTATTTCCATGTTTACACAGATTGCAGTGTAGATATTTCCATCTTTCTACAGATAGCATTGTAGATATTTCCATGTTTATACAGATGGCGGTGTAGATATTTCCATGTTCATATAGATGGCGGTGTAGTTATTACCATGTTTATAGAGATGGCGGTGTAGATATTTCCATGTTTATACAGATATCGGTGTAAATATTTCCATGTTTATACAGATCACAGTGTAGATATTTCCATGTTTATAGAGATATCGGTGTAAATATTTCCATGTTTATACAGGTCACGGTGTAGATATTTCCATGTTTATAGAGATAGCGGTGTAGATATTTCCATGTTTATACCGATAGCGGTGTAGATATTTCCATGTTTATACAGACAACGGTGTAGATATTTCCATGTTTATACAGATAGCGGTGCAGATATTTCCATGTTTGTACAGATGGCGGTGTTGATATTTCCATCTATACACAGATGACCGTGTAGATATTTCCATGTTTATACAGATGGCGGCGCAGATATTTCTATGGATATGTAGATGGCGGTGTAGATATTTCCATGTATATTCAGATAGCGGTGTAGTTATTTCCATGTTTATATGGAGAGCGGTGTAGATATTTCCATGTATGTACACATGGCTGTGTAGATATTTCCATGTTTATACAGATGACGGTGTAGATATTTCCATGATTATACTGATAACTTTGTAAGTATTTCCATGTTTATACAGATGGCGGTGTAGATATTTCGATGTTTATAGAGATAGCATTGGAGATATTTCCATGTTTATAGAGATAGCGGTGTAGATATTTCCACGTTTATACTGATCTCGGTGTAGATATTTCCGTGTTTATAGAGATAGCGGTGTGGATATTTCCATGTTTATACAGATAAGGGTGTAGATATTTCCATGTTTATAGAGATGGCGTTGTAGATATTTCCATGTTTATACAGATGGCGGTGTAGATATTTCCTTGTTTATGCAAATAGCGGTGTAGTTATTTCCATGTTTATACAGATAGCGGTGTAGATATTTCCTTGTTTATACAAATAGCTGTGTAGATATTTCCATGTTTATACAGATCACGGTGTAGATATTTCCTTGTTTATACAAATAGCGGTGTAGTTATTTCCATGTTTATACAGGTAGCGGTGTAGATATTTCCATGTTTATACAGATAGCGGTGCAGATATTTCCATGTTTGTACAGATGGCGGTGTTGATATTTCCATCTATACACAGATGACCGTGTAGATATTTCCATGTTTGTACAGATGGTGGTGCAGATATTTCTATGAATATGTAGATGGCGGTGTAGATATTTCCATGTATATACAGATAGCGGTGTAGTTATTTCCATGTTTATATAGGGAGCGGTGTAGATATTTGCATGTATGTACACATGGCTGTGTAGGTATTTCCATGTTTATACAGATGGCGGTGTAGATATTTCCATGTTTCTACAGATAGCGGTGGAGATATTTCCATGTTTATACAGATAGCGGTGTAAAAATTTCCATGTATATACAGATAGCGGTGTAGTTATTTCCATGTTTATACAGATAGCTGTGTAGATATTTCCATGTTTACACAGATAGCGTTGTAGATATTTCCAAGTTTATACAGATAGCGGTGGAGATATTTCCATCTTTAAACAGATAGAGTTGTAGATATTTCCATGTTTATACAGATAGCGGTGGAGATATTTCCATGTTTATACAGATGGCTGTTTAGATATTTCCAAAAGTGTACCTATGTCGGTGTAGATATTTACATGTTTATACAGATGGCCCTGTAGATATTTCCATGTTTATACAGATGGCAGTGTAGATATTTCCATGTTTATACAGATGACTGTATAGGTATTTCCATGTTTTTACAGATGGCAGTGCAGATATTTCCATGTTTATAGAGATAGCGGTGTAGATATTTCCATGTTTACACAGATGGCGGTGCTGATATTTCCGTCTATACACAGATGGCCGTGTAGATATTTCCATGTTTATACAGATGGCAGCGTAGATATTTCCATGGACATGCAGATGGCGGTGTAGGTATTTCCATGTTTATACAGATAGCGTTGTAGATATTTCCATGTTTTCACAGATGGTGGTGTAGATATTTCCGTGTTTATACACATGGCGGAGTAGATACTTCCATCTTTATGGAGATGGCAGTGTAGATATTTTCATGTTTATAGAGATGGCGGTGTAGATATTTCCATATTTATAGAGATAGCGGTGGAGATATTTCCATCTTTCTACAGATGGCAGAGTAGATATTTCCACGTTTATACAGATGGCGGTGTGGATATTTCCATATTTATACCGATGTCTGTGTAGATATTTGCATGTGTATTCAGATGGTATTGTAGGTATTTCCCTGTTTATACAGATGGTGGTGGAGATATTTCCATGTTTATTCAGATGACTGTGTAGATATTTCCATGTTTTTACAGATGGCAGTGTAGATATTTCAATGTTTATAGAGATGGCGCTGTAGATATTTCCATGTTTATACAGATAACGGTGGAGGTATTTCCATGTTTATACAGACAGCAGTGGAGATATTTCCATGTTTATACACATAGCGGAGTACACATTTCCATGTTTATAGAGACAGCGGTGTAGGTATTTCCATGTTTATACAGATAGCGGTGCAGATATTTCCATGTTTATACAGATGCCTATGCAGATATCTCCATATTTATACAGAGGTCTGTGTAGATATTTCTATGTTTATACAGGTGGCAGTGTAGATATTTCCATGTTCCTACACATGACTGTGTAGGTATTTCCATGTTTATACAGATGGCTTTGTAGATATTTCCATGTCTATAGAGATAGCGGTGCAGATATTTCAATATTTATACAGATAGCGTTGTATATATTTCCATATTTATACAGATCGTGGTGTAGATATTTCCATGTTTATACAGATACCAGTGTAGATATTTCCATTTTTATACAGACCTCAGTGTAGATATTTCCATGTTTATAGAGATAGCAGTGTAGGTATTTCCAAGTTTGTACAGATGGCGGTGTTGATGTTTCCATCTATACACAGATTGCCGTGTAGGTATTTCCATGTGTATACAGATGGCATTGTAGATATTTCCATGTTTATACAGATGGTGGTGTAGATATTTCCATGTATACACAGATGACTGTATAGGTATTTCCATGTTTATACAGATGGCAGTTTTGATATTTCCATGTTTATAGAGATTGCGGTATAGATATTTCCATATTTATGCAGATAACGGTGTAGAAATTTCCATGTTTATACAGATAGCGGTGTAAATATTTCCATGTTTATACAGATCACGGTGTAGATATTTCCTTGTTTATACAAATAGCGGTGTAGTTATTTCCATGTTTATACAGATAGCGGTGTAGATATTTCCATGTATATACAGACGGCTGTGTAGATATTTCCATGTTTATACAGACGGTTTGTAGATATTTCCATGTTTATACTGATGACTTTGTAGGCATTTCCATGTTTTTACAGATGGCGGTGTAGATATTTCCATGCTTATAGAGATAGCTGTGTAGATATTTCCATGTTTATACAGATAGCGGTGTAGATATTTCCATGTTTATACAGAAGGCGGTGCAGATATTTCCATGTTTATGGAGATAGCGGTGAAGCTATTTCCATGTTTATAGACATAGCGGTGTAGATATTTCCATGTTTATATAGATGGCGTTGTAGATATTTCCATGTTTATACTGATAGCGGTGTTGGTATTTCCACGTTTATACAGATAGCGATGTAGATATTTCCATGTTTATACAGCTCACGGTGCAGATATTTATATCTTTATACAGATGGCATTGTAGATATTTCCTCATTCACACTGATGGCAGTGTAGATGTTTCCATGTTTATACAGATGGCGGAGTAGTTAGTTCCATGTTTATGGAGATGGCAGTGTAGATATTTTCATGTTTATAGAGATGGCGGTGTAGATATTTCCATGTTTATAGACATAGCAGTGCAGATATTTACATGTTTATACAGATGGCTGTGTAGATATTTCCATGTGTATACAGACGGCATTGTAGATATTTCCATGTTTATACAGATGACTGTATAGGTATTTCCATGTTTTTACAGATGGCAGTTCAGATATTTCCATGTTTATAGAGATAGCGGTGTAGATATTTCCATGTTTATACAGATGGCGGTGCTGATATTTCCATCTATACACAGATGGCCGTGTAGATATTTCCATGTTTATACAGATGGCAGCGTAGATATTTCCATGGACATGCAGATGGCGGTGTAGATATTTCCATGTTTATACAGATAGCGGTGTAGATATTTCCTTGTATTCACAGATGGTGGTGTAGATATTTCCGTGTTTATACACATGGCGGAGTAGATACTTCCATCTTTATGGAGATGGCAGTGGAGATATTTTCATGTTTATAGAGATGGCGGTGTAGATATTTCCATATTTATAGAGATAGCGGTGGAGATATTTCCATCTTTCTACAGATGGCAGTGTAGATATTTTCATGTTTATACAGATGGCGGTGTAGATATTTCCATATTTATACAGATGTCTGTGTAGATATTTGCATGTGTATTCAGATGGTATTGTAGGTATTTCCATGTTTATACAGATGGTGGTGTAGATATTTCCAAGTTTATTCAGATGACTGTGTAGATATTTCCATGTATTTACAGATGGCATTGTAGATATTTCAATGTTTATACAGATGGCGCTGTAGATATTTCCATGTTTATACAGATCGCTGTGTAGATATTTCCATGTTTATACAGATTGCGGTGTAGATATTTCCATGGTTTTACAGATATTGGTGTAGATCTTTCCATGTTTACACAGATTGCGGTGTAGATATTTCCATCTTTCTACAGATGGCATTGTAGATATTTCCATGTTTATACAGATGGCGGTGTAGATATTTCCATGTTTATACAGATAGAGGTGTAGATATTTCCATGTTTATACAGATGCCTATGCAGATATCTCCCTATTTATACAGAGAGCTGTGTAGATATTTCCGTGTTTATACAGATGACTTTGTAGTTATTTCCATGTTTATACAGATGGCGGTGTAGATATTTCCATGTTTATAGAGATAGCTGTGTAGATATTTCCATGTTTATACAGATAGTGGTGCAGATATTTCCATGTTTATACAGATCGCGGTGTAGATATTTCCATGTTTATACAGATCGCAGTGTAGATATTTCCATGTTTATACAGAGAGCGGTGTAGTTATTTCCATGTTTTTACAGATATCAGTGTAGTTTTTCCATGTTTACACAGATTGCGGTGTAGATATTTCCATCTTTCTACAGATGGCATTGTAGATATTTCCTTGTTTATACAGATGGCGGTGTAGATATTTCCATGTTTATATAGATGGTGGTGTAGATATTACAATGTTTATACAGATAGCAGTGTAGATATTTCCATGTTTATACAGATCGTAGTGAAGATATTCCCATGTTTATGCAGATCGCAGTGTAGATATTTCCATGTTTATACAGATCGCGGTGTAGATATTTCCATGTTTATGCAGATCGCGGTGTAGATATTTCCATGTTTATACAGATCGCGGTGTAGATATTTCCATGTTTATACAAATAGCGGTGTAGATATTTCCATGTTTATACAGATAGCGGTGTAGATATTTCCATGTTTCTAGAGATAGCGGTGTAGGTATTTCCATGTTTATAGACATAGCGGTGTAGATATTTCCATGTGTATATTGATAGCGTTGTAGATATTTCCATGTTTATATAGATAGCGTTGTAGATATTTCCATGTTTATACCGATAGCGGTGTTGGTATTTCCACGTTTTTACAGATAGCGATGTAGATATTTCCATGTTTATACAGCTCGCAGTGCAGATATTCATATCTTTATACAGATGGCAGTGTAGATATTTCCTTATTCACACAGATGGCGGTGTAGATGTTTCCATGTTTATACAGATGGCGGAGTAGTTCCATATTTATGGAGATGGCAGTGTAGATATTTTCATGTTTATAGAGATGGCGGTGTAGATATTTCCATGTTTATAGAGATAGCGGTGTAGATATTTCCATGTTTGTATAGATGGCGGTGATGATATTTCCATCTATACACAGATGGGCGTGTAGATATTTCTTTGTTTATACAGACGGCGGTGTAGATATTTCCATGGACATGCAGATGGCGGTGTAGATATTTCCATGTTTATACAGATAGCGGTGTGGATATTTCCATGTTTACACAGATGGTGGTGTAGATATTTCCGTGTCTATACACATGGCGGAGTAGATACTTCCATCTTTATGGAGATGGCAGTGTAGATAATTTCATGTTTATAGAGATGGCGGTGGAGATATTTCCATATGTATTGAGATAGCGGTGTAGATATTTCCATCTTTCTACAGATGGCAGTGAAGATAATTCCAGGTATATACAGATGGCGGTGTAGATATTTCCCTATTTATACAGATGTCTGTGTAGATATTTCCATGTGTATACAGATGGTATTGTTGGTATTTCCATGTTTATACAGATGGTGGTGTAGATATTTCCATGTTTATTCCGATGACTGTGAAGATATTTCCATGTTTTTACAGAAGGCAGTGTAGATATTTCAATGTTTATAGAGATGGTGCTGTAGATATTTCCATGTTTATACAGATCGCGGTGTAGATATTTCTATGTTTATACAGATAGCGGTGTAGATATTTCCATGTTTTTACAGATATCGGTGTAGATATTTCAATGTTTACACAGATTGCGGTGTAGATATTTCCATCTTTCTACAGATGGCATTGAAGATATTTCCATGTTTATACAGATGGCGGTGTAGATATTTCCATGTTTATATAGATCGTGGTGTAGTTATTACCATGTTTTTACAGATAGCGGTATAGATATTTCCATGTTTATAGAGATAGCAGTGTAGGTATTTCCATGTTTGTACAGATGGCGGTGTTGATATTTCTATCTATACAAAGATGGCCGGGTAGATATTTCCATGTTTTACAGATGGCAGCGTAGATATTTCCATGGACATGCAGAGGGCGGTTTAGATATTTCCATGTTTATACAGATAGCGGTGTAGGTATTTCCATGTTTTCACTGATGGTGGTGTAGATATTTCCGTGTTTATACACATGGCAGAGTAGTTAATTCCATCTTTATGGAGATTGCAGTGGAGATATATTCATGTTTATAGAGATGGCGGTGTAGATATTTCCGTATTTATAGAGATAGCGGAGTAGATATTTCCATCTTTCTACAGATGGCAGTGTAGATATTTCCATGTTTATACAGATGGCGGTGTAGATATTTTCATATTTATACAGATGTCTGTGTAGTTATTTGCATGTGTATTCAGATGGTATTGTAGGTATTTCCATGTTTATACAGATGGTGGTGTAGATATTTCCATGTTTATTCAGATGACTGTGTAGATATTTCCATGTATTTACAGATGGCAGTGTAGATATTTCAATGTTTATAGAGATGGCGCTGTAGATATTTCCATGTTTATACAGATCGCTGTGTAGATATTTCCATGTTTATACAGATTGCGGTGTAGATATTTCCATGTTTTCACAGATATTGGAGTAGATATTTCCATGTTTACACAGATTGCGGTGTATATATTTCCATCTTTCTACAGATGGCATTGTAGATATTTCCATGTTTATACAGATGGCGGTGTAGATATTTCCATGTTTATATAGATGGTGGTGTAGATATTACCATGTTCATACAGATAGCGGTGTAGTTATTTCCATGTTTATAGACATAGCGGTGTAGATATTTCCATGTTTATATAGATGGCGTTGTAGATATTTCCATGTTTATACCGATAGCGGAGTTGGTATTTCCACGTTTATACAGATAGCGATTTAGATATTTCCATGTTTATACAGCTCGCGGTGCAGATATTTATATCTTTATGCAGATGGCACTGTAGATATTTCCTTATTCACACTGATGGCGGTGTAGATGTTTCCATGTTTATACAGATGGCGGAGTAGTTAGTTCCATGTTTATGGAGATGGCAGTGTAGATATTTTCATGTTTATAGAGATGGCGGTGTAGGTATTTCCATGTTTATAGAGATAGCAGTGTAGATATTTACATGTTTATACAGATGACTGTGTAGATATTTCCATGTTTATAGAGATAGCGTTGTAGATATTTCCATGTTTGTACAGATGGCGGTGTTGATATTTCCATCTATACACAGATGTCCATGTAGATATTTCCATGTTTATACAGATGGCGGCGTAGATATTTCCATGGACATGCAGATGGCGGTGTAGATATTTCCATGTTTATACAGATAGCGGTGTAGATATTTCCATGTTTTCAAAGTTGGTTGTGTAGATATTTCCGTGTTTTTACACATGGCGGAGTAGATACTTCCATCTTTATGGAGATGGCAGTGTAGATATTTTCATGTTTATAGAGATCGTGGTGTAGATATTTCCATATTTATAGAGATAGCGGTGTAGATATTTCCATCTTTCTACAGATGGCAGTGTAGACATTTCCATGTTTATACAGATGGCGGTGTAGATATTTCCATATTTATACAGATGTCTGTGTAGATATATCCATGTGTATACAGATGGTATTGTAGGTATTTCCATGTTTATACAGATTGTGGTGTAGATATTTCCATGTTTATTCAGATGACTGTGTAGATATTTCCATGTTTTTCAGATGGCAGTGTAGATATTTCAATGTTTATGGAGATGGCGCTGTAGATATTTCCATGTTTATACAGATAACGGTGTAGATGTTTCCATGTCTATACAGACAGCAGTGGATATATATCCATGTTTATACACATAGCGGTGTACATATTTCCATGTTTATAGAGACAGCGGTGTAGGTATTTCCATGTTTATACAGATAGCGGTGCAGATATTTCCATGTTTATACAGATGCCTATGCAGATATCTCCATATTTATACAGAGGGCTGTGTAGATATTTCTATGTTTATACAGATGGCAGTGTAGATATTTCCATGTTCCTACACATGACTGTGTAGCTATTTCCATGTTTATACAGATGGCTTTGTAGATATTTCCATGTCTATAGAGATAGCGATGCAGATATTTCCATGTTTATACAGATAGCGGTGTACATATTTCCATGTTTATACAGATCGTGGTGTAGGTATTTCCATGTTTATACAGATACCGGTGTAGATATTTCCAAGTTTATACAGACCGCAGTGTAGATATTTTCATGTGTATAGAGATAGCAGTGTAGATATTTCCAAGTTTGTACAGATGGCGGTGTTGATGTTTCCATCTATACACAGATTGCCGTGTAGGTATTTCCATGTGTATACAGATGGCATTGTAGATATCTCCATGTTTATACAGATGGTGGTGTAGATATTTCCATGTTTACCCAGATGACTGTATAGGTATTTCCATGTTTATACAGATGGCGGTGTTGATATTTCCATGTTTATAGAGATAACGGTGTAGAAATTTCCATGTTTTGACAGATAGCAGTGTAAATATTTCCATGTTTATACAGATCACGGTGTAGATATTTCCTTGTTTATACAAATAGCGGTGTAGTTATTTCCATGTTTATACAGATAGCGGTGTAGGTATTTCCATGTATATACAGACGGATGTGTAGATATTTCCATGTTTATACAGATGGTTTGTAGATATTTCCAAGTTTATACAGATGACTTTGTAGGTATTTCCATGTTTATACAGATGGCGGTGAAGATATTTCCATGTTTATAGAGATAGCTATGTAGATATTTCCACGTTTATACAGATAGCGGTGTAGATATTTCGATGTTTATACAGATCGGGGTGTAGATATTTCCATGTTTATACAGATCGCGGTGTAGATATTTCCATGTTTATACAGATAACGGTGTAAGTATTTCCACATTTTTACAGATATCAGTGTAGATTTTCCATGTTTAAACAGAATGCGGTGTAGATATTTCCATCTTTCTACAGATGGCATTGTAGATATTTCCATGTTTATACAGATGGCGGTGTAGATATTTCCATGTTTATATAGATGGTGGTGTCGATATTACCATGTTTATACAGATAGCGGTGTAGATATTTCTAAGTTTATACAGATCGTGGTGAAGATATTTCCATGTTTATGCAGATCGCGGTGTAGATATTTCCATGTTTATACAGATCACAGTGTAGATATTTCCATGTTTATACAGATAGCGGTGTAGATATTTCCATGTTTATACAGATAGCGGTGTAGATATTTCCATGTTTATAGAGATAGCGTTGTAGGTATTTCCATGTTTATAGACATAGCGGTGTAGATATTTCCATTTTTATACCGATAGCGGTGTTGGTATTTCCACGTTTATACAGATAGCGATGTAGATATTTCCATGTTTATACAGCTCGCGGTGCAGATATTTATATCTTTATACAGATGGCATTGTAGATATTTCCTTATTCACACAGATGGCGGTGTAGATGTTTCCATGTTTATACAGATGGCAGAGTAGTTAATTCCAAGTTTATGGAGATGGCAGTGTAGATATTTTCATGTTTATAGAGAAGGCGGTGAAGATATTTCCATGTTTATAGAGATAGCAGTGTAGATATTTACATGTTTATACAGATGGCTGTGTAGATATTTCCATGTTTATAGAGATAGCGGTGTAGATATTTCCGTGTTTGTACAGGTGGCGGTGTTGATATTTCCATCTATACACAGATGGCCGTGTAGATATTTCCATGTTTATACAGATGGCGGCGTAGATATTTCCATGGACATGCAGATGGCGGTGTAGATATTTCCATGTTTATACAGATCGTGGTGAGGATATTTCCATGTTTATGCAGATCGCGGTGTAGTTATTTCCATGTTTATACAGATCGCGGTGTAGATATTTCCATGTTTATACAGATAGCGGTGTAGATATTTCCATGTTTTCACAGATGGTTGTGTAGATATTTCCTTGTTTATAAACATGGCGGAGTAGGTACTTCCATCTTTATGGAGATGGCCGTGTAGAAATTTTCATGTTTATAGAGATGGCTGTGTAGATATTTCCATATTTATAGAGATAGCGGTGTAGATATTTCCATCTTTCTACAGATGGCAGTGTAGATATTTCCATGTTTATACAGATGGCGGTGTAGATATTTCCATTAACATGCAGATGGCGTTGTAGATATGCCCATGTTTATTCAGATAGCGGTGTAGATATTTCCATGTTTACACAGATGGTGGTGTAGATATTTCCGTGTTTATACACATGGCGGAGTAGATACTTCCATCTTTATGGAGATGGCAGTGTAGATATTTTCATGTTTATAGAGATGGCGGTGTAAATATTTCCATATTTATAGAGATAGATATTTCCATGTTTATACAGATGGCCGTGTAGATATTTCCATATTTATACAGATGTCTTTGTAGATATTTCCATGTGTATACAGATGGTATTGTAGGTATTTCCATGTTTATACAGATGGTGGTGTAGATATTTCCATGTTTATTCAGATGACTGTGTAGATATTTCCAAGTTTTTACAGATGGCAGTGTAGATATTTCAATGTTTATAGAGATGGCGCTGTAGATATTTCCTTGTTTAAACAGATAATGGTGGAGATATTTCCATGTTTATACAGACAGCAGTGGAGATATTTCCATGTTTATACACATAGCGGTGTACATATTTCCATGTTTATAGAGACAGCAGTGTAGGTATTTCCATGTTTATAAACATAGCGATGCAGATATTTCCATGTTTAAACAGATGCCTATGCAGATATTTCCATATTTATACAGAGGGATGTGTAGATATTTCTATGTTTATACAGATGGCAGTGTAGATATTTCCATGTACCTACACATGACTGTGTAGATATTTCCATGTTTATACAGATGGCTTTGTAGATATTTCCATGTTTATAGAGATAGCAGTGGAGATATTTCCATGTTTATACAGATAGCGGTGTAGATATTTCCCTGTTTATACTGATCGTGATGTAGATATTTCCATGTTATAGAGATGGCGGTGTAGATATTTCCATGTTCATAGAGATAGCGGTGTTGATTTTTCCATGTTTATAGAGATAGCGGTGTGGATATTTCCATGTTTATACAGATAGGGGTGTAGATATTTCCATGTTTATAGAGATGGCAGTGTTGATATTTCCATGTTTATACAGACCACGGTGTAGATATTTCCTTGTTTATACAAATAGCGGTGTAGTTATTTCCATGTTTATACCGATAGTCGTGTAGATATTTCCATGTATATACAGATGGCTGTGTAGATATTTCCATGTTTATACAGATGGCTGTGTAGATATTTCCATGTTTATACAGATGACTTTGTAGGTATTTCCATGTTTATACAGATGGCGGTGTAGATATTTCCATGTTTATAGAGATAGCTGTGTAGATATTTCCATGTTTATACAGATAGCGGTGTAGATATTTCCATGTTTATACAGATCGCGGTGTAGATATTTCCATGTTTATACAGATGGCGGTGTAGATATTTCCATGTTTATATAGATGGTGGTGTAGATATTACCATGTTTTTACAGATAGCGGTGTAGATATTTCCATGTTTATACAGATCGTGGTGAAGATATTTCCATGTTTATACAGACAGCAGTGGAGATATTTCCATGTTTATACACATAGCGGTGTACATATTTCCATGTTTATAGAGACAGCGGTGTAGGTATTTCCATGTTTATACAGATAGCGTTGCAGATATTTCCATGTTTACACAGATGCCTATGCAGATATTTCCATATTTATACAGAGGGCTGTGTAGATATTTCTATGTTTATACAGATGGCAGTGTAGATATTTCCATGTTCCTACACATGACTGTGTAGGTATTTCCATGTTTATACAGATGGCTTTGTAGTTATTTCCATGTTTATAGAGATAGCAGTGGAGATATTTCCATGTTTATACAGATAACGGTGTAGATATTTCCATGTTTACACTGATCGTGGTGTAGATATTTCCATGTTATAGAGATGGCGGTGTAGATATTTCCATGTTCATAGAGATAGCGGTGTTGATTTTTCCATGTTTATAGAGATAGCGGTGTGGATATTTCCATGTTTATACAGATAGGGGTGTAGATATTTCCATGTTTATAGAGATGGCAGTGTTGATATTTCCATGTTTATACAGATCACGGTGTAGATATTTCCTTGTTTATACAAATAGCGGTGGAGTTATTTCCATGTTTATACAGATAGCGGTGTAGATATTTCCATGTATATACAGATGGCTGTGTAGATATTTCCATGTTTATACATATGGCTGTGTAGATATTTCCATGTTTATACAGATGGCTGTGTAGATATTTCCATGTTTATACAGATGACTTTGTAGGTATTTCCATGTTTATACAGATGGCGGTGTAGATATTTCCATATTTATAGAGATAGCTGTGTAGATATTTCCATGTTTATACAGATAGCGGTGTAGATATTTCCATGTTTATACAGATCGTGGTGTAGATATTTCCATGTTTATACAGATAGCGGTGTAGATATTTCCATGTTTACACAGATTGCGGTGTAGCTATTTCCATTTTTCTACAGATGGCATTGTAGATATTTCCATGTTTATAGAGATGGCGGTGTAGATATTTCCATGTTTATATAGATGGTGGTGTAGATATTACCATGTTTATACAGATAGCGGTGTAGATATTTCCATGTTTATACAGATCGTGGTGAAGATATTTCCATGTTTATACAGATCACGGTGTAGGTATTTCCATGTTTTTACAGATCGTGGTGTAGATATTTCCATGTTTATACAGATAGCGGTGTAGATATTTCCATGTTTATACAGATAGCCGTGTAGATATTTCCATGTTTATAGAGATAGCGGTGTAGGTATTTCCATGTTTATAGACATAGCGGTGTAGATATTTCCACGTTTATATAGATGGCGTTGTAGATATTTCCATGTTTATACCAATAGCGGTGTTGGTATTTCCACGTTTATACAGATAGCGATGTAGATATTTCCATGTTTATACAGCTCGCGGTGCAGATATTTATATCTTTATACAGATGGCGTTGTAGATATTTCTTTATTCACACAGATGGCGGTGTAGATGTTTCCATGTTTATACAGATGGCGGAGTAGTTAGTTCCATGTTTATGGAGATGGCAGTGTAGATATTTTCATTTTTATAGAGATGGCGGTGTAGATATTTCCATGTTTATAGAGATAGCAGTGTAGATATTTACATGTTTATACAGATGGCTGTGTAGACATTTCCATGTGTATACAGATTGCATTGTAGATATTTCCATGTTTATACAGATGACTGTATAGGTATTTCCATGTATTTACAGATGGCAGTGCAGATATTTCCATGTTTATAGAGATAGCGATGTAGACATTTCCATGTTTGTACAGATGGCGGTGTTGATATTTCCATCTATACACAGATGGCCGTGTAGATATTTCCATGTTTATACAGATGGCGGCGTAGATATTTCCATTAACATGCAGATGGCGTTGTAGATATGCCCATGTTTATACAGATAGCGGTGTAGATATTTCCATGTTTACACAGATGGTGGTGTAGATATTTCCGTGTTTATACACATGGCGGAGTAGATACTTCCATCTTTATGGAGATGGCAGTGTAGATATTTTCATGTTTATAGAGATGGCGGTGTAAATATTTCCATATTTATAGAGATAGATATTTCCATGTTTATACAGATGGCCGTGTAGATATTTCCATATTTATACAGATGTCTGTGTAGATATTTCCATGTGTATACAGATGGTATTGTAGGTATTTCCATGTTTATACAGATGGTGGTGTAGATATTTCCATGTTTATTCAGATGACTGTGTAGATATTTCCAAGTTTTTACAGATGGCAGTGTAGATATTTCAATGTTTATAGAGATGGCGCTGTAGATATTTCCTTGTTTAAACAGATAACGGTGGAGATATTTCCATGTTTATACAGACAGCAGTGGAGATATTTCCATGTTTATACACATAGCGGTGTACATATTTCCATGTTTATAGAGACAGCAGTGTAGGTATTTCCATGTTTATAAACATAGCGATGCAGATATTTCCATGTTTAAACAGATGCCTATGCAGATATTTCCATATTTATACAGAGGGCTGTGTAGATATTTCTATGTTTATACAGATGGCAGTGTAGATATTTCCATGTACCTACACATGACTGTGTAGATATTTCCATGTTTATACAGATGGCTTTGTAGATATTTCCATGTTTATAGAGATAGCAGTGGAGATATTTCCATGTTTATACAGATAGCGGTGTAGATATTTCCCTGTTTATACTGATCGTGATGTAGATATTTCCATGTTATAGAGATGGCGGTGTAGATATTTCCATGTTCATAGAGATAGCGGTGTTGATTTTTCCATGTTTATAGAGATAGCGGTGTGGATATTTCCATGTTTATACAGATAGGGGTGTAGATATTTCCATGTTTATAGAGATGGCAGTGTTGATATTTCCATGTTTATACAGACCACGGTGTAGATATTTCCTTGTTTATACAAATAGCGGTGTAGTTATTTCCATGTTTATACCGATAGTCGTGTAGATATTTCCATGTATATACAGATGGCTGTGTAGATATTTCCATGTTTATACAGATGGCTGTGTAGATATTTCCATGTTTATACAGATGACTTTGTAGGTATTTCCATGTTTATACAGATGGCGGTGTAGATATTTCCATGTTTATAGAGATAGCTGTGTAGATATTTCCATGTTTATACAGATAGCGGTGTAGATATTTCCATGTTTATACAGATCGCGGTGTAGATATTTCCATGTTTATACAGATGGCGGTGTAGATATTTCCATGTTTATATAGATGGTGGTGTAGATATTACCATGTTTTTACAGATAGCGGTGTAGATATTTCCATGTTTATACAGATCGTGGTGAAGATATTTCCATCTTTATACAGATCACGGTGTAGGTATTTCCATGTTTATACAGATCGTGGTGTAGATATTTCCATGTTTATACAGATACCGGTGGAGATATTTCCATGTTTATACAGATAGCGGTGTAGATATTTCCATGTTTATAGAGATAGCGGTGTAGGTATTTCCATGTTTATAGACATAGCGGTGTAGATATTTCCATGTTTATATAGATGGCGTTGTAGACATTTCCATGTTTATACCGATAGCGGTGTTGGTATTTCCACCTTTATACAGAGAGCGATGTAGGTATTTCCATGTTTATACAGCTCGCGGTGCAGATATTTATGTCTTTATACAGATGACATTGTAGATATTTCCTTATTCACACAGATGGCGGTGTAGATGTTTCCATGTTTATACAGATGGCGGAGTAGTTAGTTCCATGTTTATGGAGATGGCAGTGTAGATATTTTCATGTTTACAGAGATGGCGGTGTAGATATTCCCATGTTTATAGAGATAGCAGTGTAGATATTTACATGTTTATACAGATGGCTGTGTAGATATTTCCATGTGTATACAGATTGCATTGTAGATATTTCCATGTTTATACAGATGACTGTATAGGTATTTCCATGTTTTTACAGTTGGCAGTGCAGATATTTCCATGTTTATAGAGATAGCGATGTAGTTATTTCCATGTTTGTACAGATGGCGGTGTTGATATTTCCATCTATACACAGATGGCCGTGTAGATATTTCCATGTTTATACAGATGGCGGCGTAGATATTTCCATGAACATGCAGATGGCGGTGTAGATATTTCCATGTTTATACAGATAGCGGTGTAGATATTCCCATGTTTACACAGATGGTGGTTTAGATATTTCCGTGTTTATACACATGGCGGAGTAGATACTTCCATCTTTATGGAGATGGCAATGTAGATATTTTCATGTTTATAGAGATGGCGGTGTAGATATTTCCATATTTATAGAGATAGCGGTGTACATATTTCCATCTTTCTACAGATGGCAGTGTAGATATTTCCATGTTTATACAGATGGCCGTGTAGATATTTCCATATTTATACAGATGTCTGTGTAGATATTTCCATGTGTATACAGATGGTATTGTAGGTATTTCCATGTTTATACAGATGGTGGTGTAGATATTTCCATGTTTATTCAGATGACTGTGTACATATTTCCATGTTTTTACAGATGGCAGTGTAGATATTTCAATGTTTATAGAGATGGCGCTGTAGATATTTCCTTGTTTAAACAGATAACGGTGGAGATATTTCCATGTTTATACAGACAGCAGTGGAGATATTTCCATGTTTATACACATAGCGGTGTACATATTTCCATGTTTATAAAGACAGCGGTGTAGGTATTTCCATGTTTATACAGATGACTTTGTAGGTATTTCCATGTTTATACAGATGGCGGTGTAGATATTTCCATGTTTATAGAGATAGCTGTGTAGATATTTCCATGTTTATACAGATAGCGGTGTAGATATTTCCATGTTTATACAGATCGTGGTGTAGATATTTCCATGTTTATACAGATAGCGGTGTAGATATTTCCATGTTTACACAGATTGCGGTGTAGATATTTCCACTTTTCTACAGATGGCATTGTAGATATTTCCATGTTTATATAGATGGCGGTGTAGATATTTCCATGTTTATATAGATGGTGGTGTAGATATTACCATGTTTATACATATAGCGGTGTAGATATTTCCATGTTTATACAGATCGTGGTGAAGATATTTCCATGTTTATACAGATCACGGTGTAGGTATTTCCATGTTTATACAGATCGTGGTGTAGATACTTTCATGTTTATACAGATATCTGTGTAGATATTTCCATGTTTATACAGATAGCGGTGTAGTTATTTCCATGTTTACACAGATTGCGGTGTAGATATTTCCATTTTTCTACAGATGGCATTGTAGATATTTCCATGTTTATACAGATGGCGGTGTAGATATTTCCATGTTTATACAGATAGCGGTGTAGATATTTCCATGTATATACATATGGCTCTGTAGATATTTCCATGTTTATAGAGATGGCTGTGTAGATATTTCCATGTTTGTACAGATGGCGGTGTTGATATTTCCATATATACACAGATGGCCGTGTAGATATTTCCATGTTTATACAGATGGCTGCGTAGATATTTCCATGAACATGCAGATGGCGATGTAGATATTTCCATGTTTATACCGATAGCGGTGTAGATATTTCCATGTTTACACAGATGGTGGTGTAGATATTTCCATGTTTATACACATGGCGGAGTAGATACTTCCATCTTTATGGAGATGGCAGTGTGGATATTTTCATGTTTATAGAGATGGCGGTGTAGATATTTCCATATTTATAGAGATAGCGGTGTACATATTTCCATCTTTCTACAGATGGCAGTGTAGATATTTCCATGTTTATACAGATGGCCGTGTAGATATTTCCATATTTATACAGATGTCTGTGTAGTTATTTCCATGGGTATACAGATAGTATTGTAGGTATTTCCATGTTTACACAGATGGGGGTGTAGATATTTCCATGTTTATTCAGATGACTGTGTAGATATTTCCATGTTTTTACAGATGGCAGTGTATATATTTCAATTTTTATAGAGATCTCGCTGTAGATATTTCCTTGTTTAAACAGATAACGGTGGAGATATTTCCATGTTTATACAGATAGCAGTGGAGATATTTCCATGTTTATACACATAGCGGTGTACATATTTCCATGTTTATAGAGACAGCGGTGTAGGTATTTCCATGTTTATACAGATAGCGGTGCAGATATTTCCATGTTTACACAGATGCCTATGCAGATATTTCCATATTTATACAGAGGGCTGTGTAGATATTTCTATGTTTATACAGATGGCAGTGTAGATATTTCCATGTTCCTACACATGTCTGTGTAGGTATTTCCATGTTTATACAGACGGCTTTGTAGTTATTTCCATGTTTATAGAGATAGCAGTGGAGATATTTCCATGTTTATACAGATAACGGTGTAGATATTTCCATGTTTACACTGATCGTGGTGTAGATATTTCCATGTTATAGAGATGGCGGTGTAGATATTTCCATGTTCATACAGATAGCGGTGTTGATTTTTCCATGTTTATAGAGATAGCGGTGTGGATATTTCCATGTTTATACAGATAGGGGTGTAGATATTTCCATGTTTATAGAGATGGCAGTGTTGATATTTCCATGTTTATACAGATCAAGGTGTAGATATTTCCTTGTTTATACAAATAGCGGTGGAGTTATTTCCATGTTTATACAGATAGCGGTGTAGATATTTCCATGTATATACAGATGGCTGTGTAGATATTTCCATGTTTATACAGATGGCTGTGTAGATATTTCCATGTTTATACAGATGACTTTGTAGTTATTTCCATGTTTATATAGATGGCGGTGTAGATATTTCCATGTTTATAGAGATAGCTGTGTAGACATTTCCATGTTTATACAGATAGCGGTGTAGATATTTCCATGTTTATACAGATCGTGGTGTAGATATTTCCATGTTTATACAGATAGCGGTGTAGATATTTCCATGTTTACACAGATTGCGGTGTAGATATTTCCATTTTTCTACAGATGGCATTGTAGATATTTCCATGTTTATATAGATGGTGGTGTAGATATTACCATGTTTATACAGATAGCGGTGTAGATATTTCCATGTTTATACAGATCGTTGTGAAGTTATTTCCATGTTTATACAGATCACGGTGTAGGTATTTCCATGTTTATACAGATCGTGGTGTATATATTTCCATGTTTATACAGATGGCGGCGTAGATATTTCCATGTACATGCAGATGGCGGTGTAGATATTTCCATGTTTATACAGATAGCGGTGTAGATATTTCCATGTTTACACAGATGGTGGTGTAGATATTTCCGTGTTTATACACATGGTGGAGTAGATACTTCCATCTTTATGGAGATGGCAATGTAGATATTTTCATGTTTATAGAGATGGCGGTGTAGATATTTCCCTATTTATAGAGATAGCGGTGTACATATTTCCATCTTTCTACAGATGGCAGTGTAGATATCTCCATGTTTATACAGATGGCCGTGTAGATATTTCCATATTTATTCAGATGTCTGTGTAGATATTTCCATGGGTATACAGATGGTATTGTAGGTATTTCCATGTTTATACAGATGGTGGTGTAGATATTTCCATGTTTATTCAGATCACTGTGTACATATTTCCATGTTTTTACAGATGGCAGTGTAGATATATCAATGTTTATAGAGATGGCGCTGTAGATATTTCCTTGTTTAAACAGATAACGGTGGAGATATTTCCATGTTTATACAGACAGCAGTGGAGATATTTCCATGTTTATACACATAGCGGTGTACATATTTCCATGTTTATAGAGACAGCGGTGTAGGTATGTCCATGTTTATACAGATAGCGGTGCAGATATTTCCATGTTTACACAGATGCCTATGCAGATATTTCCATATTTATACAGAGGGCTGTGTAGATATTTCTATGTTTATACAGATGGCATTGTAGATATTTCCATGTTCCTACACATGACTGTGTAGGTATTTCTATGTTTATACAGATGGCTTTGTAGATATTTCCATGTTTATAGAGATAGCAGTGGAGATATTTCCTTGTTTATACATATAGCGGTGTAGATATTTCCATGTTTACACTGATCGTGGTGTAGATATTTCCATGTTATAGAGATGGCGGTGTAGATATTTCCATGTTCATAGAGATAGCGGTGTTGATTTTTCCATGTTTATAGAGATAGCGGTGTGGATATTTCCATGTTTATATAGATAGGGGTGTAGATATTTCCATGTTTATAGAGATGGCATTGTTGATATTTCAATGTTTATACAGATCACGGTGTAGATATTTCCTTGTTTATACAAACAGCGGTGTAGTTATTTCCATGTTTATACAGATAGCGGTGTAGATATTTCCATGTATATACAGATGGCTATGTAGATATTTCCATGTTTATACAGATGGCTGTGTAGATATTTCCATGTTTATACAGATGACTTTGTAGGTATTTCCATGTTTATACAGATGGCGGTGTAGATATATCCATGTTTATAGAGATAGCTGTGTAGACATTTCCATGTTTATACAGATAGCGGTGTAGATATTTCCATGTTTATACAGACCGTGGTGTAGATATTTCCATGTTTATACAGATAGCGGTGTAGATATTTCCATGTTTACACAGATTGCGGTGTAGATATTTCCATTTTTCTACAGATGGCCTTTTAGATATTTCCATGTTTATACAGATGGCGGTGTAGATATTTCCATGTTTATATAGATGGTGGTGTAGATATTACCATGTTTATACAGATAGCGGTGTAGATATTTCCATGTTTATACAGATCGTTGTGAAGATATTTCCATGTTTATACAGATCACGCTGTAGGTATTTCCATGTTTATACAGATCGTGGTGTAGATATTTCCATGTTTACACAGATAGCGGTGTAGATATTTCCATGTTTGTACAGATGGCGGTGTAGATATTTCCATCTATACACAGATGGCCGTGTAGATATTTCCATGTTTATACAGATGGCGGCGTAGATATTTCCATGAACATGCAGATGGCGGTGTAGATATTTCCATGTTTATACAGATAGCGGTGTAGCTATTTCCATGTTTACACAGATGGTGGTGTAGATATTTCCGTGTTTATACACATGGCGGAGTAGATACTTCCATCTTTATGGAGATGGCAGTGTAGATATTTTCATGTTTATAGAGATGGCGGTGTAGATATTTCCATATTTATAGAGATAGCGGTGTACATATTTCCATCTTTCTACAGATGGCAGTGTAGATATTTCCATGTTTATACAGATGGCCATGAAGTTATTTCCATATTTATACAAATGTCTGTGTAGATATTTCGATGTGTATACAGACGGTATTGTAGGTATTTCCATGTTTATACAGATGGTGGTGTATTTATTTCCATGTTTATTCAGATGACTGTGTAGATATTTCCATGTTTTTACAGATGGCAGTGTAGATATTTCAATGTTTATAGAGATGGCGCTGTAGATATTTCCTTGTTTAAACAGATAACGGTGGAGATATTTCCATGTTTATACAGACAGCAGTGGAGATATTTCCATGTTTATACACATAGCGGTGTACATATTTCCATGTTTATAGAGACAGCGGTGTAGGTATTTCCGTGTTTATACAGATAGCGGTGTAGATATTTCCATGTTTATACTGATCGTGGTGTAGATATTTCCATGTTATAGAGATGGCGGTGTAGATATTTCCATGTTCATAGAGATAGCGGTGTTGATTTTTCCATGTTTATAGAGATAGCGGTGTGGATATTTCCATGTTTATACAGATAGGGGTGTAGATATTTCCATGTTTATAGAGATGTCAGTGTTGATATTTCCATGTTTATACAGATCACGGTGTAGATATTTCCTTTTTTATACAAATAGCGGTGTAGTTATTTCCATGTTTATACAGATAGCGGTGTAGATATTTCCATGTATATACAGATGGCTGTGTAGATATTTCCATGTTTATACAGATGGCTGTGTAGATATTTCCATGTTTATACAGATGACTTTGTAAGTATTTCCATGTTTATACAGATGGCGGTGTAGATATTTCCATGTTTATAGAGATAGCTGTGTAGATATTTCCATGTTTATACAGATAGCGGTGTAGATATTTCCATGTTTATACAGATAGCGGTGTAGATATTTCCATGTTTACACAGATTGCGGTGTAGATATTTCCATTTTTCTACAGATGGCATTGTAGATATTTCCATGTTTATACAGATGGCGGTGTAGATATTTCCATGTTTATATAGATGGTGGTGTAGATATTACCATGTTTATACAGATAGCGGTGTAGTTATTTCCATGTTTATACAGATCGTGGTGAAGATATTTCCATGTTTATACAGATCACGGTGTAGGTATTTCCATGTTTATACAGATCGTGGTGTAGATATTTCCATGTTTATACAGATCGCGGTGTAGATATTTCCACGTTTATACAGATAGCGGTGTAGATATTTCCATGTTTATACAGATAGCGGTGTAGATATTTCCATGTTTATAGAGATAGCGGTGTAGGTATTTCCATGTTTATAGACATTGCGGTGTAGATATTTCCATGTTGATATAGATGGCGTTGTAGATATTTCCATGTTTATACAGTTCGCGGTGCAGATATTTATATCTTTCTACAGATGGCATTGTAGATATTTCCTTATTCACACAGATGGTGGTGTAGATGTTTCCATGTTTATACAGATGGCGAAGTAGTTAGTTCCATGTTTATGGAGATGGCAGTGTAGATATTTTCATGTTTATACAGATGGCGGTGTAGATATTTCCATGTTTATAGAGATAGCAGTGTAGATATTTACATGTTTATACAGATGGCTGTGTAGATATTTCCATGTGTATACAGATTGCATTGTAGATATTTCCATGTTTATACAGATGACTGTGTAGGTATTTCCATGTTTTTACAGATGGCAGTGCAGATATTTCCATGTTTATAGAGATAGCAATGTAGATATTTCCATGTTTGTACTGATGGCGGTGTTGATATTTCCATCTATACACCGATGGCCGTGTAGATATTTCCATGTTTATACAGATGGCGGCGTAGATATTTCCATGGACATGCAGATGTCGGTGTAGATATTTCCATGTTTATACAGATAGCGGTGTAGATATTTCCATGTTTACACAGATGGTGGTGTAGATATTTCCGTGTTTGTACACATGGCGGAGTAGATACTTCCATCTGTATGGAGATGGCAGTGTAGATATTTTCATGTTTGTAGAGATGGCCGTATAGATATTTCCATATTTATGGAGATAGCAGTGTACATATTTCCATCTTTCTACAGATGGCAGTGTAGATATTTCCATGTTTATACAGATGGCCGTGTAGATATTTCCATATTGATACAGATGTCTGTGTAGATATTTCCATGTGTATGCAGATGGTATTGTAGGTATTTCCATGTTTATACAGATGGTGGTGTAGATATTTCCATGTTTATTCAGATGACTGTGTAGATATTTCCATGTTTTTACAGATGGCTGTGTACATATTTCAATGTTTATAGAGATGGCGCTGTAGATATTTCCTTCTTTAAACAGACAACGGTGGAGATATTTCCATGTTTATACAGACGGCTGTGGAGATATTTCCATGTTTATACACATAGCGGTGTACATATTTCCATGTTTATAGAGACAGCGGTGTAGGTATTTCCATGTTTATACAGATAGCAGTGCAGATATTTCCATGTTTACACAGATGCCTATGCAGATATTTCCATATTTATACAGAGGGATGTTTAGATACTTCTATGTTTATACAGATGGCAGTGTAGATATTTCCATGTTCCTACACATGACTGTGTAGGTATTTCCATGTTTATACAGATGGCATTGTACATATTTCCATGTTTATAGAGATAGCAGTGCAGATATTTCCATGTTTATACAGACAGCAGTGTAGATATTTCCATGTTTATAGTGATAGCAGTGTAGACATTTCCATGTTTGTACAGATGGCGGTGTTGATGTTTCCATCTATACACAGATTGCCGTATAGGTATTTCCATGTGTATAGAGATGGCATTGTAGATATTTCCATGTTTATACAGATGGTGATGTAGATGTTTCCAAGTATGTACAGATGGCGGTGTTGCTATTTCCATCTTTACACAGATTGCCGTGTAGATACTTCCATCTTTATACAGATGGCATTGCAGATATTTCCACGGATATGCAGATGGCGGTGTAGATATTTCCATGTTTATGGAGATAGCGGTGTAGATATTTCCATGTTTATAGACATAGCGGTGTAGATATTTCCAAGTTTATGTAGATGGTGTTGTAGATATTTCCATGTTTATACCAATACCGGTGTTGGTATTTCCACGTTTATGCAGATAGCGATGTAGATTTTCCATGTTTATACAGCTCGCTGTGCAGATATTTATTTCTTTATACAGATGGCATTGTAGATATTTCCTTTTTCACACAGATGGCGGTGTAGCTGTTACATGTTTATACAGATGGTGGAGTAGATAGTTCCATGTTTATGGAGATGGCAGTGTAGATATTTTCATGTTTATAGAGATGGCGGCGTAGATATTTCCACGTTTATAGAGATAGCAGTGTAGATATTTACATGTTTATACAGATGGCTGTGTAGATATTCCGATGTGTATACAGATGGCATAGTAGATATTTCCGTGTTTATACAGATGGTGGTGTAGATATTCCCATGTTTATACAGATGACTGTATAGGTATTTCCATGTTTTTACAGAAGGCAGTATAGATATTTCCATGTTTATAGAGATAGCGGTGTAGATATTTCCAAGTTTATACAGATAGCGGTGTAGATATTTCCATGTTTATACAGATAGCGGTGGACATATTTTCAAGTTTATACAGATAGCGGTGGACATATTTTCATGTTTATAGAGATGGCGGTGTAGATATTTCCAAGTTTATTCAGATAGCGGTGCAGATATTTCCGTGTTTATATAGATACCGGTGTAGATATTTCTATGTTTATGCAGATAGCAGTATAGGTTTTACATGTTTACAGATATAGCGGTGTAGATATTTCCATATTTGTACAGATGACTTTGTAGTCTTCTCCATGTGTATTCAGATGGCAGTGTAGATATTTCCATGTTTATACAGATGGAGGTGTAGATATTTCCCTGTTTATACAGATGACTGTGTAGATATTTCCATATTTTTACAGATGGCGGTGTAGATATTTCCATGTTTATACAGATATCGGTGTCACTACTTCCATGTTTATAGGGATAGCGGTGTAGATATTTCCATGTTTATAGAGATCGCTGTGATGATATTTCCATGTTTATACAGATGGCAGTGTAGATATTTCCATGTTTATACAGATAGTGGTGTAGATATTTCCATGTTTATACAGATGACTGTGTAGGTATTTCCATGTATATACAGAAGGCAGTGTAGATGTTTCCAAGTTCATACAGACAGCCATGTAGTTATTTCCATGTTTATACAGATAGCTGTGTAGACATTTCCATGTTTATAGAGATAGCGGTGTGGATATTTCCATATTTATACAGATAGCGGTGTAGAAATCTCCATGTTCATACAGGAAGAGGTGTAGATATCTGTGTGTTTATACAGATCAAGGTGTAGATATTTCCATCTTTCTACAGATGGCATTGTAGATATTACTATGTTTATACAGATGGCGGTGTAGATATTTCCATTTTTACACAGATCACGGTGTAGATATTTCCAAGTTTATGCAGATGGCGGTGTAGATATTTCCATGATTTCTGAGATTCCGTTGTAGATATTTCTATGTGTATACAGATAGTGGTGTAGATAATTCCATGTTTATAGAGATGGCTTTGTAGATATTTCCATGTTTATAAAGATAGTGGGGTAGATATTTCCATATCTACAGTCAGTGCTGTAGATATTTCCATGTTTATACAGATAGTGGTGTTGGTATTTCCATGTTTATACACATAGCTGTGTAGATATTTCCATGTTTATACAGCTAGCGGTGTAGATATTTCCATCTTTATACAGATGGCAGTGTAGTTATATCCATGTTTCTACAGATGGCGGTGTAGATATTTCCATGATTATAGAGATGGTGTTGTAGATATTTCCATGTATATACATATGACTGTGTAGATATTTCCATGTTTCTACAGATGGCGGTGTAGATATTTCCATGATTATAGAGATATCCTTATAGATATTTCCATGTTTATACAGAGAGCGTTGCAGATATTTCCATGTTTATAGAGATAGTGTTGTATATATTTCCATCTTTGCACATATTGTGGTGCAGATATTTCCATGTTTACACAGATAACGGTGTACATATTTCCATGTTTACATAGATAGCGTTGTAGACATTTCCATGTTTAAACAGATAGCGGTGTAGATAATTCCATGTTTATAGATATAGCTGTGTAGATGTTTCAATGTTTATACAGATAGTGGTGGAGTTATTTCCTTGTTTATACAAATAGCGGTGTACATATTTCCATGCTTATAGAGATACCGTTATAGATATTTCTATGTTTATTTTGTTAGCGCTGTAGATATTTCCATGTTTATTCAGATGGTGGTGAAGGTATTTCCACGTTTTTACAGATGGTGGTGTAGATATTTTCATGTTTATACAGATAACTTTGTAAGTATTTCCATGTTTTTACAGATGGCGTGGTAGATATTTCGATGTTTATAGAGATAGCAGTGGAGATATTTCCATGTTTATACAGATAGCGGTGTAGATAATTCCATGTTTGTAGAGATCGCGGTGTAGATATTTCCATGTTTATAGACATGGCGTTGTAGATATTTCCATGTTCATTGAGATAGCATGATGATTTTTCCATGTTTATAGAGATAGCGGTGTGGATATTTCCATGTTTATACAGACAGGGGTGTAGATATTTCCATGTTAGTAGAGATGGCGGTGTAGATATTTCCATGTTTATACAGATCACGCTGTAGATGTTTCCATGTTTATACAGATCATGGTGTAGATGTTACCATGTTTATACAGATCATGGTGTAGATATTTCCATATTTTTACAGATCGCGGTGTTGATATTACCATGTTTATAGGGATAGTGGTGCAAATATTTCCACATTTATACAGATAGCGGTGTAGTTATTAGCATGTTTATACAGATAGCGGTGTAGATATTTCCATGTATAAACAGATGTCTGTGTATATATTTCCATGGTTAAACAGTTGGCGGTGTAGATATTTCCTTGTTTATACAAATAGCGGTCTAGTAATTTCCATGTTGATACAGATAGCGGTGTAAATATTTCCATGTATATACAGATGGCTGTGTAGATATTTCCATGTTTATACAGATGACTTTGTAGGTATTTCAATGTTTATACAGATGGCGGTGTAGATATTTCCATGTTTATAGAGGTAGCTGTGTAGATATTTCCATGTTTATACAGATCGCGGTGTAGATATTTCCACGTTTATACAGATCGCGGTGTAGATATTTCCATGTCTATACAGATAGCAGTGTAGATATTTCCATGTTTATAGAGAAGGCTGTGCAGATATTTCCGTGTTTACACCGATGGCCGTGTAAATATTCCATGTTTTTACAGATAGTGGTGTACATATTACCATGTTTATACAGATGACTGTGTAGGTATTTCCATGTTTATACAGATGTCAGTGTAGATATTTCTGTGTTTATAGAGATTGCCATGGAGGTATTTCCGTGTTCATACAGATAGCGGTGTAGACATTTCCATGTTCATAGAGATTGCTGTGTAGATATTTCCCTATTTATTCAGATACCTGTGTAGATATTTCCATGTTTATACAGGTAGAGGTGTAGATATTTCCATGTTTATGCAGATCTCGGTGAAGATATTTCCATCTTTCTACAGATGGCAGTGTAGATATTTCTATGTTTATAGAGATGGCGGTGTAGATAATTCCATATTTATACAGACGGCGGTGTAGTTATTTCCATGTTTATGCTGATGGCAGTGTAGATATTTTCATGTTTATAGAGATGGCAGTGTACATATTTCTAAGTTTATAGAGATAGCGGTGTAGATAATTCCATGTTTATAGAGATGGCGGTGTAGGTATCTCCATGTTTATAGAGATAGTGGTGTAGATATTTCCATGTTTATACAGATAGTGGTGTAGATATTTCCATTTTTATACAGATAGCGGTGTAGTTATTTCCATTTTTATACAGATAGTGTTGTTGCTATTTCCATGCTTATACAGAAAGATAGCGGTGTAGATATTTCCATGTTTATACAGCTCGCGGTGTATATATTTCCATCTTTATACACATGGCGGTGTAGATATTTCCATATTTATAGAGATAGCCTTGTAGATATTTCCATGATTACACAGATAGTGGTGTAGATATTTCCATGTTTATACAGAGAGCAGTGCATGTAATTCCATGTTTATAGAGATAGCGTTGTAGATATTTCCATCTTTGCACAGATTGCGGTGTAGATATTTCCATCTTTACAGAGATAGCGGTTTAGATACTGCCATGTTTACACAGATAGCTGTTTACATATTTCCATGTTTACACAGATAGCGTTGTAGATATTTCCAGGTTTATACAGATAGCGGTGTAGATATTTCCATCTTTATGCAGATAGCGCTGTAGATGTTTCCATGCCTATACAGACAGCAGTGAAGGTATTTCCATGTTTATACAGATAGTGGTGTAGATATTTCCATGTTTATACAGATAGCGGTGTAGATATTTCCATGTTTATAGAGATAGTGTTGCAGATATTTCCATGTTTATACAGATAGCGTTGTAGATATTTCCATGTTTATAAAGATAACAATGTAGTTATTTCCATGTTTCTACAGATAGCGGTGGAGATGTTTCCATGTCTATACAGATAGCAGTGAAGGTATTTCCATGTTTATACAGATAGCTGTGTACATATTTCCATGTTTACACAGGTAGCGGTGTATTTATTTCCGTGTTAACACAGATAGTGTTGTAGATATTTCCATGTTTATACAGATAGCGGTGTAGATATTTCCATTTTTATACAGATCGTGTTGTAGATATTTCCATGTTTGTACAGACAGCAGTGAAGATATTTTCATGTTTATGGAGATAGCAGTGTAGATATTTCCATGTTTACAGAGATAGCGGTGTAGATATTTCCATCTTTGCACAGATTGCGGTGTAGATATTTCCATCTTTACACAGATAGCGGTGTACATATTTCCATGTTTACACAGATAGCGGTGTAGATATTTCCATGTTTACACAGATAGTGTTGTAGATATTTCCATGTTTATAGAGATAGTAGTGCAGATATTTCTATGTTTATAAAGATAGCAGTATAGATATTTCCATCTTTACACAGATAGCGGTGTAGATATTTCCATGTTTATACAGATGGCAGTGTAGTTATTTCCATATTTATAAAGATAGTGGTAGAGATATTTCCGTGTTCATACAGACGGCAGTGTACATATTTCCTTCTCTATACAGATGGCAGTGTAGATATTTCCATGTTTATACAGATGGATGTGTAGGTATTTCCATGTTTATACACAAGACAGTGTAGATATTTCCATGTTTATACAGACGGCGGTGTAGATATTTCTATGTTTAAACAGATCGCAGGGTTGGTATTTCCATGTTTCTGCAGATAATGGTGTAGATATTTCCATGTTTATACAGATAGCGGTGTAAAATATTTCCATCTTTATTCAGATAGCGGTGTAGAGACTTCCATTTTTATACTGGTAGCGGTGTAATTTCCATGTTTATACAGATAGCGGTGTAGATATTTCCATGTTTTTACAGATGGCGGTGTAGATATTTCCATGTTTATAGAGATAGCAATGTAGATATTTACATGTTTATACTGATGGCTGTGTAGATATTTCCATGTGTATACAGATGGCATTGTAGATATTTCCATGTTTGTACAGATGACTGTATAGGTATTTCCATGTTTTTACAGATGGCAGTGCAGATATTTCCATGTTTATAGAGATAGCGGTGTAGATATTTCCATCTTTCTACAGATGGCAGTGTAGATAATTCCATGTTTATACAGATGGCCGTATAGGTATTTCCATATTTATACAGATGTCTGTGTAGATATATCGATGTGTATACAGTTGGTATTATAGTTAATTCCATGTTTATACAGATGGTGGTGTAGATATTTCCATGTGTATTCAGATGACTGTGTAGATATTGCCATGTTTTTACAGACGGCAGTGTAGATTTTTCAATGTTTATAGAGATGGTGCTGTAGATATTTCCATGTTTATACAGATGACTTTGTCGGTATTTTCATGTTTATACAGATGGCGGTGTAGATATTTCCACGTTTATAGAGATAGCTGTGCAGATATTTCCATGTTTATACAGATCGTGGTGAAGATATTTCCATGTTTATACAGATCGCGGTGTAGATATTTCCATGTTTATACAGATCGTGGTGTAGATATTTCCATGTTTATACAGATACCGGTGTAGATATTTCCATGTTAATAGATATAGCAGTGTAGATATTTCCAAGTTTGTACAGATGGCGGTGTTGATGTTTCCATCTATACACAGATTGCCGTGTAGGTATTTCCATGTGTATACAGATGGCATTGTAGATATTTCCATGTTTATACAGATGGTGGTGTAGATATTTCCATGTTTACACAGATGTCTGTATAGGTATTTCCATGTTTATACAGATGGCGGTGTAGATATTTCCATGTTTACAGAGATAGCGGTGTAGATATGTCCATATTTATACAGACAACGGTGTAGATATTTCCATGTTTATACAGATAGCGGTGTAAATATTTCCATGTTTATACAGATCACAGTGTAGATATTTCCTTGTTTATACAAATAGCGGTGTAGTTATTTCCATGTTTATACAGATAGTGGTGTAGATATTTCCATGTATATACTGATGGCTGTGTAGATATTTCCATGTTTACACAGATAGCTGTGTAGATATTTCCATCTTTCTATAGACGGCATTGTAGATATTTCCATGTTTATACAGATGGCGGTGTAGATATTTCCATGTTTATATAGATGGTGGTGTAGATATTTCCATATTTACACAGATGAATGTATAGGTATTTCCATGTTTATACAGATGGCGGTGTAGATATTTCCATGTTTATAGAGATAGCGGTGTACATATTTCCATATTTATGCAGTTAACGGTGTAGAAATTTTCATGTTTATACAGATAGCGGTGTAGATATTTCCATGATTATAGAGATAGCGGTGTAGATATTTCCATGTTTATACAGATAGTGGTGTAGATATTTCCATGTTTATACTGACCGCGGTGTAGATATTTCCATGGTTATACAGATAGCGGTGCAGATATTTCCATGTTTGTACAGACGGCGTTGTTGATATATCCATCTATACACACATGACCGTGTAGATATTTCCATGTTTATACAGATGGCGGCACAGATATTTCCATGGGTATGTAGATGGCGATGGAGATATTTCCATGTTTATGCAGATAGCGGTGTAGTTATTTCCATGTTTATATAGATAGAGGTGTAGATATTTCCATGTATATACACATGGCTCTGTAGATATTTCCATGTATATAAGGATGGCGGTGTAGATATTTCCATGTTTATACCGATAACTTTGTAAGTATTTCCATGTTTATACAGATGACGGTGTAGATATTTCGATGTTCATAGAGATAGCAGTGGAGATATTTCCATGTTTATACAGATAGCGGTGTAGATATTTCCACGTTTATACTGATCGTGGTGTAGATATTTCCATGTTTATACCGATAGCGGTGTTGGTATTTCCACGTTTATACAGATAGCGATGTAGATATTTCAATGTTTATACAGCTCGCAGTGCAGATATTTATATCTTCATACAGTTGGCATTGTAGATATTTCCTTGTTCACACAGATGGCGGTGTAGATGTTTCCATGTTTATACAGATGGCGGAGAACTTAGTTCCATGTTTATGGAGATTGCAGTGTAGATATTTCCATGTTTATATAGATGGCCTTGTAGATATTTCCATGTTTATAGAGATAGCGGTGTGGATATTTCCATGTTTATACAGATAGGGGTGAAGATATTTCCATGTTTATAGAGATGGCGGTGTAGATATTTCCATGTTTATACAGATCACGGTGTAGTTATTTGCTTCTTTATACAAATAGCGTTGTAGTTATTTCCATGTTTATACAGATAGCGGTGTAGATATTTCCATGTATATACAGATGGCTCTGTAGATATTTCCATGTTTATACAGATGGCTGTGTTGATATTTCCATGTTTATACAGATGACTTTGTAGGTATTTCCATGTTTATACAGATGGCGGTGTAGGTATTTCCATGTTTATAGAGATAGCTGTTTACATATTTCCATGTTTATACAGATAGCGGTGTAGATATTTCCATGTTTATACAGATCACGGTGTAGATATTTCCATGTTTATACAGACAGCGGTGTAGGTATTCCCATGTTTACACAGATTGCTGTGTAGATATTTCCATGTTTATAGAGATGGCGGTGTAGATATTTCCATATTTATAGAGATAGCGGTGTAGATATATCCATGTTCATAGAGATAGCAGTGAGGATATTTCCATGTTTATACAGATGGCTGTGAAGATATTTCTATGTTTATACAGATGACTTTGTAGCTGTTTCCATGTTTATACAGATGGCGGTGTAGATATTTACATGTTTATAGAGCTGTGTAGATATTTCCGTGTTTATACAGATCACGGTGAAGATATTTCCATGTTTATACAGATCGCGGTGTAAATATTTCCATGTTTATAGAGATCGCAGGGTAGATATTTCCATGTTTATACAGATAGCGGTGTAGATATTTCCATGTTTATACAGATAGCGCTGTAGATATTTCCATGTTTATACAGATGGCGGTGTAGTTATTTCCATGTTTTTAGAGATGGCGGTGTAGATATTTCTATGTTTATAGAGATAGCGGTGTAGATATATCCATGTTCATAAAGATAGCAGTGAGGACATTTCCATGTTTATACAGATAGCAGTGTAGATATTTCCATTTTTATAGAGATAGCGGTTAAAATATTTCATATTTATACAGATAGTCCTGTAGATATTTCCATGTTTATACAGATAACGGTGTACATATTTCCATGTTTATTCAGATGACTGTGTAGATATTTCCATGTTTTTACAGATGGCAGTGTAGATATTTCAATGTTTATAGAGATGGGGCTGTAGATATTACCATGTTTATATAGATAACGGGGAGATATTTCCATGTTTATTCAGACAGCAGTGGAGATATTTCCATGTTCATACACATAACGGTGTACATATTTCCATGTTTATAGAGACAGCAGTGTAGGTATTTCCATGTTTATACAGATAGCGGTGCAGATATTTCCATGTTTATACAGATGCCTATGCAGATATTTCCATATTTATACAGAGGGCTGTGTAGATATTTCTACGTTTATACAGATGGCAGTGTAGATATTTCCATGTTCCTACACATGACTGTGTAGGTATTTCCATGTTTATACAGATGGCTTTGTAGATATTTCCATGTTGATAGAGATAGCGGTGTAGACATTTCCATATTTATATAGATAACGGTGTATAAATTTCCATGTTTATAGAGATAGCGGTGTAAATATTTCCATGTTTATACAGACCACGGTGTAGATATTTCCATGTTTATAGAGGTAGCGGTGTAGATATTTCCATGTTTATACAGATAGCGGTGCAGGTATTTCCATGTTTGTAAAGATGGCGGTGATCATATTTCCATCTATACAAAGATGACCCTGTAGATATTTCCATCTTTATACAGATGGCAGCGCAGATATTTCCATGGATATGTGGATGGCGGTGTAGAAATTTCCATGTTTATAGAGATAGCGGTGTAGTTATTTCCATTTTTATATAGAAAGCGGTGAAGATATTTCCATGTATATACACATGGCTGTGTAGATATTTCCATGTTTATACAGATGGCGTTGTAGTTATTTCCATGTTTACACAGATAACTTTGTAAATATTTCCATGTTTATACAGATGGCGGTGTAGATATTTCGATGTTTATAGAGATAGCATTGGAGATATTTCCATGTTTATACAGATAGCGGTGTAGATATTTCCATGTTTATACTGATCGTGGTGTAGATATTTCCATGTTTATAGAGATGGCGGTGTAGATATTTCCATGTTCATAGAGATAGCGGTGTTGATTTTTCCATTTTTATAGAGATAGCGGTGTGGGTATTTCCATGTTTATACAGATATGGTTGTAGATATTTCCATTTTTATAGAGATGGCGGTGAAGATGTTTCCATGGTTATACAGATCACTGTGTAGATATTTGCTTGTTTATAGAAATACCGGTGAAGTTATTTCCACGTTTATACAGATAGCGGTGTAGATATTTCCATGTTTATACAGATAGCGCTGTAGATATTTCCATGTTTATACAGATGGCGGTGTAGATATTTCCATGTTTATAGAGATGGCGGTGTAGATATTTCCATGTTTATAGAGATAGCGGTGTAGATATATCCATGTTCATAGAGATAGCAGTGAGGATATTTCCATGTTTATACAGATAGCAGTGTAGATATTTCCATTTTTATAGAGATATCGGTTAAAATATTTCATATTTATACAGATAGCCCTGTAGATATTTCCATGTTTATACAGATAACGGTGTACATATTTCCATGTTTATTCAAATGACTGTGTAGATATTTCCATGTTTTTACAGATGGCAGTGTAGATATTTCAATGTTTATAGAGATGGGGCTGTAGATATTTCCATGTTTATATAGATAACGGGGAGATATTTCCATGTTTATACAGACAGCAGTGGAGATATTTCCATGTTCATACACATAACGGTGTACATATTTCCATGTTTATAGAGACAGCGGTGTAGGTATTTCCATGTTTATACAGATAGCGGTGCAGATATTTCCATGTTTATACAGATGCCTATGCAGATATTTCCATATTTATACAGAGTTCTTTGTAGATATTTCTACGTTTATACAGATGGCAGTGTAGATATTTCCATGTTCCTACACATGACTGTGTAGGTATTTCCATGTTTATACAGATGGCTTTGTAATTATTTCCATGTTGATAGAGATAGCGGTGTAGACATTTCCATATTTATACAGATAACGGTGTATAAATTTCCATGTTTATACAGATAGCGGTGCAGATATTTCCAGGTTTGTAAAGATGGCGGTGATCATATTTCCATCTATACACAGATGACCCTGTAGATATTTTCATGTTTATACAGATGGCAGCGCAGATATTTCCATGGATATGTGGATGGCTGTGTAGATATTTGCATGTTTATACAGATGGCGGTGTAGATATTTCCATGTTTATATAGATAACTTAGTAAGTATTTCCATGTTTATACAGAGGGCGGTTTAGGTATTTCGATGTTTAAAGAGATAGCAGTGGAGATATTTCCATGTTTATGCTGATCGCGGTGTAGATATTTCCATGTTTATAGAGATGGCGGTGTAGATATTTCCATGTTCATAGAGATAGAGGTGTTGATTTTTCCATGTTTATAGAGATAGCGCTGTGGATATTTCCATGTTTATACAGATAGGGGTGTAGATATTTCCATGTTTATAGAGATGGCGGTGTAGATATTTCCATGTTTATACAGATCACAGTGTAGATATTTCCATGTTTATACAGATCATGGTGTAGATATTTCCATGTTTATACAGATCACGGTGTTGATATTACCATGTTTACAGGGATAGCGGTGCAAATATTTCCACATTTATACAGATATCGGTGTAGTTATTATCATGTTTATACAGATAGCTGTTTAGATATTTCCATGTATAAACAGATGTCTGTGTATATATTTACATGTTTAAACAGATGGCGGTGTAGGTATTTCCTTGTTTATACAAGTAGCGGTGCAGTTATTTCCATGTTTATACAGATAGCGGTGTAGATATTTCCATGTATATACAGATGGCTGTGTAGATATTTCCATGTTGATACAGATGGCTGTGTAGATATTTCCATGTTCATACAGATGGCGGTGTAGATATTTCCATGTTTATAGAGATAGCTGTGTAGATATTTCCATGTTTATACAGATCACGGTGTTGATATTAGCATGGTTATAGGGATAGCGGTGCAAATATTTCCGGATTTATACAGATAGCATTGTAGTTATTATCATGTTTATACAGATAGCGGTGTAGATATTTCCATGTTTATGCAGATCGCGGTGTATATATTTCCATGTTTATACAGATAGCTGTGTAGATATTTCCACGTTTTTACAGATATCGGTGTAGATATTTACATTTTTACACAAATTGCGGTGTAGATATTTCCATCTTTCTACAGATGGCATTGTAGATATTTCCATGTTTATGCAGATGGCGGTGTAGATATTTCCGTTTTTATATACATGGTGGTGTAGACATTACCATGTTTATACAGATAGCGGTGTAGATATTTCCATGTTTATACAGATAGCGCTGCGGATATTTCCATGTTTGTACAGATGGCGGTGTTGATGTTTCCATCTATACACAGATGACCGTGTAGATATTTCCATGTTTATACAGATGGCGGCGTAGATATTTCCATGGATATGTAGATGGCGGTGTAGATATTTCCATGTTTACACAGATAACTGTGAAGATATTCCCATGTTTACACAGATAGTGTTGTAGATATTTCCATGTTTATACAGAAATCGATGAAGATATTTCCATGTTTATAAAGATAGCGGTGTAGATATTTCCATGTTTATACAGAGAGCGGTGTAGTTATTTCCATGTTTATACAAAGAAAGTTGTAGATATTTCCATGTTTATACAGATTGCGGTGTAGCTAATTCCATGTTTATAGAGATAGCGGTGAAGATATTTCCATGCTTATACAGATAGCTGTGTAGTTATTTCCATGTGTATACAGATGGCAGTGTAGATATTTCCATGTTTATACAGATGGCAGTGCAGATATTTCCATGTTTATACAGATAGCAGTGTCAATATTTCCATGTTTATGGAGACAGCTGTGTTGATATTTCCATGTTTATACATAGGGCAGTGTAGATATTTCAATGTTTATACAGATAGTGGTGTAGATATTTCCAAGTTTATAGAGGCAGAGGTGTAGATATTTCCATGTTTATGCAGATCTCTGTGTAGATATTTCCATCTTTCTACTGATGACACTGTACATGTTTCTATGTTTATAGAGTTGGTGGTGAAGATATTTTCATGTTTATACAGATGGCGGTATTGTTATTTCCATGTTTATGCTGATGGCGTTGTAGATATTTCCATGTTTATAGAGATGGCGTTTTACGTATTTCTATGTTTATAGAGATAGCGGTGTAGATAATTCCTTGATTGTACACATAGCGGTGTAGATATATCCATGTTTATACAGATAGCGCTGTAGGTATTTCCATGTTTATACAGATAGCGGTGTAGATATTTCCATGTTTATACAGATAGTGGTGTAGATATTTCCATGTGTATGCAATTGACTGTGTAGGCATTTCCTTGTTTATACATATGGCGGTGTAGATATTTCCATGTTTATAGAGATATCCATGTAGATATTTCCAAGTTTATACAGCTAGCGATGTAGATATTTCCATATTTATCCAGATTTCGGTGTAGGTATTTCCATGTTTATGGAGATATCGGTGTAGATATTTCCATGTTTATACAGATGGTTGTGTAGATATTTCCATGGGTATACAGATGGCAGTGTAGATATTTCCATGTTTATTCAAATGGAGATGTAGTTATTTCCATGTTTATACAGATGACTGTGTAGATATTTCCATGTTTTTCCAGATGGAGGTGTAGATATTTCCATGTTTATGCAGATAGCGGTGTGGCTATTCCCATATTTATACAGATAGCTGTGTAGATATTTCCATGTTTATAGAGATGGCTGAATAGATATTTCCATGTCTACACAGATGGCTGTGTAGATATTTCCATGTTTATACCACGGCGTTGTAGATGTTTCCATGTGTATACAGATAGTGGTGTAGATTTTTCAATGTTTATACAGACGTCTGTGTAGGTATTTCCATGTTTATACAGATGGCTGTGTAGATATTTCCATGTTTATAGAGATAGCCATGTAGATATTTCCATGTTTATACAGATAGCAGTGCAGATATTTCCATGTTTATACAGATAGCGGTGCAGATATTTCCATGTTTACAGAGATAATGGTGTAGATATTTCCATATTTGCGCATATTGCGGTGAAGATATTTCCATCTTTACACAGATAGCGATGTAGATATTTTCATGTTTACACAGATAACTGTGAAGATATTCCCAAGTTTACACAAATAGTGTTGTAGATATTTCCATGTTTATACAGGTAGCGGTGTAGATATTTCCATGTTTACAAAGATAGTGGTTTAGATATTTCCACGTTTATAGAGATAGCACTGGGGATATTTCCATGTTTATTCAGATAGCGATGTAGATATTCCCATGTTTACAGATAGCGGTGGGTATATTTCCATGTTTATACACAAGGCGGTGTTGATATTTCCAAGTTTATAATGATAGTGGTGTAGATATTTCCATGTTTACAGATAGCGGTGTACATATTTCCATGTTTATACAGTTGGCTGTGTAGATATTTCCATGTGTATACAGATGGCAGTGTAGATATTTCCATGTTTATACAGATGGAGGTGTAGATATTTCCAAGTTTATACATATGACTCTGCAGATATCTTCATGTTTTTACAGATGGCAGTGTAGATATTTCCATGTTTATACAGATAGCGATGTCGCTATTTCTATGTTTATACTGATAGCAGTGTAGCTATTTCCATCTTTATAGAGATACCTGTCTAGATATTTCCATGTTTATACAGATGGCGGTGTAGATATTTCCATGTTTATAGAGATAGCCATGTAGATATTTCCATGTTTATAAAGATAGCGGTGTAGGCAATTCCATGTTTATAGAGAATAGCGTTTTAGGTATTTCAATATTTATAGAGATAGCACAGTATATATTTCCAAGTTTATTCAGATAGCGGTGTAGATATTTCCATGTATATACAGATAGCTGTGTAGACATTTCCATGCTTTTACAGATCGTGGTGTAGATATTTCCATGTTTATACAGATAGCGGTGTAGATATTTCCATGTTTATACACATAACGGGGTAGATATTTCCATGTTTACGGAGATAGCGGTGTAGATATTTTGATATTTGCACAGATTGTGGTGTACATGTTTTCATCTTTCACATAAAGCGGTGTACATATTTCCATGTTTACACAGAGAGCTGTGTAGATATTTCCATGTTTACACAGATATTGTTGTAGATATTTCCATGATTATACAGATAGCGGTGTAGATATTAACATGTTTATAAAGATAGCGGTGTAGAGACTTCCATGTTTATATAGTAAGCGGTGTAGATATTTACATGTTTATACAGATTGTGGTGTAGATATTTCCACGTTTATGAAATTGACTGTGTTGGTATTTCCTTGATCATACATATGGCTGTGTAGACTTTTCCATGTATATAGAGATATCCATGTAGATATTTCCATGTTTATACAGCTAGCGGTGTAGATATTTCCATATTTATACAGATTGTGGTGTAGGTATTTCCATGTTTATGGAGATAGCGGTGTAGATATTTCCATGTTTATACAGATGGTTGTGTTGATATTTCCATGGGTATTCAGATGGCAGTGTAGATATTTCCATGTTTATTCAAATGGAGATGTAGATATTTCCATGTTTATACAGATGATTGTGTAGATATTTCCATGTTTTTCCAGATGGAGGTGTAGATATTTCCATTTTTATGCAGATAGCGGTGTGGCTATTTCCATATTTATACAGATAGCTGTGTAGATATTTCTATGTTTATACAGATGGCTGTGTAGATATTTCCATGTTTATACCGATGGCGTTGTAGATGTTTCCATGTGTATACAGATAGTTGTGTAGATATTTCCATGTTTATACAGATGACTCTGTAGGTATTTCCATGTTTATACAGATGGCGGTGTAGATATTTCCATGTTTATAGAGATAGCCATGTAGATATTTCCATGTTTATACAGATAGCAGTGCAGATATTTCCATGTTTATACAGATAGCGGTGCAGATATTTCCATGTTTACAGAGATAGCGGTGTAGATATTTCTATATTTGCGCATATTGCGGTGAAGATATTTCCATTTTTACACAGATAGCGGTGTAGATATTTCCATGTTTACACAGATAACTGTGAAGATATTCCCATGTTTACACAGATAGTGTTGTAGATGTTTCCATGTTTATACATGTAGCGGTGTAGATATTTCCATGTTTACAAAGATAGTGGTGTAGATATTTCCACGTTTATAGAGATAGCGCTGGGGATATTTCCATGATTATTCAGATAGCGATGTAGATTTTCCCATGGTTATACAGATAGCGGTGTAGATATTTCCATATTTATACAGATAGCGTTGGAGCTATTTCCATGTTTATACAGATAGCGGTGTAAGTATTTCAATGTTTATAGAGATAGCGTTGTAGATATTTCCATGTTTATTCAGATAGCGGTGGGTATATTTCCATGTTTATACACAAGGCGGTGTTGATATTTCCAAGTTTATAAAGATAGTGGTGTAGATATTTCCATGTTTACAGATAGCGGTGTACATATTTCCGTGTTTATACAGTTGGCTGTGTAGATATTTCCATGTGTATACAGATGGCAGTGTAGATATTTCCATGTTTATACAGATGGAGGTGTAGATATTTCCAAGTTTATACATATGACTCTGTAGATATCTTCATGTTTTTACAGATGGCAGTGTAGATATTTCCATGTTTATACAGATAGCGATGTCGCTATTTCTATGTTTATACTGATAGCAGTGTAGCTATTTCCATCTTTATAGAGATACCTGTCTAGATATTTCCATGTTTATACAGATAGCGGTGTAGATATTTCCATGTTTATACAGATGGCAGTGTAGATATTTCCATGTTTATACAGATAGTGGTGTAGATGTTTCCATGTTTATACAGATGACAGTGTATGTATTTCCATGTTTATACAGATGGCGGTGTAGATATTTCCATGTTTATAGAGATAGCCATGTAGATATTTCCATGTTTATAAAGATAGCGGTGTAGGCAATTCCATGTTTACAGAGAATAGCGTTTTAGGTATTTCAATATTTATAGAGATAGCAGAGTATATATTTCCAAGTTTATTCAGATAGCGGTGTAGATATTTCCATGTATATACAGATAGCTGTGTAGACATTTCCATGCTTTTACAGATCGTGGTGTAGATATTTCCATGTTTATACAGATAGCGGTGTAGATATTTCCATGTTTATACACATAACGGGGTAGATATTTCCATGTTTACGGAGATAGCGGTGTAGATATTTTGATATTTGCACAGATTGTGGTGTACATGTTTTCATCTTTCACATAAAGCGGTGTACATATTTCCATGTTTACACAGAGAGCTGTGTAGATATTTCCATGTTTACACAGATATTGTTGTCGATATTTCCATGATTATACAGATAGCGGTGTAGATATTAACATGTTTATAAAGATAGCGGTGTAGAGACTTCCATGTTTATATAGTAAGCGGTGTAGATATTTACATGTTTATACAGATTGTGGTGTAGATATTTCCACGTTTATGAAATTGACTGTGTTGGTATTTCCTTGATCATACATATGGCTGTGTAGACTTTTCCATGTATATAGAGATATCCATGTAGATATTTCCATGTTTATACAGCTAGCGGTGTAGATATTTCCATATTTATACAGATTGTGGTGTAGGTATTTCCATGTTTATGGAGATAGCGGTGTAGATATTTCCATGTTTATACAGATGGTTGTGTAGATATTTCCATGGGTATTCAGATGGCAGTGTAGATATTTCCATGTTTATTCAAATGGAGATGTAGATATTTCCATGTTTATACAGATGACTGTGTAGATATTTCCATGTTTTTCCAGATGGAGGTGTAGATATTTCCATTTTTATGCAGATAGCGGTGTGGCTATTTCCATATTTATACAGATAGCTGTGTAGATATTTCTATGTTTATACAGATGGCTGTGTAGATATTTTCATGTTTATACCGATGGCGTTGTAGATGTTTCCATGTGTATACAGATAGTTGTGTAGAAATTTCCATGTTTATACAGATGACTCTGTAGGTATTTCCATGTTTTTACAGATAGTGGTGTAGATATTTCCATGTTGATACAGATGACTGTGTAGTTATTTCCATGTTTAAACAGATGGCGGGGTAGATATTGCCATGTTTATAGAGATAGCCTTGTACATATTTCCATGTTTATACAGATAGCGGTGTAGACATTTCCATATTTATAGACATAGCGGTGTAGGTATTTCCACGTTTATACCGATGACTGTGCAGATATTTCCATGTTTTTGCAGATAGCGGTGTAGATATTTCCATGTTTATAGAGATAGCGGTTTGGCTATTTCCATGTTGATAGAGATAGCTGTGTAAGTATTTCCATATTTATAGAGAAGACTGTGTAGATATTTCCATGTTTATACAGATGGCAGTGTAGATATTTCCATGTTTATACAGATAGTGGTATAGATATTTCCATGTTTATTCAGATGACTTTGTAGGTATTTCCATGTATATACAGATGTCAGTGTAGATATTTCCATGTTTACAGAGATGGCGCTGTAGATATTTCTAAGTTTAAAGAGATAGCGTTGTAGATATTTCCATATTTATACTGCTCACGGTGTATATATTTCCAACTTTATACAGATGGCAGTGTAGGTATTTCCATGACCATGCAGATAGCGGTGTAGATGTTTCCATGTTTTTACAGATTGCGGTGTAGGTATTTCCATGTTTATAGAGATAGCGGTGTAGATATTTCCATGTTTATACAGATGACTGTGTAGATATTTCCATGTTTTTACAGATGGCAGTGCAGATATTTCCAAGTTTATACAGATAGCGGTGTGGCTACTTCCATGTTTATGGAGATAGCGGTGTAGATACTTCCATGTTTATAGAGATGGCTGTGTAGATATTTCCATGTTTATAGAGATGACAGTGTAGATATTTCCATGTTTATAGAGATAGTGGTATAGATATTTCCATGTTTATACAGACGACTGGTTAGGTATTTACATGTAAATACAGATGGTGGTGAAGGTATTTCCATGTTTATAAACATAGCGGTGTAGATATTTCCATGTTGACACAGACACTGTTGTAGATATTTCCATGTTTATACAGATTGCGGTGTAGATAATTCCATGAGTATAAGCATAGCGGTGTACATATTTCCATGTTTATACAGATAGCGGTGTAGACATTTCCATGTTTATACAGATAGCTGTTTGGCTATTTCCATGTTTATACAGATAGTGATGAAGATATTTCCATGTATATACAGATGGCGGTGTAGATATTTCCATGTTTATAAAGATAGTGGTGTAGATATTTCCATATTTATATTGATAGCGGTGTAGATATTTCAATCTTTATACTGATAGCGGTGTAGATATATCCATGTTTATACAGATCATGGTGTATATATTTCCATGTTTATACAGATGACTGTGTAGTTATTTCCATGTTTATACAGATGGCGGTGTATATATTTCCATGTTTATAGAGATAGCCATGTAGTTATTTCCATGTTTATGCAGATAGCGGGGTAGACATTTCCATGTTTATAGAGATAGCTGTGTAGATATTTCCATATTTATACAGATAGCGGTGTAGACATTTCCATGTTTATATAGATGGCGGTGTAGATATTTCCATGTTTATGCAGATGGCGGTGTAGATATTTCCATGTTTATACAGATAGCGGTGTAGCTATTTCCATGTTTATAGTGATTGCGGTGTAGATATTTCCAAGTTTATACAGATGACTTTGTAGGTATTTCCATGTTTTTACAGATGGCGGTGTAGATATTTCCTTGTTTATTCTGGTAGCGGTGTGGCTACTTCCATGTTTATAGAGATAGCGATGTAGATATTTCCATGTTTATAGAGATGACTGTGTAGATATATCCATGTTTATACAGATGGCAGTGTAGATATTTCCATCTTTACACTGATAGTGATGTAGATATTTCCAAGTTTATACAGATGACTGTGTAGTGATTTCCATGTTTATACAGATGGTGGTGTAGATATTTCCATGTTTATGCAGATGGCCATTTAGTTATTTCCATGTTTATAGAGATGGCAGAGTAGGTATTTCTTTGATTATAGAGATAGCGGTGTAGATATTTCCATATTTATACTGCTCACATTGTGGGCATTTCCATCTTTATAAAGAAGGCAGTGTAGATATTTCCATATTCTTGCAGATAGTGGTGTAGATATTTCCATGTTTATACAGATAGCGGTGTAGGTATTTCTATGTTTATAGAGATAGTGGTGTAGATATTTCCATGTTTATACAGAGGACTGTGTAGATATTTTCATGTTTTTACAGATGGCATTGTAAATATTTCCATGCTTATACAGATAGCGGTGTGTCTGTTTCCATGTTTATAGAGATAGCGTTGTAGATATTTCCATGTTTATAGAGATGGCTGTGTAGATATTTCCAGGTTTATACAGAAGGCAGAGTAGATATTTCTATGTTTATAGAGATAGTTGTATAGATATTTACATGTTTATACAGATGACTGTGCAGGTATTTCCATGTATATACAGATGGCTGTGTATATATTTCCATGTTTGTAAAGATAGCGGTGTAGATATTTCCATATTTATACAGATAGCGGTGTAGATATTTCCATGTTTATACAGATAGCGGTGTAGATATATCCATGTTTATACAGATCGTGGTGTAGATATTTCCAAGTTTATACCGATCGTGGTGTAGATATTCTCTTGTTTATACAGATAGCGGTGTAGATATTTCCATGTTTACAGGATAGAGGTGAAGATATTACCATATTTGCACAAATTGCGGCGTAGATATTTCCATCTTCACACAGATAGCGGTGTACATATTTGCAAGTTTCCACAGACAGCTGTGTAGATATTTCCATGTTGACACAGATACTGTTGTAGATATTTCCATGTTTATACAGATAGCGGTGTAGATATTTCCATGTTTATACAGATAGCGGTGTGGCTATTTCCATGTTTATACAGATAGCGATGTAGTCATTTCCATGTTTGTAGAGATGGGTGTGTAGATATTTCCATATTTATACAGATAGCAGTGTAGATATTTCCATGTTTATACAGATGGTGTTGTAGATATTTCCATGTTTATGCACATGGCGGTGTAGAAATTTCCATGTTCATAGAGATGGCAGAGTAGACATTTCTATGTTTATGGAAATACCGGTGTAGATACTTCCATACTTATACTGCTCGCGGTGTAGATATTTCCATCTTTATACAGATGGCAGTGTAGATATTTCCATGTTCGTGCAGATAGCAGTGTAGAAATTTCCATGTTTATACAGATAGCGGTGTAGGTATTTCCATGTTTATAGAGATAGCGGTGTAGATATTTCCATGTTCATACAGATGACTGTGTAGATATTTACATGTTTTTACAGATGGCGATGTAGATATTTCCATGTTTATACAGGTAGCGGTGTGGATTTTTCCATGTTTATACAGATAGCGATGTAGACATTTCCATGTTTACAGAGATGGGTGTGTAGATATTTCCATATTTATACAGATAGCGGTGTAGATATTTCCATGTTTACAGAGATAGAGGTGTGGGTATTTCCGTATTTGCGCAGAATGCTGTGTAGATATTTCCATCTTCACACAGATAGCGGTGTACATATTTGAAAGTTTACACAGACAGCTTTGTAGATATTTCCACGTTTACACAGACAGTGTTGTAGATATTTCCATGTTTATACAGATTGCGGTGTAGATATTTCCATGTTCATAAAGATAGCTGCGTAGATATTTCCATGTTTATATGATAGCGGTGTAGATATTTCCATGTTCATACAGATAGCGGTGTGGCTATTTCCATATTTATAGAGATAGCGATGTAGATATTTGCATGTTTATAGAGATGGCTGTGTAGATATTTCCATGTTTATACAGATGGCAGTGTAGATATTTCCACGTTTATAGAGATAGTGTTGTAATTATTTCCATGTTTATACAGATGACTGTTTAGCTATTTCCGTGTTGATACAGATGGTGGTGTAGATATTTCCATGTTTACAGAGATAGGCATGTAGATATTTCCATGTTTATACAGATATCGGTGTAGACATTTCCATGTTTACAGAGATAGCGGTGTAGATATTTCCATATTTATACAGATAGCGGTGTAGATATTTCCATGTTTATACAGATGGTGGTGTATATATTTCCATGTTTATGCAGATGGCCGCTTAGATATTTCCATGTTTATAGAGATGGCTGTGTTGATATTTCTATGTTTATAGAGATAGCGGTGGAGATATTTCCACATTTATACTGCTCGCGGTGTAGATATTTCCATCTTTATAAAGATGGCAGTGTAGATATTTCCATATTCTCGCAGATAGCGGTGTAGATATTTCCATGTTTATACAGATAGCTGTGTAGGTATTTCCATATTTATACAGATAATGGTGTAGATATTTCCATGTTTATAGAGTTAGCAGTGTAGATATATCCATGTTTATACAGATCGTGGTGTAGGTATTTCCATGATTATACAGATAGTGGTGTAGATATTTCCATGTTTATGCAGATATCGGTGTAGATATTTCCATGTTTACAGAGATAGAGGTGTAGATATTTCCATATTTGCGCAGATTGCGGTGTAGATATTTCCATCTTCACACAGATAGCGGTGTACATATTTGCATGTTTACACAGACAGCTATGTAGATATTTCCATGATGACACAGATTGTGTTGTAGATATTTCCATGTTTATACAGATGGCGGTGTAGATATTTCCATGTTTATAAAGATAGCGGTGTAGATATTTCCATATTTATACAGATAGCGGTGTAGATATTTCCAGGTTTATACAGATAGCGGTGTGGCTATTTCCTTGTTTATATAGATAGCGTTGTAGATATTTCCATGTTTATAGAGATGGGTGTGTAGATATTTCCGTGTTTATGCAGATGGCATTGTCGATATTTCCATGTTTTTACAGATAGTGGTGTAGATATTTCCATGTTAATACAGATGACTGTGTAGTTATTTCCATGTTTATACAGATGGCGGGGTAGATATTGCCATGTTTATAGAGATAGCCTTGTACATATTTCCATGTTTATACAGATAGCGGTGTAGACATTTCCATATTTATAGACATAGCGGTGTAGGTATTTCCACGTTTATACCGATGACTGTGCAGATATTTCCATGTTTTTGCAGATAGCGGTGTAGATATTTCCATGTTTATAGAGATAGCGGTTTGGCTATTTCCATGTTGATAGAGATAGCTGTGTTAGTATTTCCATATTTATAGAGAAGACTGTGTAGATATTTCCATGTTTATACAGATGGCAGTGTAGATATTTCCATGTTTATACAGATAGTGGTATAGATATTTCCATGTTTATTCAGATGACTTTGTAGGTATTTCCATGTATATACAGATGTCAGTGTAGATATTTCCATGTTTACAGAGATGGCGCTGTAGATATTTCTAAGTTTAAAGAGATAGCGTTGTAGATATTTCCATATTTATACTGCTCACGGTGTATATATTTTCAACTTTATACAGATGGCAGTGTAGGTATTTCCATGACCATGCAGATAGCGGTGTAGATGTTTCCATGTTTTTACAGATTGCGGTGTAGGTATTTCCATGTTTATAGAGATAGCGGTGTAGATATTTCCATGTTTATACAGATGACTGTGTAGATATTTCCATGTTTTTACAGATGGCAGTGCAGATATTTCCATGTTTATACAGATAGCGGTGTGGCTACTTCCATGTTTATGGAGATAGCGGTGTAGATACTTCCATGTTTATAGAGATGGCTGTGTAGATATTTCCATGTTTATAGAGATGACAGTGTAGATATTTCCATGTTTATAGAGATAGTGGTATAGATATTTCCATGTTTATACAGACGACTGGTTAGGTATTTACATGTAAATACAGATGGTGGTGAAGGTATTTCCATGTTTATAAACATAGCGGTGTAGATATTTCCATGTTGACACAGATACTGTTGTAGATATTTCCATGTTTATACAGATTGCGGTGTAGATAATTCCATGTGTATAAGCATAGCGGTGTACATATTTCCATGTTTATACAGATAGCGGTGTAGACATTTCCATGTTTATACAGATAGCTGTTTGGCTATTTCCATGTTTATACAGATAGTGATGAAGATATTTCCATGTATATACAGATGGCGGTGTAGATATTTCCATGTTTATAAAGATAGTGGTGTAGATATTTCCATATTTATATTGATAGCGGTGTAGATATTTCAATCTTTATACTGATAGCGGTGTAGATATATCCATGTTTATACAGATCATGGTGTATATATTTCCATGTTTATACAGATGACTGTGTAGTTATTTCCATGTTTATACAGATGGCGGTGTATATATTTCCATGTTTACAGAGATAGCCATGTAGTTATTTCCATGTTTATGCAGATAGCGGGGTAGACATTTCCATGTTTATAGAGATAGCTGTGTAGATATTTCCATATTTATACAGATAGCGGTGTAGACATTTCCATGTTTATATAGATGGCGGTGTAGATATTTCCATGTTTATGCAGATGGCGGTGTAGATATTTCCATGTTTATACAGATGGCAGTGTAGATATTTCCATGTTTATACAGTTGGCGGTGTAGATATTTCCATGTTTATAGAGATAGCCATGTATATATTTCCATGTTTATACAGATGGCGGTGTAGATATTTCCATGTTTATAGAGATAGCCATGTAGATATTTCCATGTTTATGCAGATAGCGGTGTAGACATTTCCATGTTTATAGAGATAGCTGTGTAGGTATTTCCATGTTTATACAGGTAGCGGTGTAGACATTTCCATGTTTATATAGATGGCGGTGTAGATATTTCCATGTTTATGCAGATGGCTGTGTAGATATTTCCATGTTTATACAGATAGCGGTGTGGCTATTTCCATGTTTATATAGATAGCGATGTAGATATTTCCATGTTTATAAAGATGGCTCTGTAGATATTTCCACGTTTATACAGATGGCAGTGTAGATATTTCCATCTTTATACAGATAGTGATGTAGATATTTCCATGTTTATAAAGATGGCTGTGTAGATATTTCCACGTTTATACAGATGGCAGCGTAGATATTTCCATCTTTATACAGATAGTGATGTAGATATTTCCATGTTTATACAGATTACTGTGTAGTTATTTCCATGTTTATACAGATGGCGGTGTAGATATTTCCATATTTATAGAGATAGCCATGTAGATATTTATATGTTTATACAGATAGCGGTGTAGACATTTCCATGTTTATAGAGATAGCGGTGTAGATATTTCTACGTTTATACTGATAGCGGTGTGGTTATTTCCATGTTTATAGAAATAGCGGTGTGGATATTTCCATGTTTATACACATAGGGTTGTAGATATTTCCATGTTTATAGAGATGGCGTTGTAGATATTTCCATGTTTATACAGATCACGGTGTAGATATTTCCTTGTTTATGCAAATAGCGGTGTAGTTATTTCCATGTTTATACAGATGGCGGTGTAGATATTTCCTTGTTTATACAAATAGCAGTGTAGATATTTCCATGTTTACACAAATCACGGTGTAGATATTTCCTTGTTTATACAAATAGCGGTGTAGTTATTTCCATGTTTATATAGAGAGCGGTGTAGATATTTCCATGTTTATACAGATAACTTTGTAAGTATTTCCATGTTTATACAGATGTCGGTGTAGATATTTCGATGTTTATAGAGATAGCAGTGGAGATATTTCCATGTTTATTGAGATAGCGGTGTAGATATTTCCACGTTTATACTTATCGCGGTGTAGTTATTTCCATGTTTATAGAGATAGCGGTGTGGATATTTCCATGTTTATACAGATAGGGGTGTAGATATTTCCATGTTTATAGAGATGGCGTTGTAGATATTTCCATGTTTATACAGATCATGGTGTTGATATTTCCTTGTTTATGGAAATAGCGGTGTAGTTATTTCCATGTTTATACAGATAGCGGTGTAGATATTTCCTTGTTTATACAAATAGCAGTGTAGATATTTCCATGTTTATACAGATCACGGTGTAGATATTTCCTTGTTTATACAAATAGCGGTGTAGTTATTTCCATGTTTATACAGAGAGCGGTGTAGATATTTCCATGTATATACAGATGGCTGTGTAGATATTTCCATGTTTATACAGATGGCTGTGTAGATATTTCCATGTTTATACAGATGACTTGTAGGTATTTCCATGTTTATACAGATGGCGGTGTAGATATTTCGATGTTTATGAAGATCGCGGTGTAGATATTTCCATGTTTATACAGATCACGGTGTAGATATTTCCTTGTTTATGCAAATAGCAGTGTAGTTATTTCCATGTTTATACAGATAGCGGTGTAGATATTTCCTTGTTTATACAAATAGCAGTGTAGGTATTTCCATGTTTATACAGATCACGGTGTAGATATTTCCTTGTTTATACAAATAGCGGTGTAGTTATTTCCATGTTTATACAGATAGCGGTGTAGATATTTCCATGTTTTTACAGACATTGGTGTAGATATTTCCATGTTTACACAGATTGCGGTGTAGATATTTCCATCTTTCTACAGATGGCATTGTAGATATTTCCATGTTTATACAGATGGCGGTGTAGATATTTCCATGTTTATACAGATAACTTTGTAAGTATTTCCATGTTTGTACAGATGGCGGTGTAGATATTTCGATGTTTATAGAGATAGCAGTGGAGATATTTCCATGTTTATAGAGATAGCGGTGTAGATATTTCCACGTTTATACTGATCGCGGTGTAGTTATTTCCATGTTTATAGAGATAGCGGTGTGGATATTTCCATGTTTATACAGATAGGGGTGTAGATATTTCCATGTTTATAGAGATGGCGTTGTAGTTATTTCCATGTTTATACAGATCACGGTGTAGATATTTCCTTGTTTATGCAAATAGCGGTGTAGTTATTTCCATGTTTATACAGATAGCGGTGTAGATATTTCCTTGTTTATACAAATAGCAGTGTAGATATTTCCATGTTTATGCAGATCACGGTGTAGATATTTCCTTTGTATACAAATAGCGGTGTAGTTATTTCCATGTTTATACAGAGAGCGGTGTAGATATTTCCATGTATATACAGATGGCTGTGTAGATATTTCCATGTTTATACAGATGGCTGTGTAGATATTTCCATGTTTATACAGATGACTTGTAGGTATTTCCATGTTTATACAGATGGCGGTGTAGATATTTCGATGTTTATGAAGATCGCGTTGTAGATATTTCCATGTTTATACAGATCACGGTGTAGATATTTCCTTGTTTATGCAAATAGCAGTGTAGTTATTTCCATGTTTATACAGATAGCGGTGTAGATATTTCCTTGTTTATACAAATAGCAGTGTAGGTATTTCCATGTTTATACAGATCACGGTGTAGATATTTCCTTGTTTATACAAATAGCGGTGTAGTTATTTCCATGTTTATACAGATAGCGGTGTAGATATTTCCATGTTTTTACAGACATTGGTGTAGATATTTCCATGTTTACACAGATTGCGGTGTAGATATTTCCATCTTTCTACAGATGGCATTGTAGATATTTCCATGTTTATACAGATGGCGGTGTAGATATTTCCATGTTTATACAGATAACTTTGTAAGTATTTCCATGTTTGTACAGATGGCGGTGTAGATATTTCGATGTTTATAGAGATAGCAGTGGAGATATTTCCATGTTTATAGAGATAGCGGTGTAGATATTTCCACGTTTATACTGATCGCGGTGTAGTTATTTCCATGTTTATAGAGATAGCGGTGTGGATATTTCCATGTTTATACAGATAGGGGTGTAGATATTTCCATGTTTATAGAGATGGCGTTGTAGTTATTTCCATGTTTATACAGATAACGGTGTAGATATTTCCTTGTTTATGCAAATAGCGGTGTAGTTATTTCCATGTTTATACAGATAGCGGTGTAGATATTTCCTTGTTTATACAAATAGCAGTGTAGATATTTCCATGTTTATGCAGATCACGGTGTAGATATTTCCTTTGTATACAAATAGCGGTGTAGTTATTTCCATGTTTATACAGATAGCGGTGTAGATATTTCCAGGTATATACAGATGGCTGTGTAGATATTTCCATGTTTATACAGATGACTTGTAGGTATTTCCATGTTTCTACAGATAGCGGTGTAGATATTTCCATGTTTATGCAGATCGCGGTGTAGATATTTCAATGCTTATGCAGATCTCGGTGTAGATTATTTCCATCTTTATACAGATAGCGGTGTAGAGATTTCCATGTTTATGCAGACCGTGGTGTAGATATTTCCATCTTTCTACAGATGGCATTGTAGATATTTCCATGTTTATACAGATGGCGGTGTAGATATTTCCATGTTTATATAGATGGCGGTGTAGATATTACCATGTTTATACAGATAGCAGTGTAGATATTTCCAGGTTTATACAGATAGCGGTGTAGATATTTCCATGTTTATACATATGGCGGTGTAGATATTTCCATGTTTATAGAGATGGCGGTGTAGATATTTCCATGTTTATACAGATATCGGTGTAAATATTTCCATGTTTATACAGATCACGGTGTAGATATTTCCATGTTTATAGAGATGGCGGTGAATATATTTCCATGTTTATACAGATCGCGGTGTAGATATTTCCATGTTTTTGCAGATCGCGGTGTAGATATTTCCATGTTTATACAGATAGCGGTGTAGATATTTCCATGTTTTGAGAGATATTGGTGTAGATATTTCCATGTTTACACAGATTGCGGTGTAGATATTTCCATCTTTCTACAGATGGCATTGTAGATATTTCCATGTTTATACAGATGGCAGTGTAGATATTTCCATGTTTATATAGATGGTGGTGTAGATATTACCATGATTATAAAGATAGCGATGTAGATATTTCCAGGTTTATACAGATAGCGGTGTAGATATTTCCATGTTTATACAGATCGCGGTGTAGATATTTCCATGTTTATAGAGATGGCGGTGTAGATATTTCCATGTTTATACAGATATCGGTGTAAATATTTCCATGTTTATACAGATCACGGTGTAGATATTTCCATGTTTATAGAGATAGCGGTGTAGATATTTCCACGTTTATACTGATAGCAGTGTGGTTATTTCCATGTTTATAGAGATAGCGGTGTGGATATTTCCATGTTTATACACATAGGGTTGTAGATATTTCCATGTTTATAGAGATGGCGTTGTAGATATTTCCATGTTTATACAGATCACGGTGTAGATATTTCCTTGTTTATGCAAATAGCGGTGTAGTTATTTCCATGTTTATACAGATAGCGGTGTAGATATTTCCTTGTTTATACAAATAGCAGTGTAGATATTTCCATGTTTACACAAATCACGGTGTAGATATTTCCTTGTTTATACAAATAGCGGTGTAGTTATTTCCATGTTTATATAGAGAGCGGTGTAGATATTTCCATGTTTATACAGATAACTTTGTAAGTATTTCCATGTTTATACAGATGTCGGTGTAGATATTTCGATGTTTATAGAGATAGCAGTGGAGATATTTCCATGTTTATTGAGATAGCGGTGTAGATATTTCCACGTTTATACTTATCGCGGTGTAGTTATTTCCATGTTTATAGAGATAGCGGTGTGGATATTTCCATGTTTACACAGATAGGGGTGTAGATATTTCCATGTTTATAGAGATGGCGTTGTAGATATTTCCATGTTTATACAGATCATGGTGTTGATATTTCCTTGTTTATGGAAATAGCGGTGTAGTTATTTCCATGTTTATACAGATAGCGGTGTAGATATTTCCTTGTTTATACAAATAGCAGTGTAGATATTTCCATGTTTATACAGATCACGGTGTAGATATTTCCTTGTTTATACAAATAGCGGTGTAGTTATTTCCATGTTTATACAGAGAGCGGTGTAGATATTTCCATGTATATACAGATGGCTGTGTAGATATTTCCATGTTTATACAGATGGCTGTGTAGATATTTCCATGTTTATACAGATGACTTGTAGGTATTTCCATGTTTATACAGATGGCGGTGTAGATATTTCGATGTTTATGCAGATCGCGGTGTAGATATTTCCATGTTTATACAGATCACGGTGTAGATATTTCCTTGTTTATGCAAATAGCAGTGTAGTTATTTCCATGTTTATACAGATAGCGGTGTAGATATTTCCTTGTTTATACAAATAGCAGTGTAGGTATTTCCATGTTTATACAGATCACGGTGTAGATATTTCCTTGTTTATACAAATAGCGGTGTAGTTATTTCCATGTTTATACAGATAGCGGTGTAGATATTTCCATGAATATACAGATGGCTGTGTAGATATTTCCATGTTTATACAGATGACTTGTAGGTATTTCCATGTTTATATACATTGCGGTGTAGATATTTCCATGTTTATAGAGATAGCTGTGTAGATATTTCCATGTTTCTACAGATAGCGGTGTAGATATTTCCATGTTTATACAGATCGCGGTGTAGATATTTCCATGTTTATGCAGATCGCGGTGTAGATATTTCCATGTTTCTATATATAGCGGTGTAGATATTTCCATGTTTACACAGATTGCGGTGTAGATATTTCCATCTTTCTACAGGTGGAATTGTAGATATTTCCATGTTTATACAGATAGCGGAGTAGATATTTTCAGCTTTATACAGATAGCGGTGAAGATATTTCCATGTTTATACAGATGGCGGTGTAGTTATTTCCATGTTTATAGAGATGGCGGTGTAGATATTTCCATGTTTATACAGATAACGGTGTAAATAGTTCCATGTTTATACAGATCACGTTGTAGATATTTCCATGTTTATAGAGATGGCAGTGTATATATTTCCATGTTTATACAGATAGCGGTGTAGATATTTCCATGTTTATACAGACCACGGTGTAGATAATTCCATGTCTATACAGATAGCGGTGCAGATATTTCCATGTTTGTACAGATGGCGGTGTTGATATTTCCATCTATACACAGATGACCGTGTAGATATTTCCATGTGTATACAGATGGTGGCGCAGATACGTCTATGGATATGTAGATGGCGGTGTAGATATTTCCATGTATATACAGACAGCGGTGTTGTTATTTCCATGTTTATATGGAGACCGGTGTAGATATTTCCATATATGTACACATGGCTGTGTAGATATTTCCATGTTTACACAGATGGCGGTGTAGATATTTCCATGTTTATAAAAATAACTTTGTCAGTATTTCCATGTTTATACAGATGGCGGTGTAGATATTTCGATGTTTCTATAGATAGTAGTGGAGATATTTCCATGTTTATAGAGATAGCGGTGTAGATATTTCCACGTTTATACTGATCGCGGTATAGTTATTTCCATGTTTATAGAGATAGCGGTGTGGATATTTCCATGTTTATACAGATAGGGATGTTGATATTTCCATGTTTATAGAGATGGCATTGTAGATATTTCCATGTTTATACAGATCACGGTGTAGATATTTCCTTGTTTATGCAAATAGCGGTGTAGGTATTTCCATGTTTATACAGATAGCGGTGTAGATATATCCTTGTTTATACAAATAACAGTGTAGATATTTACATGTTTATACAGATCACGGTGTAGATATTTCCTTGTTTATACAAATAGCGGTGTAGATATTTCCATGTTTATACAGAGAGCGGTGTAGATATTTCCATGTATATACAGATGGCTGTGTAGATATTTCCATGTTTATACAGATGGCTGTGTAGATATTTCCATGTTTATACAGATGACTTGTAGGTATTTCCATGTTTATACAGATGGCGGTGTAGATATTTCCATGTTTATAGAGATAGCTGTGTAGATATTTCCATGTTCCTACAGATAGTGGTGTAGATATTTCCAAGTTTATACAGATTGCGGTGTAGATATTTCGATGTTTATGCAGATCGCGGTGTAGATATTTCCATGTTTATACAGATCACGGTGTAGATATTTCCTTGTTTATGCAAATAGCGGTGTAGTTATTTCCATGTTTATACAGATAGCGGTGTAGATATTTCCTTGTTTATACAAATAGCAGTGTAGGTATTTCCATGTTTATACAGATCACGGTGTAGATATTTCCTTCTTTATACAAATAGCGGTTTCGTTATTTCCATGTTTATACAGATAGCGGTGTAGATATTTCGATGTATATACAGATGGCTGTGTAGATATTTCCATGTTTATACAGATGACTTGTAGGTATTTCCATGTTTATACACATTGCGGTGTAGATATTTCCATGTTTATAGAGATAGCTGTGTAGATATTTCCATGTTTCTAGAGATAGCGGTGTAGATATTTCCATGTTTATACAGATAGCGGTGTAGATATTTCCATCTTTATGCAGATCGCGGTGTAGATATTTCCATGTTTCTACAGATAGCGGTGTAGATATTTCCATGTTTACACAGATTGCGGTGTAGATATTTCCATCTTTCTACAGGTGGAATTGTAGATATTTCCATGTTTATACAGATAGCGGTGTAGATATTTTCAGGTTTATACAGATAGCGGTGAAGATATTTCCATGTTTATACAGATGGCGGTGTAGTTATTTCCATGTTTATAGAGATGGCGTTGTAGATATTTCCATGTTTATACAGATAACGGTGTAAATAGTTCCATGTTTATACAGATCACGTTGTAGATATTTCCATGTTTATAGAGATGGCAGTGTATATATTTCCATGTTTATACAGATAGCGGTGCAGATATTTCCATGTTTATACAGATCGCGGAGTAGATATTTCCATGTTTATGCAGATCGCGGTGTAGATATTGCCATGTTTATACAGATAGCGGTGTAGATATTTCCATGTTTTTACAGATATTGGTGTAGATATTTCCATGTTTACACAGATTGCGGTGTAGATATTTCCATCTTTCTACAGATGGCATTGTAGATATTTCCATGTTTATGCAGATGGCGGTGTAGATATTTCCATGTTTACACAGATTGCCGTGTAGATATTTCCATCTTTCTACAGATGGCATTGTAGATATTTCCATGTTTATACAGATGGCGGTGAAGATATTTCCATGTTTATATAGATGGTGTTGTAGATATTACCATGTTTATACAGATAGCTGTGTAGATATTTTCAGGTTTATACAGATAGCGGTGTAGATATTTCCATGTTTATACAGATGGCGGTGTAGGTATTTCCATGTTTTTACAGATATTGATGTAGATATTTCCATGTTTACACAGATTGCGGTGTAGATATTTCCATCTTTCTACAGGTGGAATTGTAGATATTTCCATGTTTATACAGATGGCGGTGTAGATATTTCCATGTTTATATAAATGGTGATGTAGATATTACCATGTTTATACAGATAGCGGTGTAGATATTTTCAGGTTTATACAGATAGCGGTGAAGATATTTCCATGTTTATACAGATGGCGGTGTAGATATTTCCATGTTTATAGAGATGGCGGTGTAGATATTTCCATGTTTATACAGATGGCGGTGTAGATATTTCCATGTTTATAAAGATAACTTTGACAGTATTTCCATGTTTATACAGATGGCGGTGTAGTTATTTCGATGTTTATAGAGATAGGAGTGTAGATATTTCCATGTTTATACAGATAGTGGTGTAGATATTTCCACGTTTATACTGATCGCGGTGTAGTTATTTCCATGTTTATAGAGATAGCGGTGTGGATATTTCCATGTTTATACAGATAGGGGTGTAGATATTTCCATGTTTATAGAGATGGCGTTGTAGATATTTCCATGTTTATACAGATCACGGTGTAGATATTTCCTTGTTTATGCAAACAGCGGTGTAGTTATTTCCATGTTTATACAGATAGCGGTGTAGATATTTCCTTGTTTATACAAATAGCAGTGTAGATATTTCCATGTTTATACAGATCACGGTGTAGATATTTCCTTGTTTATACAAATAGCGGTGTAGTTATTTCCATGTTTATACAGAGAGCAGTGTAGATATTTCCACGTACATACAGATGGCTGTGTAGATATTTCCATGTTTATACAGATGGCTGTGTAGATATTTCCATGTTTATACAGATTACTTGTAGGTATTTCCATGTTTATACAGATGGCGGTGTAGATATTTCCATGTTTATAGAGATAGCTGTGTAGACATTTCCATGTTTCTACAGATAGCGGTGTAGATATTTCCATGTTTATACAGATTGCGGTGTAGATATTTCGATGTTTATGCAGATCGCGGTGTAGATATTTCCATGTTTCTACAGATAGCGGTGTAGATATTTCCATGTTTACACAGATTGCGGTGTAGATATTTCCATCTTTCTACAGGTGGAATTGTAGATATTTCCATGTTTATGCAGATAGCGGTGTAGATATTTTCAGGTTTATACAGATAGCGGTGAAGATATTTCCATGTTTATACAGATGGCGGTGTAGATATTTCCTTGTTTATAGAGATGGCGGTGTAGATATTTCCATGTTTATACAGATAATGGTGTAAATAGTTCCATGTTTATACAGATCACGTTGTAGATATTTCCATGTTTATAGAGATGGCGGTGTATATAGTTCCATGTTTATACAGATAGCGGTGTAGATATTTCCATGTTTATACAGACCACGGTGTAGATAATTCCATGTTTATACAGATAGCGGTGCAGATATTTCCATGTTTGTACAGATTGCCGTGTAGATATTTCCATCTTTCTACAGATGGCATTGTAGATATTTCCATGTTTATACAGATGGCGGTGAAGATATTTCCATGTTTATATAGATGGTGTTGTAGATATTACCATGTTTATACAGATAGCTGTGTAGATATTTTCAGGTTTATACAGATAGCGGTGTAGATATTTCCATGTTTATACAGATGGCGGTGTAGATATTTCCATGTTTATAGAGATGGTTGTGTAGATATTTCCATGTTTATACAGATATCGGTGTAAATAGTTCCATGTTTATACAGATCACGGTGTAGATATTTCCATGTTTATAGAGATGGCAGTGTATATATTTCCATGTTTATACAGATAGCGGTGTAGATATTTCCAAGTTTATACAGACCACGGTGTAGATATTTCCATGTTTATACAGATAGCGGTGCAGATATTTCCATGTTTGTACAGATGGCGGTGTTGATATTTCCATCTATACACAGATGACCGTGTAGATATTTCCATGTTTATACAGATGGTGTCGCAGATATTTCTATGGATATGTAGATGGCGGTGTAGATATTTCCATGTATATACAGATAGCGGTGTAGTTATTTCCATGTTTATATGGAGAGCGGTGTAGATATTATCATATACGTACACATGGCTGTGTAGATATTTCCATGTTTATATAGATGGCAGTGTAGATATTTCCATGTTTATACAGATAACTTTGTAAGTATTTCCATGTTTATACAGATGGCGGTGTAGTTATTTCGATGTTTATAGAGATAGGAGTGTAGATATTTCCATGTTTATACAGATAGTGGTGTAGATATTTCCACGTTTATACTGATCGCGGTGTAGTTATTTCCATGTTTATAGAGATAGCGGTATGGATATTTCCATGTTTATACAGATAGGGGTGTAGATATTTCCATGTTTATAGAGATGGCGTTGTAGATATTTCCATGTTTATACAGATCACGGTGTAGATATTTCCTTGTTTATGCAAAAAGCGGTGTAGTTATTTCCATGTTTATACAGATAGCGGTGTAGATATTTCCTTGTTTATACAAATAGCAGTGTAGTTATTTCCATGTTTATTCATATCACGGTGTAGATATTTCCTTGTTTATACAAATAGCGGTGTAGTCATTTCCATGTTTATACAGAGAGCAGTGTAGATATTTCCATGTACATACAGATGGCTGTGTAGATATTTCCATGTTTATACAGATGGCTGTGTAGATATTTCCATGTTTATACAGATTACTTGTAGGTATTTCCATGTTTATACAGATGGCGGTGTAGATATTTCCATGTTTATAGAGATAGCTGTGTAGACATTTCCATGTTTCTACAGATAGCGGTGTAGATATTTCCATGTTTATACAGATTGCGGTGTAGATATTTCGATGTTTATGCAGATCGCGGTGTAGATATTTCCATGTTTCTACAGATAGCGGTGTAGATATTTCCATGTTTACACAGATTGCGGTGTAGATATTTCCATCTTTCTACAGGTGGAATTGTAGATATTTCCATGTTTATGCAGATAGCGGTGTAGATATTTTCAGGTTTATACAGATAGCGGTGAAGATATTTCCATGTTTATACAGATGGCGGTGTAGATATTTCCTTGTTTATAGAGATGGCGGTGTAGATATTTCCATGTTTATACAGATAATGGTGTAAATAGTTCCATGTTTATACAGATCACGTTGTAGATATTTCCATGTTTATAGAGATGGCGGTGTATATAGTTCCATGTTTATACAGATAGCGGTGTAGATATTTCCATGTTTATACAGACCACGGTGTAGATAATTCCATGTTTATACAGATAGCGGTGCAGATATTTCCATGTTTGTACAGATTGCCGTGTAGATATTTCCATCTTTCTACAGATGGCATTGTAGATATTTCCATGTTTATACAGATGGCGGTGAAGATATTTCCATGTTTATATAGATGGTGTTGTAGATATTACCATGTTTATACAGATAGCTGTGTAGATATTTTCAGGTTTATACAGATAGCGGTGTAGATATTTCCATGTTTATACAGATGGCGGTGTAGATATTTCCATGTTTATAGAGATGGTTGTGTAGATATTTCCATGTTTATACAGATATCGGTGTAAATAGTTCCATGTTTATACAGATCACGGTGTAGATATTTCCATGTTTATAGAGATGGCAGTGTATATATTTCCATGTTTATACAGATAGCGGTGTAGATATTTCCAAGTTTATACAGACCACGGTGTAGATATTTCCATGTTTATACAGATAGCGGTGCAGATATTTCCATGTTTGTACAGATGGCGGTGTTGATATTTCCATCTATACACAGATGACCGTGTAGATATTTCCATGTTTATACAGATGGTGTCGCAGATATTTCTATGGATATGTAGATGGCGGTGTAGATATTTCCATGTATATACAGATAGCGGTGTAGTTATTTCCATGTTTATATGGAGAGCGGTGTAGATATTATCATATACGTACACATGGCTGTGTAGATATTTCCATGTTTATATAGATGGCAGTGTAGATATTTCCATGTTTATACAGATAACTTTGTAAGTATTTCCATGTTTATACAGATGGCGGTGTAGTTATTTCGATGTTTATAGAGATAGGAGTGTAGATATTTCCATGTTTATACAGATAGTGGTTTAGATATTTCCACGTTTATACTGATCGCGGTGTAGTTATTTCCATGTTTATAGAGATAGCGGTGTGGATATTTCCATGTTTATACAGATAGGGGTGTAGATATTTCCATGTTTATAGAGATGGCGTTGTAGATATTTCCATGTTTATACAGATCACGGTGTAGATATTTCCTTGTTTATGCAAATAGCGGTGTAGTTATTTCCATGTTTATACAGATAGCGGTGTAGATATTTCCTTGTTTATACAAATAGCAGTGTAGATATTTCCATGTTTATACATATCACGGTGTAGATATTTCCTTGTTTATTCAAATAGCGGTGTAGTTATTTCCATGTTTATACAGAGAGCAGTGTAGATATTTCCATGTACATACAGATGGCTGTGTAGATATTTCCATGTTTATACAGATGGCTGTGTAGATATTTCCATGTTTATACAGATGACTTGTAGGTATTTCCATGTTTATACAGATGGCGGTGTAGATATTTCCATGTTTATAGAGATAGCTGTGTAGACATTTCCATGTTTCTACAGATAGCGGTGTAGATATTTCCATGTTTATACAGATTGCGGTGTAGATATTTCGATGTTTATGCAGATCGCGGTGTAGATATTTCCATGTTTCTACAGATAGCGGTGTAGATATTTCCATGTTTACACAGATTGCGGTGTAGATATTTCCATCTTTCTACAGGTGGAATTGTAGATATTTCCATGTTTATGCAGATAGCGGTGTAGATATTTTCAGGTTTATACAGATAGCGGTGAAGATATTTCCATGTTTATACAGATGGCGGTGTAGATATTTCCTTGTTTATAGAGATGGCGGTGTAGATATTTCCATGTTTATACAGATAACGGTGTAAATAGTTCCATGTTTATACAGATCACGTTGTAGATATTTCCATGTTTATAGAGATGGCGGTGTATATAGTTCCATGTTTATACAGATAGCGGTGTAGATATTTCCATGTTTATACAGACCACGGTGTAGATAATTCCATCTTTATACAGATAGCGGTGCAGATATTTCCATGTTTGTACAGATGGCGGTGTTGATATTTCCATCTATACACAGATGACCGTGTAGATATTTCCATGTTAATACAGATGGTGGTGCAGATATGTCTATGGATATGTAGATGGCGATGTAGATATTTCCATGTATATACAGATAGCGGTGTTGTTATTTCCATGTTTATATGGAGACCGGGGTAGATATTTCCATATATGTACACATGGCTGTGTAGATATTTCCATGTTTATACAGATGGCGGTGTAGATATTTCCATGTTTATAAAGATAACTTTGTCAGTATTTCCATGTTTATACAGATGGCGGTGTAGATATTTCGATGTTTATATAGATAGTAGTGGAGATATTTCCATGTTTATAGAGATAGCGGTGTAGATATTTCCAAGTTTATACTGATCGCGGTGTAGTTATTTCCATGTTTATAGAGATAGCGGTGTGGATATTTCCATGTTTATACAGATAGGGGTGTAGATATTTCCATGTTTATAGAGATGGCGTTGAAGATATTTCCATGTTTATACAGATCACGGTGTAGATATTTCCTTGTTTATGCAAATAGCGGTGTAGTTACTTCCATGTTTATACAGATAGCGGTGCAGATATTTCCTTGTTTATACAAATAGCAGTGTTGATATTTCCATGTTTATACAGATCACGGTGTAGATATTTCCTTGTTTATACAAATAGCGGTGTAGTTATTTCCATGTTTATACAGAGAGCGGTGTAGATATTTCCATGTATATACAGATGGCTGTGTAGATATTTCCATGTTTATACAGATGGCTGTGTAGATATTTCCATGTTTATACAGATGACTTGTAGGTATTTCCATGTTTATACAGATGGCGGTGTAGATATTTCCATGTTTATAGAGATAGCTGTGTAGACATTTCCATGTTTCTACAGATAGCGGTGTAGATATTTCCATGTTTATAGAGATGGCGTTGTAGATATTTCCATGTTTATACAGACCACGGTGTAGATAATTCCATGTTTATACAGATAGCGGTGCAGATATTTCCATGTTTGTACAGATTGCCGTGTAGATATTTCCATCTTTCTACAGATGGCATTGTAGATATTTCCATGTTTATACAGATGGCGGTGAAGATATTTCCATGTTTATATAGATGGTGTTGTAGATATTACCATGTTTATACAGATAGCTGTGTAGATATTTTCAGGTTTATACAGATAGCGGTGTAGATATTTCCATGTTTATACAGATGGCGGTGTAGATATTTCCATGTTTATAGAGATGGTTGTGTAGATATTTCCATGTTTATACAGATATCGGTGTAAATAGTTCCATGTTTATACAGATCACGGTGTAGATATTTCCATGTTTATAGAGATGGCAGTGTATATATTTCCATGTTTATACAGATAGCGGTGTAGATATTTCCAAGTTTATACAGACCACGGTGTAGATATTTCCATGTTTATACAGATAGCGGTGCAGATATTTCCATGTTTGTACAGATGGCGGTGTTGATATTTCCATCTATACACAGATGACCGTGTAGATATTTCCATGTTTATACAGATGGTGTCGCAGATATTTCTATGGATATGTAGATGGCGGTGTAGATATTTCCATGTATATACAGATAGCGGTGTAGTTATTTCCATGTTTATATGGAGAGCGGTGTAGATATTATCATATACGTACACATGGCTGTGTAGATATTTCCATGTTTATATAGATGGCAGTGTAGATATTTCCATGTTTATACAGATAACTTTGTAAGTATTTCCATGTTTATACAGATGGCGGTGTAGTTATTTCGATGTTTATAGAGATAGGAGTGTAGATATTTCCATGTTTATACAGATAGTGGTGTAGATATTTCCACGTTTATACTGATCGCGGTGTAGTTATTTCCATGTTTATAGAGATAGCGGTGTGGATATTTCCATGTTTATACAGATAGGGGTGTAGATATTTCCATGTTTATAGAGATGGCGTTGTAGATATTTCCATGTTTATACAGATCACGGTGTAGATATTTCCTTGTTTATGCAAATAGCGGTGTAGTTATTTCCATGTTTATACAGATAGCGGTGTAGATATTTCCTTGTTTATACAAATAGCAGTGTAGATATTTCCATGTTTATACATATCACGGTGTAGATATTTCCTTGTTTATTCAAATAGCGGTGTAGTTATTTCCATGTTTATACAGAGAGCAGTGTAGATATTTCCATGTACATACAGATGGCTGTGTAGATATTTCCATGTTTATACAGATGGCTGTGTAGATATTTCCATGTTTATACAGATGACTTGTAGGTATTTCCATGTTTATACAGATGGCGGTGTAGATATTTCCATGTTTATAGAGATAGCTGTGTAGACATTTCCATGTTTCTACAGATAGCGGTGTAGATATTTCCATGTTTATACAGATTGCGGTGTAGATATTTCGATGTTTATGCAGATCGCGGTGTAGATATTTCCATGTTTCTACAGATAGCGGTGTAGATATTTCCATGTTTACACAGATTGCGGTGTAGATATTTCCATCTTTCTACAGGTGGAATTGTAGATATTTCCATGTTTATGCAGATAGCGGTGTAGATATTTTCAGGTTTATACAGATAGCGGTGAAGATATTTCCATGTTTATACAGATGGCGGTGTAGATATTTCCTTGTTTATAGAGATGGCGGTGTAGATATTTCCATGTTTATACAGATAACGGTGTAAATAGTTCCATGTTTATACAGATCACGTTGTAGATATTTCCATGTTTATAGAGATGGCGGTGTATATAGTTCCATGTTTATACAGATAGCGGTGTAGATATTTCCATGTTTATACAGACCACGGTGTAGATAATTCCATCTTTATACAGATAGCGGTGCAGATATTTCCATGTTTGTACAGATGGCGGTGTTGATATTTCCATCTATACACAGATGACCGTGTAGATATTTCCATGTTAATACAGATGGTGGTGCAGATATGTCTATGGATATGTAGATGGCGGTGTAGATATTTCCATGTATATACAGGTAGCGGTGTAGTTATTTCCATGTTTATATGGAGACCGGTGTAGATATTTCCATATATGTACACATGGCTGTGTAGATATTTCCATGTTTATACAGATGGCGGTGTAGATATTTCCATGTTTATAAAGATAACTTTGACAGTATTTCCATGTTTATACAGATGGCGGTGTAGATATTTCGATGTTTATATAGATAGTAGTGGAGATATTTCCATGTTTATAGAGATAGCGGTGTAGATATTTCCACGTTTATACTGATCGCAGTGTAGTTATTTCCATGTTTATAGAGATAGCGGTGTGGATATTTCCATGTTTATACAGATAGGGGTGTAGATATTTCCATGTTTATAGAGATGGCGTTGTAGATATTTCCATGTTTATACAGATCACGGTGTAGATATTTCCTTGTTTATGCAAATAGCGGTGTAGTTATTTCCATGTTTATACAGATAGCGGTGGAGATATGTCCTTGTTTATACAAATAGCAGTGTAGATATTTCCATGTTTATACAGATCACGATGTAGATATTTCCTTGTTCATACAAATAGCGGTGTAGTTATTTCCATGTTAATACAGATAGCGGTGTAGATATTTCCATGTATATACAGATGGCTGTGTAGATATTTCCATGTTTATACAGATGGCTGTGTAGATATTTCCATGTTTATACAGATGACTTGTAGGTATTTCCATGTTTATACAGATGGCGGTGTAGATATTTCCATGTTTATAGAGATAGCTGTGTAGATATTTCCATGTTTCTACAGATAGCGGGGTAGATATTTCCATGTTTATACAGATAGCGGTGTAGATATTTCCATGTTTATGCACATCGCAGTGTAGATATTTCCATGTTTCTACAGATAGCGGTGTAGATATTTCCATGTTTAAACAGATCGCGGAGTAGATATTTCCATGTTTATGCAGATCGCGGTGTAGATATTGCCATGTTTATACAGATAGCGGTGTAGATATTTCCATGTTTTTACAGATATTGGTGTAGATATTTCCATGTTTACACAGATTGCGGTGTAGATATTTCCATCTTTGTACAGATGGCATTGTAGATATTTCCATGTTTATGCAGATGGCGGTGTAGATATTTCCATGTTTACACAGATTGCCGTGTAGATATTTCCATCTTTCTACAGATGGCATTGTAGATATTTCCATGTTTATACAGATGGCGGTGAAGATATTTCCATGTTTATATAGATGGTGTTGTAGATATTACCATGTTTATACAGATAGCTGTGTAGATATTTTCAGATTTATACAGATAGCGGTGTAGATATTTCCATGTTTATACAGATGGCGGTGTAGATATTTCCATGTTTATAGAGATGGTTGTGTAGATATTTCCATGTTTATACAGATATCGGTGTAAATAGTTGCATGTTTATACAGATCACGGTGTAGATATTTCCATGTTTATAGAGATGGCGGTGTATATATTTCCATGTTTATACAGATAGCGGTGTAGATATTTCCATGTTTATACAGACCACGGTGTAGATATTTCCGTGTTTATACAGATAGCGGTGCAGATATTTCCATGTTTGTACAGATGGCTGTGTTGATATTTCCATCTATACACAGATGACCGTGTAGATATTTCCATGCTTATACAGATGGTGGCGCAGATATTTCTATGGATATGTAGATGGCTGTGTAGATATTTCCATGTATATACAGGTAGCGGTGTAGTTATTTCCATGTTTATATGGAGAGCGGTGTAGATATTTCAATGTATGTACACATGGCTGTGTAGATATTTCCATGTTTATACAGATGGCGGTGTAGATATTTCCATGTTTATACAGATAACTTTGTCAGTATTTCCATGTTTATACAAATCGCGGTGTAGATATTTCGATGTTTATAGAGATAGCAGTGGAGATATTTCCATGTTTATAGAGATAGCGGTGTAGATATTTCCACCTTCATACTGATCACGGTGTAGTTATTTCCATGTTTTTAGAGATAGCGGTGTGGATATTTCCATGTTTATACAGATAGGGGTGTAGATATTTCCATGTTTATAGAGATGGCGTTGTAGATATTTCCAAGTTTATACAGATCACGGTGTAGATATTTCCTTGTTTATGCAAATAGCGGTGTAGTTATTTCCATGTTTATACAGATACCGGTGTAGATATTTCCTTGTTTATACAAATAGCATTGTAGTTATTTCCATCTTTATACAGATAGCGGTGTAGATATTTCCGTGTATATACAGATGGCTGTGTAGATATTTCCATGTTTATACAGATGGCTGTGTAGATATTTCCATGTTTATACAGATGACTTGTAGGTATTTCCATGTTTATACAGATGGCGGTGTAGATATTTCCATGTTTATAGAGATAGCTGTGTAGATATTTCCATGTTTCTACAGATAGCGGTGTCGATATTTCCACGTTTATACAGCTCGCGGTGCAGATATTTCCATGTTTATACAGATCGCGGTGTAGATATTTCCATGTTTCTACAGATAGCGGTGTAGATATTTCCATATTTATACAGATCGCGGTGTAGATATTTCCATGTTTATGCAGATCGCGGTGTAGATATTTCCATGTTTATACAGATAGCGGTGTAGATATTTCCATGTTATTACAGATATTGGTGTAGATATTTCCATGTTTACACAGATTGCGGTGTAGATATTTCCATCTTTCTACAGATGGCATTGTACATATTTCCATGTTTATACAGATGTCGGTGTAGATATTTCCATGTTTATATAGATGGTGGTGTAGATATTACCATGTTTATTCAGATAGCGGTGTAGATATTTCCACGTTTATACAGATAGCGGTGTAGATATTTCAATGTTTATACAGATGGCGGTGTAGATATTTCCATGTTTATAAAGATAACTTTGTCAGTATTTCCATGTTTATACAGATGGCGGTGTAGATATTTCGATGTTTATAGAGATAGTAGTGGAGATATTTCCATGTTTATAGAGATAGCGTAGATATTTCCACGTTTATACTGATCGCGGTGTAGTTATTTCCATGTTTATAGAGATAGCGGTGTGGATATTTCCATGTTTACACAGATAGGGGTGTAGATATTTCCATGTTTATAGAGATGGCGTTGTAGATATTTCCATGTTTATACAGATCACGGTGTAGATATTTCCTTGTTTATGCAAATAGCAGTGTAGTTATTTCCATGTTTATACAGATAGCGGTGTAGATATTTCCTTGTTTATACAAATAGCAGTGTAGATATTTCCATGTTTATACAGATCACGGTGTAGATATTTCCTTGTTTCTACAAATAGCGGTTTAGTTATTTCCATGTTTATACAGATAGCGGTGTAGGTATTTCCATGTATATACAGATGGCTGTGTAGATATTTCCATGTTTATACAGATGGCTGTGTAGTTATTTCCATGTTTATACAGATGACTTGTAGGTATTTCCATGTTTATACAGATGGCGGTGTAGATATTTCCATGTTTATAGAGATAGCTGTGTAGATATTTCCATGTTTCTACAGATAGCGGTGTAGATATTCCATGTTTATGCAGATCGCGGTGTAGATATTCCATGTTTATGCAGATCGTGGTGTAGATATTTCCATGTTTATGCAGATCGCGGTGTAGATATTTCCATGTTTCTACAGATAGCGGTGTAGATATTTCCATGTTTATACAGATCGTGGTGTGGATATTTCCATGTTTATGCAGATCGCGGTGTAGATATTTCCATGTTTATACAGATAGCGGTGTAGATATTTCCATGTTTTTACAGATATTGGTGTAGATATTTCCATGTTTACACAGATTGCGGTGTAGATATTTCCATCTTTCTACAGATGGCATTGTAGATATTTCCATGTTTATACAGATGGCGTTGTAGATATTTCCATGTTTATATAGATGGTGGTTTAGATATTACCATGTTTATACAGATAGCGGTGTAGATATTTCCAGGTTTATACAGATAGCGGTGTACATATTTCCATGTTTATACAGATGGCGGTGTATATATTTCCATGTTTATAGAGATGGCGGTGTAGATATTTCCATGTTCATACAGATATCGTTGTAAATTTTTCCATGTTTATACAGATCACGGTGTAGATATTTCCATGTTTATAGAGATAGCGGTGTATATATTTCCATGTTTATACAGACAGCGGTGTAGATATTTCCATGTTTATAGAGACCACGGTGCAGACATTTCCATGTTTATACGGATAGCGGTGCAGATATTTCCATGTTTGTACAGATGGTGGTGTTGATATTTCTATCTATACACAGATGACCGTCTAGATATTTCCATGTTTATACAGATGGCGGCGCAGATATTTCTATGGATATGTAGATGGCGGTGTAGATATTTCCATGTATATACAGATAGCGGTGTAGTTATTTCCATGTTTATATAGAGAGCGGTGTAGATATTTCCATGTATGTACACATGGCTGTGTAGATATTTCCATGTTTATATAGATGGCGGTGTAGATATTTCCATGTTTATACAGATAACTTTGTAAGTATTTCCATGTTTATACAGATGACGGTGTAGATATTTCGATGTTTATACAGATAGCAGTGGAGATATTTCCCTGTTTATAGAGATAGCGGTGTAGATATTTCCACGTTTATACTGATCGCGTTGCAGTTATTTCCATGTTTATAGAGATAGCGGTGTGGATATTTCCACGTTTATACAGATAGGGGTGTAGATATTTCCATGTTTATAGAGATGGCGTTGTATACATTACCATGTTTATACAGATCACGGTGTAGATATTTCCTAGTTTATGCAAATAGCGGGGTACTTATTTCCATGTTTATACAGATAGCGGTGTAGATATTTCCTTGTTTATACAAATAGCAGTGTAGATATTTCCATGTTTATACAGATCACGGTGTAGATATTTCCTTGTTTATACAAACAGCGGTGTAGTTATTTCCATGTTTATACAGAGAGCGGTGTAGATATTTCCATGTATATGCAGATGGCTGTGTAGATATTTCCATGTATATACACATGGCTGTGTAGGTATTTCCATGTTTATACAGATGGCTGTGTAGATATTTCCATGTTTATACAGATGACTTGTAGGTATTTCCATGTTTATACAGATGGCGGTGTAGATATTTCCATGTTTATGCAGATCGCGGTGTAGATATTTCCATGTTTCTACAGATAGCAGTGTAGATATTTCCATGTTTAAACAGATCGCGGTGTAGATATTTCCATGTTTATGCAGGTCGCGGTGTAGATATTTCCATGTTTATACAGATAGCGGTGTAGATATTCCATGTTTTTACAGATATTGGTGTAGATATTTCCATGTTTACACAGATTGTGGTGTAGATATTTCGATCTTTCTACAGATGGCATTGTAGATATTTCCATGTTTATACAGATGGCGGTGTAGATATTTTCATGTTTATATAGATGGTCGTGTAGATATTACCATGTTTATACAGATAGCGGTGTAGATATTTCCAAGTTTATACAGATAGCGGTGTAGATATTTCCAAGTTTATACGGTTGGCGGTGTAGATATTTCCATGTTTATAGACATGGCGGTGTAGATATTTCCATGTTTATACAGATATCGGTGTAAATATTTCCATGGTTATACAGATCACGGTGTAGATGTTTCCATGTTTATAGAGATAGCGGTGTATATATTTCCATGTTTATACAGATAGCGGAGTAGATATTTCCATGTTTATAAAGACCACGGTGTAGATATTTCCATGTTTATACAGATAGCGGTGCAGATATTTCCATGTTTGTACAGATGGCGGTGTTGATATTTCCATCTGTATACAGATGACCGTGTAGATATTTCCATGTTTATACAGATGGCGGTGCAGATATTTCTATGCATATGTAGATGGCGGTGTAGATATTTCCATGTATATACAGATAGCGGTATAGTTATTTCCATGTTTATATAGAGAGCGGTGTAGTTATTTCCATATATGTACACATGGCTGTGTAGATATTTCCATGTTTATACAGATGGCTGTGTAGATATTTCCATGTTTATATAGATGGTGGTGTAGATATTACCATGTTTATACAGATAGCGGTGTAGATATTTCCAGGTTTATACAGATAGCGGTGTAGGTATTTCCATGTTTATACAGATGGCGGTGTAGATATTTCCATGTTTATAGAGATGGCGGTGTAGATATTTCCATGTTTATACAGATATCGGTGTAATTATTTCCATGTTTATACAGAACACGGTGTAGATATTTCCATGTTTATAGAGATAGCGGTGTATATATTTCCATGTTTATACAGATAGCGGTGAAGATATTTCCATGTTTTTACAGATATTGGTGTAGATATTTCCATGTTTACACAGATTGCGGTGTAGATATTTCCATCTTTCTACAGATGGCATTGTAGATATTTCCATGTTTATACAGATGGCGGTGTAGATATTTCCATGTTTATATAGATTTTGGTGTAGATATTACCATGTTTATACAGATAGCGGTGTAGATATTTCCAGGTTTATACAGACAGCGGTGTAGATATTTCCATGTTTATACAGATGGCGGTGTAGATATTTCCATGTTTATAGGGATGGCGGTGTAGATATTTCCATGTTTATACAGATATCGTTGTAAATATTTCCATGTTTATACAGATCACGGTGTAGGTATTTCCATGTTTATACAGATAGCGATGTATATATTTCCATATTTATACAGATACCGGTGTAGATATTTCCATGTTTTTACAGACCACGGTGTAGATATTTCCATGTTTATACAGATAGCGGTGCAGATATTTCCATGTTTGTACAGATGGCGGTGTTGATATTTCCATCTATACACAGATGACCGTGTAGATATTTCCATGTTTATACAGATGGCGGCACAGATATTTCTATGGATATGTAGATGGTGGTGTAGATATTTCCATGTATATACAGAGAGCGGTGTAGTTATTTCCATGTTTATATAGAGAGCGGTGTAGATATTTCCATATATGTACACATGGATGTGTAGATATTTCCATGTTTATACAGATGGCGGTGTAGATATTTCCATGTTTATACAGATAACTTTGTAAATATTTCCATGTTTATACAGATGGCGGTGTAGATATTTTGATGTTTATAGAGATAGCAGTGGAGATATTTCCATATTTATAGAGATAGCGGTGTAGATATTTCCACGTTTATACTGATCACGGTGTAGTTATTTCCATGTTTTTAGAGATAGCGGTGTGGATATTTCCATGTTTATACAGATAGGGGTTTAGATATTTCAATTTTTATAGAGATGGCGTTGTAGATATTTCCATGTTTATACAGATCACGGTGTAGATATATACTCGTTTATGCAAATAGCGGTGTAGTTATTTCCATGTTTATACAGATAGCGGTGTAGATATTTCCTTGTTTATACAAATAGCAGTGTAGATATATCCATGTTTATACAGATCACGGTGTAGATATTTCCTTGTTTATACAAATAGCGGTGTAGTTATTTCCATGTTTATACAGATAGCGGTGTAGGTATTTCCATGTATATACAGATGGCTGTGTAGATATTTCCATGTTTATACAGATGGCTGTGTAGATATTTCCATGTTTATATAGATGACTTGTAGGTATTTCCATGTTTATACAGATGGCGGTGTAGATATTTCCTTGTTTATACAAACAGCGGTGTAGTTATTTCCATGTTTATACAGAGAGCGGTGTAGATATTTCCATGTATATGCAGATGGCTGTGTAGATATTTCCATGTATATACACATGGCTGTGTAGGTATTTCCATGTTTATACAGATGGCTGTGTAGATATTTCCATGTTTATACAGATGACTTGTAGGTATTTCCATGTTTATACAGATGGCGGTGTAGATATTTCCATGTTTATGCAGATCGCGGTGTAGATATTTCCATGTTTCTACAGATAGCAGTGTAGATATTTCCATGTTTAAACAGATCGCGGTGTAGATATTTCCATGTTTATGCAGGTCGCGGTGTAGATATTTCCATGTTTATACAGATAGCGGTGTAGATATTCCATGTTTTTACAGATATTGGTGTAGATATTTCCATGTTTACACAGATTGTGGTGTAGATATTTCGATCTTTCTACAGATGGCATTGTAGATATTTCCATGTTTATACAGATGGCGGTGTAGATATTTTCATGTTTATATAGATGGTCGTGTAGATATTACCATGTTTATACAGATAGCGGTGTAGATATTTCCAAGTTTATACAGATAGCGGTGTAGATATTTCCAAGTTTATACGGTTGGCGGTGTAGATATTTCCATGTTTATAGACATGGCGGTGTAGATATTTCCATGTTTATACAGATATCGGTGTAAATATTTCCATGGTTATACAGATCACGGTGTAGATGTTTCCATGTTTATAGAGATAGCGGTGTATATATTTCCATGTTTATACAGATAGCGGAGTAGATATTTCCATGTTTATAAAGACCACGGTGTAGATATTTCCATGTTTATACAGATAGCGGTGCAGATATTTCCATGTTTGTACAGATGGCGGTGTTGATATTTCCATCTGTATACAGATGACCGTGTAGATATTTCCATGTTTATACAGATGGCGGTGCAGATATTTCTATGCATATGTAGATGGCGGTGTAGATATTTCCATGTATATACAGATAGCGGTATAGTTATTTCCATGTTTATATAGAGAGCGGTGTAGTTATTTCCATATATGTACACATGGCTGTGTAGATATTTCCATGTTTATACAGATGGCTGTGTAGATATTTCCATGTTTATATAGATGGTGGTGTAGATATTACCATGTTTATACAGATAGCGGTGTAGATATTTCCAGGTTTATACAGATAGCGGTGTAGGTATTTCCATGTTTATACAGATGGCGGTGTAGATATTTCCATGTTTATAGAGATGGCGGTGTAGATATTTCCATGTTTATACAGATATCGGTGTAATTATTTCCATGTTTATACAGAACACGGTGTAGATATTTCCATGTTTATAGAGATAGCGGTGTATATATTTCCATGTTTATACAGATAGCGGTGAAGATATTTCCATGTTTTTACAGATATTGGTGTAGATATTTCCATGTTTACACAGATTGCGGTGTAGATATTTCCATCTTTCTACAGATGGCATTGTAGATATTTCCATGTTTATACAGATGGCGGTGTAGATATTTCCATGTTTATATAGATTTTGGTGTAGATATTACCATGTTTATACAGATAGCGGTGTAGATATTTCCAGGTTTATACAGACAGCGGTGTAGATATTTCCATGTTTATACAGATGGCGGTGTAGATATTTCCATGTTTATAGGGATGGCGGTGTAGATATTTCCATGTTTATACAGATATCGTTGTAAATATTTCCATGTTTATACAGATCACGGTGTAGGTATTTCCATGTTTATACAGATAGCGATGTATATATTTCCATATTTATACAGATACCGGTGTAGATATTTCCATGTTTTTACAGACCACGGTGTAGATATTTCCATGTTTATACAGATAGCGGTGCAGATATTTCCATGTTTGTACAGATGGCGGTGTTGATATTTCCATCTATACACAGATGACCGTGTAGATATTTCCATGTTTATATAGATGGCGGCACAGATATTTCTATGGATATGTAGATGGTGGTGTAGATATTTCCATGTATATACAGAGAGCGGTGTAGTTATTTCCATGTTTATATAGAGAGCGGTGTAGATATTTCCATATATGTACACATGGATGTGTAGATATTTCCATGTTTATACAGATGGCGGTGTAGATATTTCCATGTTTATACAGATAACTTTGTAAATATTTCCATGTTTATACAGATGGCGGTGTAGATATTTCGATGTTTATAGAGATAGCAGTGGAGATATTTCCATATTTATAGAGATAGCGGTGTAGATATTTCCACGTTTATACTGATCACGGTGTAGTTATTTCCATGTTTTTAGAGATAGCGGTGTGGATATTTCCATGTTTATACAGATAGGGGTTTAGATATTTCAATTTTTATAGAGATGGCGTTGTAGATATTTCCATGTTTATACAGATCACGGTGTAGATATATACTCGTTTATGCAAATAGCGGTGTAGTTATTTCCATGTTTATACAGATAGCGGTGTAGATATTTCCTTGTTTATACAAATAGCAGTGTAGATATATCCATGTTTATACAGATCACGGTGTAGATATTTCCTTGTTTATACAAATAGCGGTGTAGTTATTTCCATGTTTATACAGATAGCGGTGTAGGTATTTCCATGTATATACAGATGGCTGTGTAGATATTTCCATGTTTATACAGATGGCTGTGTAGATATTTCCATGTTTATATAGATGACTTGTAGGTATTTCCATGTTTATACAGATGGCGGTGTAGATATTTCCATGTTTATAGAGATAGCTGTGTAGATATTTCCATGTTTCTACAGATAGCGGTGTAGATATTTCCATGTTTATGCAGATCGCGGTGTAGATATTTCCATTTTTCTTCAGATAGCGGTGTAGATATTTCCATGTTTATACAGATGGCGGTGTAGATATTTCCATGTTTATAGAGATGGCGGTGTAGATATTTCCATGTTCATACATATATCGTTGTAAATATTTCCATGTTTATACAGCTCACGGTGTAGATATTTCCATGTGTATAGAGATAGCGATGTATATATTTCCATGTTTATACAGACAGCGGTGTAGATATTTCCATGTTTATAGAGACAACGGTGTAGATATTTCCATGTTTATTCAGATAGCGGTGCAGATATTTCCATGTTTGTACAGATGGTGGTGTTGATATTTCTATATATACACAGATTACCGTGTAGATATTTCCATGTTTATACAGATAGCAGCACAGATATTTCTATGGATATGTAGATGGCGGTGTAGATATTTCCATGTATATACAGATAGCGGTGTAGTTATTTCCATGTTTATATAGACAGCGGTGTAGATATTTCCACATATGTACACATGGCTGTGTAGATATTTCCATGTTTATACAGATGGCGGTGTAGATATTTCCATGTTTATACAGATAACTTTGTCAGTATTTCCATGTTTATGCAGATCGCGGTGTAGATATTTCCATGTTTATACAGATAGCGGTGTAGATATTTCCACGTTTATACTGATTGCGATGTAGTTATTTCCATGTTTATAGAGATAGCGGTGTGGATATTTCCATGTTTATACCGACAGGGGTGTAGATATTTCCATGTTTATACAGATCACGGTGTAGATATTTCCTTGTTTATGCAAATAGCAGTGTAGGTATTTCCATGTTTATACAGATGGCGGTGTAGATATTTCCATGTTTATACAGATGGCGGTGTAGATATTTCCATGTTTATATAGATGGTGGTGTAGATATTACCATGTTTATACAGATAGCGGTGTAGATATTTCCATGTTTATACAGATAGCGATGTATATATTTCCATGTTTATACAGATAGCGGTGTAGATATTTCCATGTTTTTACAGACCACGGTGTAGATATTTCCATGTTTATACAGATAGTGGTGCAGATATTTCCATGTTTGTTCAGATGGCGGTGTTGATATTTCCATCTATGCACAGATGACCGTGTAGATATTTCCATGTTAATACAGATGGCGGTGCAGATATTTCTATGGATATGTAGATGGCGGTGTAGATATTTCCATGTATATACAGATAGCGGTGTAGTTATTTCCATGTTTATATAGAGAGCGGTGTAGATATTTCCATGTATGTACACATGGCTGTGTAGATATTTCCATGTTCACATAGATGGCGGTGTAGATATTACCATGTTTATAGAGATGGCGGTGTAGATATTTCCAGGTTTATACAGATATCGGTGTAAATATTTCCATCTTTATACAGGTCACGGTGTAGATATTTCCAAGTTTATAGAGTTAGCGGTGTATATATGTACATGTTTATACAGATAGCAGTGTAGATATTTCCATGTTCATACAGACCACGGTGTAGGTATTTCCATGTTTATACAGATAGCGGTGCAGATATTTCCATGTTTGTACAGATGGCGGTGTTGATATTTCCATCTATACACAGATGACCGTGTAGATATTTCCATGTTTATACAGATGGCGGCGAAGATATTTCCATGGATATGTAGATGGCGGTGTAGATATTTCCATGTATATACAGATAGCGGTGTAGTTATTTCCATGTTTATATAGAGAGCGGTGTAGAGATTTCCATATATGTACACATGGCTGTGTAGATATTTCCATGTTTATACAGATGGCGGTGTAGATATTTCCATGTTTATACAGATAACTTTGTAAGAATTTCCATGTTTATACACATGGCGGTGTAGATATTTCGATGTTTATAGAGATAGCAGTGGAGATATTTCCATGTTTATAGAGATAGCGGTGTAGATATTTCCACGTTTATACTGATCGCGGTGTAGTTATTTCCATGTTTATAGAGATAGCGGTGTGGATATTTCCATGCTTATACAGATAGGTGTGTAGATATTTCCATGTTTATAGAGATGGCGTTGTAGATATTTCCATGTTCGTACAGATCACGGTGTAGATATTTCCTTGTTTATGCAAATAGCGGTGTGGTTACTTCCATGCTTATACAGATAGCGGTGTAGATATTTCCTTGTTTATACAAATAGCAGTGTAGATAGTTCCATGTTTATACAGATCACGGTGTAGATATTTCCTTGTTCATACAAATAGCGGTGTAGTTATTTCCATGTTAATACAGATAGCGATGTAGATATTTCCATGTATATACAGATGGCTGTGTAGATATTTCCATGTTTATACAGATGGCTGTGTAGATATTTCCATGTTTATTCAGATGACTTGTAGGTATTTCCATGTTTATACAGATGGCGGTGTAGATATTTCCATGTTTATAGAGATAGCTGTGTAGATATTTCCATGTTTCTACAGATAGCGGTTTCGATATTTCCATGTTTATACAGATAGCGGTGTAGATATTTCCATGTTTATGCACATCGCAGTGTAGATATTTCCATGTTTCTACAGATAGCGGTGTAGATATTTCCATGCTTATACAGATCGCGGTGTAGATATTTCCATGTTTATGCAGATCGCGGTGTAGATATTTCCATGTTTATACAGATAGCGGTGTAGATATTTCCATGTTTTTACAGATATTGGAGTAGATATATCCATGTTTACACAGATTGCGGTGTAGATATTTCCATCTTTCTACAGATGTCATTGTTGGTATTTCCATGTTTATAGAGATGGCGGTGTAGATATTTCCATGTTTACACAGATTGCGGTGCAGATATTTCCATCTTTCTACAGATGGCATTGTAGATATTTCCATGTTTATACAGATGGCGGTGTAGATATTTCCATGTTTATTTAGATGGTGGTGTAGATATTACCATGTTTATACAGATAGCGGTGCAGATATTTCCAGGTTTATTCAGATAGCGGTGTAGATATTTCCATGTTTATACAGATGGCGGTGTAGATATTTCCATGTTTATAGAGATGGCGGTGTAGATATTTCCATGTTTATACAGATATCGGTGTAAATATTTCCAGGTTTATACAGATCACGGTGTAGATATTTCCATGTTTATAGAGATAGCGGTGTATATATTTCCATGTTTATACAGATAGCGGTGTAGATATTTCCATGTTTATACAGACCACGGTGTAGATATTTCCATGTTTATACAGATAGCGGTGCAGATATTTCCATGTTTGTACAGATGGCAGTGTTGATATTTCCATCTATACACAGATGACCGTGTAGACATTTCCATGTTTGTACAGATGGCGGTGCAGATATTTCTATGAATATGTAGATGGCGGTGTAGATATTTCCATGTATATACAGATAGCGGTGTAGTTATTTCCATGTTTATATAGGGAGCGGTGTAGATATTTGCATGTATGTACACATGGCTGTGTAGGTATTTCCATGTTTATACAGATGGCGGTGTAGATATTTCCATGTTTATACAGATAACTTTGTAAGTATTTCCATGTTTATACAGATGGCGGTGTAGATATTTCGATGTTTATAGAGATAGTAGTGGAGATATGTCCATGTTTATAGAGATAGCGGTGTAGATATTTCCACGTTTATACTGATCGCGGTGTAGTTATTTCCATGTTTATAGACATAGCGGTGTGGATATTTCCATGTTTATACAGATAGGGGTGTAGATATTTCCATGTTTATAGAGATGGCATTGTAGATATTTCCATGTTTATACAGATCACGGTGTAGATATTTCCTTGTTTATGCAAATAGCGGTGTAGTTATTTCCATGTTTATACTGATAGCGGTGTAGATATTTCCTTGTTTATACAAATAGCCGTGTAGATATTTCCATGTTTATACAGATCACGGTGTATATATTTCCTTGTTTATACAAATAGCGGTGTAGTTATTTCCATGTTTATACAGATAGCGGTGTAGATATTTCCATGTATATACAGATGGCTGTGTAGATATTTCCATGTTTATACAGATGGCTGTGTAGATATTTCCATGTTTATACAGATGGCGGTGTAGATATTTCCATGTTTATACAGATAAGTTTGTAAGTATTTCCATATTTATACAGATGGCGGTGTAGATATTTCGATGTTTATAGAGATAGCAGTGGAGATATTTCCATGTTTATAGAGATAGCGGTGTAGATATTTCCACGTTTATACTGATCGCGGTGTAGTTATTTCCATGTTTTTAGAGATAGCGGTGTGGATATTTCCATGTTTATACAGATAGGGGTGTAGATATTTCCATGTTTTTACAGATATTGGTGTAGTTATTTCCACGTTTACACTGATTGCGGTGTAGATATTTCCATCTTTCTACAGATGGCATTGTAGATATTTCCATGTTTATACAGATGGCGGTGTAGATATTCCCATGTTTATTTAGATAGTGGTGTAGATATAACCATGTTTATACAGATAGCGGTGTAGATATTTACAGGTTCATACAGATAGCGGTGTAGATATTTCCATGATTATACAGATGGCGGTGTAGATATTTCCATGTTTATAGAGATGGCGGTGTAGATATTTCCATCTTTATACAGATATCGGTGTAAATATTTCCATGTTTATACAGATCACGGTGTAGATATTTCCATGTTTATAGAGATAGTGGTGTTGATTTTTCCATGTTTATACAGATAGCGGTGTAGATATTTCCATGTTTATACAGACCACGGTGTAGATATTTCCATGTTAATACAGATAGCGGTGCAGATATTTCCATGTTTGTACAGATGGCGGTGTTGATATTTCCATCTATACACAGATGACCATGTAGATATTTCCATGTTTATACAGATGGCGGCACAGATATTTCTATGGATATGTAGATGGCGATGTAGGTATTTTATTGTATATACAGATAGCGGTGTAGTTATTTCCATGTTTATATAGAGATCGGTGTAGATATTTCCATGTATGTACACATGACTTTGTAGATATTTCCATGTTTATACAGATGGCGGTGTAGATATTTCCATGTTTATACAGATAACTTTGTAAGTATTTCCATGTTTATACAGATGGCGGTGTAGATATTTCGATGTTTATAGAGATAGCAGTGGAGATATTTCCATGTTTATAGAGATAGCGGTGTATATATTTCCACGTTTATACTGATCGCGGTGTAGTTATTTCCATGTTTATAGAGATAGCCGTGTGGATATTTCCATGTTTATACAGATAGGGATGTAGATATTTCCATGTTTATAGAGATGGCGTTGTAGATATTTCCATGTTTACACAGATCACGGTGTAGATATTTCCTTGTTTATGCAAATAGCGATGTAGTTATTTCCATGTTTATACAGATAGCCATGTAGATATTTCCTTGTTTATAGAAATAGCAGTGTAGATATTTCCATGTTTATACAGATCACGGTGTAGATATTTCCTTGTTTATACAAATAGCGGTGTAGTTATTTCCATGTTTATACAGGTAGCGGTGTAGATATTTCCATGTATATACAGATGGCTGTGTAGATATTTCCATGTTTATACAGATGGCTGTGTAGATATTTCCATGTTTATACAGACGACTTGTAGGTATTTCCATGTTTATACAGATGGCGGTGTAGATATTTCCATGTTTATAGAGATAGCTGTGTAGATATTTCCATGTTTCTACAGATAGCGGTTTAGATATTTACATGTTTATACAGATCGTGGTGTAGATATTTCCATGTTTATGCAGATCGTGGTGTAGATATTTCCATGTTTATACAGTTAGCGGTGTAGATATTTCCATGTTTTTACAGACATTGGTGTAGATATTTCCATGTTTACACAGATTGCGGTGCAGATATTTCCATCTTTCTACAGATGGCATTGTAGATATTTCCATTTTTACAGATCACGGTGTAGATATTTCCTTGTTTATGCAAATAGCGGTGTAGTTATTTCCATGTTTATACTGATAGCGGTGTAGATATTTCCTTGTTTATACAAATAGCCGTGTAGATATTTCCATGTTTATACAGATCACGGTGTAGATATTTCCTTGTTTATACAAATAGCGGTGTAGTTATTTCCATGTATATACAGATGGCTGTGTAGATATTTCCATGTTTATACAGATGGCTGTGTAGATGTTTCCATGTTTATACAGATGACTTGTAGGTATTTCCATGTTTATACAGATGGCGGTGTAGGTATTTCCATGTTTATAGAGATAGCTGTGTAGATATTTTCATTTTTCTACAGATTACTGTGTAGATATTTCCATGCTTATGCAGGTCGCGGTGTAGAAATTTCCATCTTTATACAGATAGCGGTGTAGATATTTCTAAGTTTTTACAGATATTGGTGTAGGTATTTCCATGTTTACACAGATTGCAGTGTAGATATTTCCATCTTTCTACAGATAGCATTGTAGATATTTCCATGTTTATACAGATGGCGGTGTAGATATTTCCATGTTCATATAGATGGCGGTGTAGTTATTACCATGTTTATAGAGATGGCGGTGTAGATATTTCCATGTTTATACAGATATCGGTGTAAATATTTCCATGTTTATACAGATCACAGTGTAGATATTTCCATGTTTATAGAGATATCGGTGTAAATATTTCCATGTTTATACAGGTCACGGTGTAGATATTTCCATGTTTATAGAGATAGCGGTGTAGATATTTCCATGTTTATACCGATAGCGGTGTAGATATTTCCATGTTTATACAGACAACGGTGTAGATATTTCCATGTTTATACAGATAGCGGTGCAGATATTTCCATGTTTGTACAGATGGCGGTGTTGATATTTCCATCTATACACAGATGACCGTGTAGATATTTCCATGTTTATACAGATGGCGGCGCAGATATTTCTATGGATATGTAGATGGCGGTGTAGATATTTCCATGTATATTAAGATAGCGGTGTAGTTATTTCCATGTTTATATGGAGAGCGGTGTAGATATTTCCATGTATGTACACATGGCTGTGTAGATATTTCCATGTTTATACAGATGACGGTGTAGATATTTCCATGATTATACTGATAACTTTGTAAGTATTTCCATGTTTATACAGATGGCGGTGTAGATATTTCGATGTTTATAGAGATAGCATTGGAGATATTTCCATGTTTATAGAGATAGCGGTGTAGATATTTCCACGTTTATACTGATCTCGGTGTAGATATTTCCGTGTTTATAGAGATAGCGGTGTGGATATTTCCATGTTTATACAGATAAGGGTGTAGATATTTCCATGTTTATAGAGATGGCGTTGTAGATATTTCCATGTTTATACAGATGGCGGTGTAGATATTTCCTTGTTTATGCAAATAGCGGTGTAGTTATTTCCATGTTTATACAGATAGCGGTGTAGATATTTCCTTGTTTATACAAATAGCTGTGTAGATATTTCCATGTTTATACAGATCACGGTGTAGATATTTCCTTGTTTATACAAATAGCGGTGTAGTTATTTCCATGTTTATACAGGTAGCGGTGTAGATATTCCCATGTTTATACAGACCACGGTGTAGATATTTCCATGTTTATACAGATAGCGGTGCAGATATTTCCATGTTTGTACAGATGGCGGTGTTGATATTTCCATCTACACACAGATGACCGTGTAGATATTTCCATGTTTGTACAGATGGTGGTGCAGATATTTCTATGAATATGTAGATGGCGGTGTAGATATTTCCATGTATATACAGATAGCGGTGTAGTTATTTCCATGTTTATATAGGGAGCGGTGTAGATATTTGCATGTATGTACACATGGCTGTGTAGGTATTTCCATGTTTATACAGATGGCGGTGTAGATATTTCCATGTTTCTACAGATAGCGGTGGAGATATTTCCATGTTTATACAGATAGCGGTGTAAAAATTTCCATGTATATACAGATAGCGGTGTAGTTATTTCCATGTTTATACAGATAGCTGTGTAGATATTTCCATGTTTACACAGATAGCGTTGTAGATATTTCCAAGTTTATACAGATAGCGGTGGAGATATTTCCATCTTTAAACAGATAGAGTTGTAGATATTTCCATGTTTATACAGATAGCGGTGGAGATATTTCCATGTTTATACAGATGGCTGTTTAGATATTTCCAAAAGTGTACCTATGTCGGTGTAGATATTTACATGTTTATACAGATGGCCCTGTAGATATTTCCATGTTTATACAGATGGCAGTGTAGATATTTCCATGTTTATACAGATGACTGTATAGGTATTTCCATGTTTTTACAGATGGCAGTGCAGATATTTCCATGTTTATAGAGATAGCGGTGTAGATATTTCCATGTTTACACAGATGGCGGTGCTGATATTTCCGTCTATACACAGATGGCCGTGTAGATATTTCCATGTTTATACAGATGGCAGCGTAGATATTTCCATGGACATGCAGATGGCGGTGTAGGTATTTCCATGTTTATACAGATAGCGTTGTAGATATTTCCATGTTTTCACAGATGGTGGTGTAGATATTTCCGTGTTTATACACATGGCGGAGTAGATACTTCCATCTTTATGGAGATGGCAGTGTAGATATTTTCATGTTTATAGAGATGGCGGTGTAGATATTTCCATATTTATAGAGATAGCGGTGGAGATATTTCCATCTTTCTACAGATGGCAGAGTAGATATTTCCATGTTTATACAGATGGCGGTGTGGATATTTCCATATTTATACCGATGTCTGTGTAGATATTTGCATGTGTATTCAGATGGTATTGTAGGTATTTCCCTGTTTATACAGATGGTGGTGGAGATATTTCCATGTTTATTCAGATGACTGTGTAGATATTTCCATGTTTTTACAGATGGCAGTGTAGATATTTCAATGTTTATAGAGATGGCGCTGTAGATATTTCCATGTTTATACAGATAACGGTGGAGGTATTTCCATGTTTATACAGACAGCAGTGGAGATATTTCCATGTTTATACACATAGCGGAGTACACATTTCCATGTTTATAGAGACAGCGGTGTAGGTATTTCCATGTTTATACAGATAGCGGTGCAGATATTTCCATGTTTATACAGATGCCTATGCAGATATCTCCATATTTATACAGAGGTCTGTGTAGATATTTCTATGTTTATACAGGTGGCAGTGTAGATATTTCCATGTTCCTACACATGACTGTGTAGGTATTTCCATGTTTATACAGATGGCTTTGTAGATATTTCCATGTCTATAGAGATAGCGGTGCAGATATTTCAATATTTATACAGATAGCGTTGTATATATTTCCATATTTATACAGATCGTGGTGTAGATATTTCCATGTTTATACAGATACCAGTGTAGATATTTCCATTTTTATACAGACCTCAGTGTAGATATTTCCATGTTTATAGAGATAGCAGTGTAGGTATTTCCAAGTTTGTACAGATGGCGGTGTTGATGTTTCCATCTATACACAGATTGCCGTGTAGGTATTTCCATGTGTATACAGATGGCATTGTAGATATTTCCATGTTTATACAGATGGTGGTGTAGATATTTCCATGTATACACAGATGACTGTATAGGTATTTCCATGTTTATACAGATGGCGGTTTTGATATTTCCATGTTTATAGAGATTGCGATATAGATATTTCCATATTTATGCAGATAACGGTGTAGAAATTTCCATGTTTATACAGATAGCGGTGTAAATATTTCCATGTTTATACAGATCACGGTGTAGATATTTCCTTGTTTATACAAATAGCGGTGTAGTTATTTCCATGTTTATACAGATAGCGGTGTAGATATTTCCATGTATATACAGACGGCTGTGTAGATATTTCCATGTTTATACAGACGGTTTGTAGATATTTCCATGTTTATACTGATGACTTTGTAGGCATTTCCATGTTTTTACAGATGGCGGTGTAGATATTTCCATGTTTATAGAGATAGCTGTGTAGATATTTCCATGTTTATACAGATAGCGGTGTAGATATTTCCATGTTTATACAGAAGGCGGTGCAGATATTTCCATGTTTATGGAGATAGCGGTGAAGCTATTTCCATGTTTATAGACATAGCGGTGTAGATATTTCCATGTTTATATAGATGGCGTTGTAGATATTTCCATGTTTATACTGATAGCGGTGTTGGTATTTCCACGTTTATACAGATAGCGATGTAGATATTTCCATGTTTATACAGCTCACGGTGCAGATATTTATATCTTTATACAGATGGCATTGTAGATATTTCCTCATTCACACTGATGGCAGTGTAGATGTTTCCATGTTTATACAGATGGCGGAGTAGTTAGTTCCATGTTTATGGAGATGGCAGTGTAGATATTTTCATGTTTATAGAGATGGCGGTGTAGATATTTCCATGTTTATAGACATAGCAGTGCAGATATTTACATGTTTATACAGATGGCTGTGTAGATATTTCCATGTGTATACAGACGGCATTGTAGATATTTCCATGTTTATACAGATGACTGTATAGGTATTTCCATGTTTTTACAGATGGCAGTTCAGATATTTCCATGTTTATAGAGATAGCGGTGTAGATATTTCCATGTTTATACAGATGGCGGTGCTGATATTTCCATCTATACACAGATGGCCGTGTAGATATTTCCATGTTTATACAGATGGCAGCGTAGATATTTCCATGGACATGCAGATGGCGGTGTAGATATTTCCATGTTTATACAGATAGCGGTGTAGATATTTCCTTGTATTCACAGATGGTGGTGTAGATATTTCCGTGTTTATACACATGGCGGAGTAGATACTTCCATCTTTATGGAGATGGCAGTGGAGATATTTTCATGTTTATAGAGATGGCGGTGTAGATATTTCCATATTTATAGAGATAGCGGTGGAGATATTTCCATCTTTCTACAGATGGCAGTGTAGATATTTTCATGTTTATACAGATGGCGGTGTAGATATTTCCATATTTATACAGATGTCTGTGTAGATATTTGCATGTGTATTCAGATGGTATTGTAGGTATTTCCATGTTTATACAGATGGTGGTGTAGATATTTCCAAGTTTATTCAGATGACTGTGTAGATATTTCCATGTATTTACAGATGGCATTGTAGATATTTCAATGTTTATACAGATGGCGCTGTAGATATTTCCATGTTTATACAGATCGCTGTGTAGATATTTCCATGTTTATACAGATTGCGGTGTAGATATTTCCATGGTTTTACAGATATTGGTGTAGATCTTTCCATGTTTACACAGATTGCGGTGTAGATATTTCCATCTTTCTACAGATGGCATTGTAGATATTTCCATGTTTATACAGATGGCGGTGTAGATATTTCCATGTTTATACAGATAGAGGTGTAGATATTTCCATGTTTATACAGATGCCTATGCAGATATCTCCCTATTTATACAGAGAGCTGTGTAGATATTTCCGTGTTTATACAGATGACTTTGTAGTTATTTCCATGTTTATACAGATGGCGGTGTAGATATTTCCATGTTTATAGAGATAGCTGTGTAGATATTTCCATGTTTATACAGATAGTGGTGCAGATATTTCCATGTTTATACAGATCGCGGTGTAGATATTTCCATGTTTATACAGATCGCAGTGTAGATATTTCCATGTTTATACAGAGAGCGGTGTAGTTATTTCCATGTTTTTACAGATATCAGTGTAGTTTTTCCATGTTTACACAGATTGCGGTGTAGATATTTCCATCTTTCTACAGATGGCATTGTAGATATTTCCTTGTTTATACAGATGGCGGTGTAGATATTTCCATGTTTATATAGATGGTGGTGTAGATATTACAATGTTTATACAGATAGCAGTGTAGATATTTCCATGTTTATACAGATCGTAGTGAAGATATTCCCATGTTTATGCAGATCGCAGTGTAGATATTTCCATGTTTATACAGATCGCGGTGTAGATATTTCCATGTTTATGCAGATCGCGGTGTAGATATTTCCATGTTTATACAGATCGCGGTGTAGATATTTCCATGTTTATACAAATAGCGGTGTAGATATTTCCATGTTTATACAGATAGCGGTGTAGATATTTCCATGTTTCTAGAGATAGCGGTGTAGGTATTTCCATGTTTATAGACATAGCGGTGTAGATATTTCCATGTGTATATTGATAGCGTTGTAGATATTTCCATGTTTATATAGATAGCGTTGTAGATATTTCCATGTTTATACCGATAGCGGTGTTGGTATTTCCACGTTTTTACAGATAGCGATGTAGATATTTCCATGTTTATACAGCTCGCAGTGCAGATATTCATATCTTTATACAGATGGCAGTGTAGATATTTCCTTATTCACACAGATGGCGGTGTAGATGTTTCCATGTTTATACAGATGGCGGAGTAGTTCCATATTTATGGAGATGGCAGTGTAGATATTTTCATGTTTATAGAGATGGCGGTGTAGATATTTCCATGTTTATAGAGATAGCGGTGTAGATATTTCCATGTTTGTATAGATGGCGGTGATGATATTTCCATCTATACACAGATGGGCGTGTAGATATTTCTTTGTTTATACAGACGGCGGTGTAGATATTTCCATGGACATGCAGATGGCGGTGTAGATATTTCCATGTTTATACAGATAGCGGTTTGGATATTTCCATGTTTACACAGATGGTGGTGTAGATATTTCCGTGTCTATACACATGGCGGAGTAGATACTTCCATCTTTATGGAGATGGCAGTGTAGATAATTTCATGTTTATAGAGATGGCGGTGGAGATATTTCCATATGTATTGAGATAGCGGTGTAGATATTTCCATCTTTCTACAGATGGCAGTGAAGATAATTCCAGGTATATACAGATGGCGGTGTAGATATTTCCCTATTTATACAGATGTCTGTGTAGATATTTCCATGTGTATACAGATGGTATTGTTGGTATTTCCATGTTTATACAGATGGTGGTGTAGATATTTCCATGTTTATTCCGATGACTGTGAAGATATTTCCATGTTTTTACAGAAGGCAGTGTAGATATTTCAATGTTTATAGAGATGGTGCTGTAGATATTTCCATGTTTATACAGATCGCGGTGTAGATATTTCTATGTTTATACAGATAGCGGTGTAGATATTTCCATGTTTTTACAGATATCGGTGTAGATATTTCAATGTTTACACAGATTGCGGTGTAGATATTTCCATCTTTCTACAGATGGCATTGAAGATATTTCCATGTTTATACAGATGGCGGTGTAGATATTTCCATGTTTATATAGATCGTGGTGTAGTTATTACCATGTTTTTACAGATAGCGGTATAGATATTTCCATGTTTATAGAGATAGCAGTGTAGGTATTTCCATGTTTGTACAGATGGCGGTGTTGATATTTCTATCTATACAAAGATGGCCGGGTAGATATTTCCATGTTTTACAGATGGCAGCGTAGATATTTCCATGGACATGCAGAGGGCGGTTTAGATATTTCCATGTTTATACAGATAGCGGTGTAGGTATTTCCATGTTTTCACTGATGGTGGTGTAGATATTTCCGTGTTTATACACATGGCAGAGTAGTTAATTCCATCTTTATGGAGATTGCAGTGGAGATATATTCATGTTTATAGAGATGGCGGTGTAGATATTTCCGTATTTATAGAGATAGCGGAGTAGATATTTCCATCTTTCTACAGATGGCAGTGTAGATATTTCCATGTTTATACAGATCGCGGTGTAGATATTTCCATGTTTATACAAATAGCGGTGTAGATATTTCCATGTTTATACAGATAGCGGTGTAGATATTTCCATGTTTCTAGAGATAGCGGTGTAGGTATTTCCATGTTTATAGACATAGCGGTGTAGATATTTCCATGTGTATATTGATAGCGTTGTAGATATTTCCATGTTTATATAGATAGCGTTGTAGATATTTCCATGTTTATACCGATAGCGGTGTTGGTATTTCCACGTTTTTACAGATAGCGATGTAGATATTTCCATGTTTATACAGCTCGCAGTGCAGATATTCATATCTTTATACAGATGGCAGTGTAGATATTTCCTTATTCACACAGATGGCGGTGTAGATGTTTCCATGTTTATACAGATGGCGGAGTAGTTCCATATTTATGGAGATGGCAGTGTAGATATTTTCATGTTTATAGAGATGGCGGTGTAGATATTTCCATGTTTATAGAGATAGCGGTGTAGATATTTCCATGTTTGTATAGATGGCGGTGATGATATTTCCATCTATACACAGATGGGCGTGTAGATATTTCTTTGTTTATACAGACGGCGGTGTAGATATTTCCATGGACATGCAGATGGCGGTGTAGATATTTCCATGTTTATACAGATAGCGGTTTGGATATTTCCATGTTTACACAGATGGTGGTGTAGATATTTCCGTGTCTATACACATGGCGGAGTAGATACTTCCATCTTTATGGAGATGGCAGTGTAGATAATTTCATGTTTATAGAGATGGCGGTGGAGATATTTCCATATGTATTGAGATAGCGGTGTAGATATTTCCATCTTTCTACAGATGGCAGTGAAGATAATTCCAGGTATATACAGATGGCGGTGTAGATATTTCCCTATTTATACAGATGTCTGTGTAGATATTTCCATGTGTATACAGATGGTATTGTTGGTATTTCCATGTTTATACAGATGGTGGTGTAGATATTTCCATGTTTATTCCGATGACTGTGAAGATATTTCCATGTTTTTACAGAAGGCAGTGTAGATATTTCAATGTTTATAGAGATGGTGCTGTAGATATTTCCATGTTTATACAGATCGCGGTGTAGATATTTCTATGTTTATACAGATAGCGGTGTAGATATTTCCATGTTTTTACAGATATCGGTGTAGATATTTCAATGTTTACACAGATTGCGGTGTAGATATTTCCATCTTTCTACAGATGGCATTGAAGATATTTCCATGTTTATACAGATGGCGGTGTAGATATTTCCATGTTTATATAGATCGTGGTGTAGTTATTACCATGTTTTTACAGATAGCGGTATAGATATTTCCATGTTTATAGAGATAGCAGTGTAGGTATTTCCATGTTTGTACAGATGGCGGTGTTGATATTTCTATCTATACAAAGATGGCCGGGTAGATATTTCCATGTTTTACAGATGGCAGCGTAGATATTTCCATGGACATGCAGAGGGCGGTTTAGATATTTCCATGTTTATACAGATAGCGGTGTAGGTATTTCCATGTTTTCACTGATGGTGGTGTAGATATTTCCGTGTTTATACACATGGCAGAGTAGTTAATTCCATCTTTATGGAGATTGCAGTGGAGATATATTCATGTTTATAGAGATGGCGGTGTAGATATTTCCGTATTTATAGAGATAGCGGAGTAGATATTTCCATCTTTCTACAGATGGCAGTGTAGATATTTCCATGTTTATACAGATGGCGGTGTAGATATTTTCATATTTATACAGATGTCTGTGTAGTTATTTGCATGTGTATTCAGATGGTATTGTAGGTATTTCCATGTTTATACAGATGGTGGTGTAGATATTTCCATGTTTATTCAGATGACTGTGTAGATATTTCCATGTATTTACAGATGGCAGTGTAGATATTTCAATGTTTATAGAGATGGCGCTGTAGATATTTCCATGTTTATACAGATCGCTGTGTAGATATTTCCATGTTTATACAGATTGCGGTGTAGATATTTCCATGTTTTCACAGATATTGGAGTAGATATTTCCATGTTTACACAGATTGCGGTGTATATATTTCCATCTTTCTACAGATGGCTTTGTAGATATTTCCATGTTTATACAGATGGCGGTGTAGATATTTCCATGTTTATATAGATGGTGGTGTAGATATTACCATGTTCATACAGATAGCGGTGTAGTTATTTCCATGTTTATAGACATAGCGGTGTAGATATTTCCATGTTTATATAGATGGCGTTGTAGATATTTCCATGTTTATACCGATAGCGGAGTTGGTATTTCCACGTTTATACAGATAGCGATTTAGATATTTCCATGTTTATACAGCTCGCGGTGCAGATATTTATATCTTTATGCAGATGGCACTGTAGATATTTCCTTATTCACACTGATGGCGGTGTAGATGTTTCCATGTTTATACAGATGGCGGAGTAGTTAGTTCCATGTTTATGGAGATGGCAGTGTAGATATTTTCATGTTTATAGAGATGGCGGTGTAGGTATTTCCATGTTTATAGAGATAGCAGTGTAGATATTTACATGTTTATACAGATGACTGTGTAGATATTTCCATGTTTATAGAGATAGCGTTGTAGATATTTCCATGTTTGTACAGATGGCGGTGTTGATATTTCCATCTATACACAGATGTCCATGTAGATATTTCCATGTTTATACAGATGGCGGCGTAGATATTTCCATGGACATGCAGATGGCGGTGTAGATATTTCCATGTTTATACAGATAGCGGTGTAGATATTTCCATGTTTTCAAAGTTGGTTGTGTAGATATTTCCGTGTTTTTACACATGGCGGAGTAGATACTTCCATCTTTATGGAGATGGCAGTGTAGATATTTTCATGTTTATAGAGATCGTGGTGTAGATATTTCCATATTTATAGAGATAGCGGTGTAGATATTTCCATCTTTCTACAGATGGCAGTGTAGACATTTCCATGTTTATACAGATGGCGGTGTAGATATTTCCATATTTATACAGATGTCTGTGTAGATATATCCATGTGTATACAGATGGTATTGTAGGTATTTCCATGTTTATACAGATTGTGGTGTAGATATTTCCATGTTTATTCAGATGACTGTGTAGATATTTCCATGTTTTTCAGATGGCAGTGTAGATATTTCAATGTTTATGGAGATGGCGCTGTAGATATTTCCATGTTTATACAGATAACGGTGTAGATGTTTCCATGTCTATACAGACAGCAGTGGATATATATCCATGTTTATACACATAGCGGTGTACATATTTCCATGTTTATAGAGACAGCGGTGTAGGTATTTCCATGTTTATACAGATAGCGGTGCAGATATTTCCATGTTTATACAGATGCCTATGCAGATATCTCCATATTTATACAGAGGGCTGTGTAGATATTTCTATGTTTATACAGATGGCAGTGTAGATATTTCCATGTTCCTACACATGACTGTGTAGCTATTTCCATGTTTATACAGATGGCTTTGTAGATATTTCCATGTCTATAGAGATAGCGATGCAGATATTTCCATGTTTATACAGATAGCGGTGTACATATTTCCATGTTTATACAGATCGTGGTGTAGGTATTTCCATGTTTATACAGATACCGGTGTAGATATTTCCAAGTTTATACAGACCGCAGTGTAGATATTTTCATGTGTATAGAGATAGCAGTGTAGATATTTCCAAGTTTGTACAGATGGCGGTGTTGATGTTTCCATCTATACACAGATTGCCGTGTAGGTATTTCCATGTGTATACAGATGGCATTGTAGATATCTCCATGTTTATACAGATGGTGGTGTAGATATTTCCATGTTTACCCAGATGACTGTATAGGTATTTCCATGTTTATACAGATGGCGGTGTTGATATTTCCATGTTTATAGAGATAACGGTGTAGAAATTTCCATGTTTTGACAGATAGCAGTGTAAATATTTCCATGTTTATACAGATCACGGTGTAGATATTTCCTTGTTTATACAAATAGCGGTGTAGTTATTTCCATGTTTATACAGATAGCGGTGTAGGTATTTCCATGTATATACAGACGGATGTGTAGATATTTCCATGTTTATACAGATGGTTTGTAGATATTTCCAAGTTTATACAGATGACTTTGTAGGTATTTCCATGTTTATACAGATGGCGGTGAAGATATTTCCATGTTTATAGAGATAGCTATGTAGATATTTCCACGTTTATACAGATAGCGGTGTAGATATTTCGATGTTTATACAGATCGGGGTGTAGATATTTCCATGTTTATACAGATCGCGGTGTAGATATTTCCATGTTTATACAGATAACGGTGTAAGTATTTCCACATTTTTACAGATATCAGTGTAGATTTTCCATGTTTAAACAGAATGCGGTGTAGATATTTCCATCTTTCTACAGATGGCATTGTAGATATTTCCATGTTTATACAGATGGCGGTGTAGATATTTCCATGTTTATATAGATGGTGGTGTAGATATTACCATGTTTATACAGATAGCGGTGTAGATATTTCTAAGTTTATACAGATCGTGGTGAAGATATTTCCATGTTTATGCATATCGCGGTGTAGATATTTCCATGTTTATACAGATCACAGTGTAGATATTTCCATGTTTATACAGATAGCGGTGTAGATATTTCCATGTTTATACAGATAGCGGTGTAGATATTTCCATGTTTATAGAGATAGCGTTGTAGGTATTTCCATGTTTATAGACATAGCGGTGTAGATATTTCCATTTTTATACCGATAGCGGTGTTGGTATTTCCACGTTTATACAGATAGCGATGTAGATATTTACATGTTTATACAGCTCATGGTGCAGATATTTATATCTTTATACAGATGGCATTGTAGATATTCCTTATTCACACTGATGGCAGTGAAGATGTTTCCATGTTTATACAGATGGCGGAGTAGTTAGTTCCATGTTTATGGAGATGGCAGTGTAGATATTTTCATGTTTATAGAGATGGCGGTGTAGATATTTCCATGTTTATACAGATGGCGGTGTAGATATTTCCATGTTTATAGAGATAGCGGTGTAGATATTTCCATGTTTGTATAGATGGCGGTGATGATATTTCCATCTATACACAGATGGGCGTGTAGATATTTCTTTGTTTATACAGACGGCGGTGTAGATATTTCCATGGACATGCAGATGGCGGTGTAGATATTTCCATGTTTATACAGATAGCGGTGTGGATATTTCCATGTTTACACAGATGGTGGTGTAGATATTTCCGTGTCTATACACATGGCGGAGTAGATACTTCCATCTTTATGGAGATGGCAGTGTAGATAATTTCATGTTTATAGAGATGGCGGTGGAGATATTTCCATATGTATTGAGATAGCGGTGTAGATATTTCCATCTTTCTACAGATGGCAGTGAAGATAATTCCAGGTATATACAGATGGCGGTGTAGATATTTCCCTATTTATACAGATATCTGTGTAGATATTTCCATGTGTATACAGATGGTATTGTTGGTATTTCCATGTTTATACAGATGGTGGTGTAGATATTTCCATGTTTATTCCGATGACTGTGAAGATATTTCCATGTTTTTACAGAAGGCAGTGTAGATATTTCAATGTTTATAGAGATGGTGCTGTAGATATTTCCATGTTTATACAGATCGCGGTGTAGATATTTCTATGTTTATACAGATAGCGGTGTAGATATTTCCATGTTTTTACAGATATCGGTGTAGATATTTCAATGTTTACACAGATTGCGGTGTAGATATTTCCATCTTTCTACAGATGGCATTGAAGATATTTCCATGTTTATACAGATGGCGGTGTAGATATTTCCATGTTTATATAGATCGTGGTGTAGTTATTACCATGTTTTTACAGATAGCGGTATAGATATTTCCATGTTTATAGAGATAGCGGTGTAGGTATTTCCATGTTTGTACAGATGGCGGTGTTGATATTTCTATCTATACAAAGATGGCCGGGTAGATATTTCCATGTTTTACAGATGGCAGCGTAGATATTTCCATGGACATGCAGAGGGCGGTTTAGATATTTCCATGTTTATACAGATAGCGGTGTAGGTATTTCCATGTTTTCACTGATGGTGGTGTAGATATTTCCGTGTTTATACAGATGGCAGAGTAGTTAATTCCATCTTTATGGAGATTGCAGTGGAGATATATTCATGTTTATAGAGATGGCGGTGTAGATATTTCCGTATTTATAGAGATAGCGGAGTAGATATTTCCATCTTTCTACAGATGGCAGTGTAGATATTTCCATGTTTATACAGATGGTGGTGTAGATATTTTCATATTTATACAGATGTCTGTGTAGTTATTTGCATGTGTATTCAGATGGTATTGTAGGTATTTCCATGTTTATACAGATGGTGGTGTAGATATTTCCATGTTTATTCAGATGACTGTGTAGATATTTCCATGTATTTACAGATGGCAGTGTAGATATTTCAATGTTTATAGAGATGGCGCTGTAGATATTTCCATGTTTATACAGATCGCTGTGTAGATATTTCCATGTTTATACAGATTGCTGTGTAGATATTTCCATGTTTTCACAGATATTGGAGTAGATATTTCCATGTTTACACAGATTGCGGTGTATATATTTCCATCTTTCTACAGATGGCATTGTAGATATTTCCATGTTTATACAGATGGCGGTGTAGATATTTCCATGTTTATATAGATGGTGGTGTAGATATTACCATGTTCATACAGATAGCGGTGTAGTTATTTCCATGTTTATAGACATAGCGGTGTAGATATTTCCATGTTTATATAGATGGCGTTGTAGATATTTCCATGTTTATACCGATAGCGGAGTTGGTATTTCCACGTTTATACAGATAGCGATGTAGATATTTCCATGTTTATACAGCTCGCGGTGCAGATATTTATATCTTTATGCAGATGGCATTGTAGATATTTCCTTATTCACACTGATGGCGGTGTAGATGTTTCCATGTTTATACAGATGGCGGAGTAGTTAGTTCCATGTTTATGGAGATGGCAGTGTAGATATTTTCATGTTTATAGAGATGGCGGTGTAGGTATTTCCATGTTTATAGAGATAGCAGTGTAGATATTTACATGTTTATACAGATGGCTGTGTAGATATTTCCATGTTTATAGAGATAGCGTTGTAGATATTTCCATGTTTGTACAGATGGCGGTGTTGATATTTCCATCTATACACAGATGTCCATGTAGATATTTCCATGTTTATACAGATGGCGGCGTAGATATTTCCATGGACATGCAGATGGCGGTGTAGATATTTCCATGTTTATACAGATAGCGGTGTAGATATTTCCATGTTTTCAAAGTTGGTTGTGTAGATATTTCCGTGTTTTTACACATGGCGGAGTAGATACTTCCATCTTTATGGAGATGGCAGTGTAGATATTTTCATGTTTATAGAGATCGTGGTGTAGATATTTCCATATTTATAGAGATAGCGGTGTAGATATTTCCATCTTTCTACAGATGGCAGTGTAGACATTTCCATGTTTATACAGATGGCGGTGTAGATATTTCCATATTTATACAGATGTCTGTGTAGATATATCCATGTGTATACAGATGGTATTGTAGGTATTTCCATGTTTATACAGATTGTGGTGTAGATATTTCCATGTTTATTCAGATGACTGTGTAGATATTTCCATGTTTTTCAGATGGCAGTGTAGATATTTCAATGTTTATGGAGATGGCGCTGTAGATATTTCCATGTTTATACAGATAACGGTGTAGATGTTTCCATGTCTATACAGACAGCAGTGGATATATATCCATGTTTATACACATAGCGGTGTACATATTTCCATGTTTATAGAGACAGCGGTGTAGGTATTTCCATGTTTATACAGATAGCGGTGCAGATATTTCCATGTTTATACAGATGCCTATGCAGATATCTCCATATTTATACAGAGGGCTGTGTAGATATTTCTATGTTTATACACATGGCAGTGTAGATATTTCCATGTTCCTACACATGACTGTGTAGCTATTTCCATGTTTATACAGATGGCTTTGTAGATATTTCCATGTCTATAGAGATAGCGATGCAGATATTTCCATGTTTATACAGATAGCGGTGTACATATTTCCATGTTTATACAGATCGTGGTGTAGGTATTTCCATGTTTATACAGATACCGGTGTAGATATTTCCAAGTTTATACAGACCGCAGTGTAGATATTTTCATGTGTATAGAGATAGCAGTGTAGATATTTCCAAGTTTGTACAGATGGCGGTGTTGATGTTTCCATCTATACACAGATTGCCGTGTAGGTATTTCCATGTGTATACAGATGGCAGTGTAGATATCTCCATGTTTATACAGATGGTGGTGTAGATATTTCCATGTTTACCCAGATGACTGTATAGGTATTTCCATGTTTATACAGATGGCGGTGTTGATATTTCCATGTTTATAGAGATAACGGTGTAGAAATTTCCATGTTTTGACAGATAGCAGTGTAAATATTTCCATGTTTATACAGATCACGGTGTAGATATTTCCTTGTTTATACAAATAGCGGTGTAGTTATTTCCATGTTTATACAGATAGCGGTGTAGGTATTTCCATGTATATACAGACGGATGTGTAGATATTTCCATGTTTATACAGATGGTTTGTAGATATTTCCAAGTTTATACAGATGACTTTGTAGGTATTTCCATGTTTATACAGATGGCGGTGAAGATATTTCCATGTTTATAGAGATAGCTATGTAGATATTTCCACGTTTATACAGATAGCGGTGTAGATATTTCGATGTTTATACAGATCGGGGTGTAGATATTTCCATGTTTATACAGATCGCGGTGTAGATATTTCCATGTTTATACAGATAACGGTGTAAGTATTTCCACATTTTTACAGATATCAGTGTAGATTTTCCATGTTTAAACAGAATGCGGTGTAGATATTTCCATCTTTCTACAGATGGCATTGTAGATATTTCCATGTTTATACAGATGGCGGTGTAGATATTTCCATGTTTATATAGATGGTGGTGTAGATATTACCATGTTTATACAGATAGCGGTGTAGATATTTCTAAGTTTATACAGATCGTGGTGAAGATATTTCCATGTTTATGCAGATCGCGGTGTAGGTATTTCTAAGTTTATACAGATCGTTGTGAAGATATTTCCATGTTTATGCAGATCGCGTTGTAGATATTTCCATGTTTATACAGATCACAGTGTAGATATTTCCATGTTTATACAGATAGCTGTGTAGATATTTCCATGTTTATACAGATAGCGGTGTAGATATTTCCATGTTTATAGAGATAGCGTCGTAGGTATTTCCATGTTTATAGACATAGCGGTGTAGATATTTCCATTTTTATACCGATAGCGGTGTTGGTATTTCCACGTTTATACAGATAGCGATGTAGATATTTACATGTTTATACAGCTCATGGTGCAGATATTTATATCTTTATACAGATGGCATTGTAGATATTCCTTATTCACACTGATGGCAGTGAAGATGTTTCCATGTTTATACAGATGGCGGAGTAGTTAGTTCCATGTTTATGGAGATGGCAGTGTAGATATTTTCATGTTTATAGAGATGGCGGTGTAGATATTTCCATGTTTATACAGATGGCGGTGTAGATATTTCCATGTTTATATAGATGGTGGTGTCGATATTACCATGTTTATACAGATAGCGGTGTAGATATTTCTAAGTTTATACAGATCGTGGTGAAGATATTTCCATGTTTATGCAGATCGCGGTGTAGATATTTCCATGTTTATACAGATCACAGTGTAGATATTTCCATGTTTATACAGATAGCGGTGTAGATATTTCCATGTTTATACAGATAGCGGTGTAGATATTTCCATGTTTATAGAGATAGCGTTGTAGGTATTTCCATGTTTATAGACATAGCGGTGTAGATATTTCCATTTTTATACCGATAGCGGTGTTGGTATTTCCACGTTTATACAGATAGCGATGTAGATATTTCCATGTTTATACAGCTCGCGGTGCAGATATTTATATCTTTATACAGATGGCATTGTAGATATTTCCTTATTCACATAGATGGCGGTGTAGATGTTTCCATGTTTATACAGATGGCAGAGTAGTTAATTCCAAGTTTATGGAGATGGCAGTGTAGATATTTTCATGTTTATAGAGAAGGCGGTGAAGATATTTCCATGTTTATAGAGATAGCAGTGTAGATATTTACATGTTTATACAGATGGCTGTGTAGATATTTCCATGTTTATAGAGATAGCGGTGTAGATATTTCCGTGTTTGTACAGGTGGCGGTGTTGATATTTCCATCTATACACAGATGGCCGTGTAGATATTTCCATGTTTATACAGATGGCGGCGTAGATATTTCCATGGACATGCAGATGGCGGTGTAGATATTTCCATGTTTATACAGATCGTGGTGAGGATATTTCCATGTTTATGCAGATCGCGGTGTAGTTATTTCCATGTTTATACAGATCGCGGTGTAGATATTTCCATGTTTATACAGATAGCGGTGTAGATATTTCCATGTTTTCACAGATGGTTGTGTAGATATTTCCTTGTTTATACACATGGCGGAGTAGGTACTTCCATCTTTATGGAGATGGCCGTGTAGAAATTTTCATGTTTATAGAGATGGCGGTGTAGATATTTCCATATTTATAGAGATAGCGGTGTAGATATTTCCATCTTTCTACAGATGGCAGTGTAGATATTTCCATGTTTATACAGATGGCGGTGTAGATATTTCCATTAACATGCAGATGGCGTTGTAGATATGCCCATGTTTATTCAGATAGCGGTGTAGATATTTCCATGTTTACACAGATGGTGGTGTAGATATTTCCGTGTTTATACACATGGCGGAGTAGATACTTCCATCTTTATGGAGATGGCAGTGTAGATATTTTCATGTTTATAGAGATGGCGGTGTAAATATTTCCATATTTATAGAGATAGATATTTCCATGTTTATACAGATGGCCGTGTAGATATTTCCATATTTATACAGATGTCTGTGTAGTTATTTCCATGGGTATACAGATAGTATTGTAGGTATTTCCATGTTTACACAGATGGGGGTGTAGATATTTCCATGTTTATTCAGATGACTGTGTAGATATTTCCATGTTTTTACAGATGGCAGTGTATATATTTCAATTTTTATAGAGATCTCGCTGTAGATATTTCCTTGTTTAAACAGATAACGGTGGAGATATTTCCATGTTTATACAGATAGCAGTGGAGATATTTCCATGTTTATACACATAGCGGTGTACATATTTCCATGTTTATAGAGACAGCGGTGTAGGTATTTCCATGTTTATACAGATAGCGGTGCAGATATTTCCATGTTTACACAGATGCCTATGCAGATATTTCCATATTTATACAGAGGGCTGTGTAGATATTTCTATGTTTATACAGATGGCAGTGTAGATATTTCCATGTTCCTACACATGTCTGTGTAGGTATTTCCATGTTTATACAGACGGCTTTGTAGTTATTTCCATGTTTATAGAGATAGCAGTGGAGATATTTCCATGTTTATACAGATAACGGTGTAGATATTTCCATGTTTACACTGATCGTGGTGTAGATATTTCCATGTTATAGAGATGGCGGTGTAGATATTTCCATGTTCATACAGATAGCGGTGTTGTTTTTTCCATGTTTATAGAGATAGCGGTGTGGATATTTCCATGTTTATACAGATAGGGGTGTAGATATTTCCATGTTTATAGAGATGGCAGTGTTGATATTTCCATGTTTATACAGATCACGGTGTAGATATTTCCTTGTTTATACAAATAGCGGTGGAGTTATTTCCATGTTTATACAGATAGCGGTGTAGATATTTCCATGTATATACAGATGGCTGTGTAGATATTTCCATGTTTATACAGATGGCTGTGTAGATATTTCCATGTTTATACAGATGACTTTGTAGTTATTTCCATGTTTATATAGATGGCGGTGTAGATATTTCCATGTTTATAGAGATAGCTGTGTAGACATTTCCATGTTTATACAGATAGCGGTGTAGATATTTCCATGTTTATACAGATCGTGGTGTAGATATTTCCATGTTTATACAGATAGCGGTGTAGATATTTCCATGTTTACACAGATTGCGGTGTAGATATTTCCATTTTTCTACAGATGGCATTGTAGATATTTCCATGTTTATATAGATGGTGGTGTAGATATTACCATGTTTATACAGATAGCGGTGTAGATATTTCCATGTTTATACAGATCGTTGTGAAGTTATTTCCATGTTTATACAGATCACGGTGTAGGTATTTCCATGTTTATACAGATCGTGGTGTATATATTTCCATGTTTATACAGATGGCGGCGTAGATATTTCCATGTACATGCAGATGGCGGTGTAGATATTTCCATGTTTATATAGATAGCGGTGTAGATATTTCCATGTTTACACAGATGGTGGTGTAGATATTTCCGTGTTTATACACATGGTGGAGTAGATACTTCCATCTTTATGGAGATGGCAATGTAGATATTTTCATGTTTATAGAGATGGCGGTGTAGATATTTCCCTATTTATAGAGATAGCGGTGTACATATTTCCATCTTTCTACAGATGGCAGTGTAGATATCTCCATGTTTATACAGATGGCCGTGTAGATATTTCCATATTTATTCAGATGTCTGTGTAGATATTTCCATGGGTATACAGATGGTATTGTAGGTATTTCCATGTTTATACAGATGGTGGTGTAGATATTTCCATGTTTATTCAGATCACTGTGTACATATTTCCATGTTTTTACAGATGGCAGTGTAGATATATCAATGTTTATAGAGATGGCGCTGTAGATATTTCCTTGTTTAAACAGATAACGGTGGAGATATTTCCATGTTTATACAGACAGCAGTGGAGATATTTCCATGTTTATACACATAGCGGTGTACATATTTCCATGTTTATAGAGACAGCGGTGTAGGTATGTCCATGTTTATACAGATAGCGGTGCAGATATTTCCATGTTTACACAGATGCCTATGCAGATATTTCCATATTTATACAGAGGGCTGTGTAGATATTTCTATGTTTATACAGATGGCATTGTAGATATTTCCATGTTCCTACACATGACTGTGTAGGTATTTCTATGTTTATACAGATGGCTTTGTAGATATTTCCATGTTTATAGAGATAGCAGTGGAGATATTTCCTTGTTTATACATATAGCGGTGTAGATATTTCCATGTTTATACTGATCGTGGTGTAGATATTTCCATGTTATAGAGATGGCGGTGTAGATATTTCCATGTTCATAGAGATAGCGGTGTTGATTTTTCCATGTTTATAGAGATAGCGGTGTGGATATTTCCATGTTTATATAGATAGGGGTGTAGATATTTCCATGTTTATAGAGATGGCATTGTTGATATTTCAATGTTTATACAGATCACGGTGTAGATATTTCCTTGTTTATACAAACAGCGGTGTAGTTATTTCCATGTTTATACAGATAGCGGTGTAGATATTTCCATGTATATACAGATGGCTATGTAGATATTTCCATGTTTATACAGATGGCTGTGTAGATATTTCCATGTTTATACAGATGACTTTGTAGGTATTTCCATGTTTATACAGATGGCGGTGTAGATATATCCATGTTTATAGAGATAGCTGTGTAGACATTTCCATGTTTATACAGATAGCGGTGTAGATATTTCCATGTTTATACAGACCGTGGTGTAGATATTTCCATGTTTATACAGATAGCGGTGTAGATATTTCCATGTTTACACAGATTGCGGTGTAGATATTTCCATTTTTCTACAGATGGCCTTTTAGATATTTCCATGTTTATACAGATGGCGGTGTAGATATTTCCATGTTTATATAGATGGTGGTGTAGATATTACCATGTTTATACAGATAGCGGTGTAGATATTTCCATGTTTATACAGATCGTTGTGAAGATATTTCCATGTTTATACAGATCACGCTGTAGGTATTTCCATGTTTATACAGATCGTGGTGTAGATATTTCCATGTTTACACAGATAGCGGTGTAGATATTTCCATGTTTGTACAGATGGCGGTGTAGATATTTCCATCTATACACAGATGGCCGTGTAGATATTTCCATGTTTATACAGATGGCGGCGTAGATATTTCCATGAACATGCAGATGGCGGTGTAGATATTTCCATGTTTATACAGATAGCGGTGTAGCTATTTCCATGTTTACACAGATGGTGGTGTAGATATTTCCGTGTTTATACACATGGCGGAGTAGATACTTCCATCTTTATGGAGATGGCAGTGTAGATATTTTCATGTTTATAGAGATGGCGGTGTAGATATTTCCATATTTATAGAGATAGCGGTGTACATATTTCCATCTTTCTACAGATGGCAGTGTAGATATTTCCATGTTTATACAGATGGCCATGAAGTTATTTCCATATTTATACAAATGTCTGTGTAGATATTTCGATGTGTATACAGACGGTATTGTAGGTATTTCCATGTTTATACAGATGGTGGTGTATTTATTTCCATGTTTATTCAGATGACTGTGTAGATATTTCCATGTTTTTACAGATGGCAGTGTAGATATTTCAATGTTTATAGAGATGGCGCTGTAGATATTTCCTTGTTTAAACAGATAACGGTGGAGATATTTCCATGTTTATACAGACAGCAGTGGAGATATTTCCATGTTTATACACATAGCGGTGTACATATTTCCATGTTTATAGAGACAGCGGTGTAGGTATTTCCGTGTTTATACAGATAGCGGTGTAGATATTTCCATGTTTATACTGATCGTGGTGTAGATATTTCCATGTTATAGAGATGGCGGTGTAGATATTTCCATGTTCATAGAGATAGCGGTGTTGATTTTTCCATGTTTATAGAGATAGCGGTGTGGATATTTCCATGTTTATACAGATAGGGGTGTAGATATTTCCATGTTTATAGAGATGTCAGTGTTGATATTTCCATGTTTATACAGATCACGGTGTAGATATTTCCTTTTTTATACAAATAGCGGTGTAGTTATTTCCATGTTTATACAGATAGCGGTGTAGATATTTCCATGTATATACAGATGGCTGTGTAGATATTTCCATGTTTATACAGATGGCTGTGTAGATATTTCCATGTTTATACAGATGACTTTGTAAGTATTTCCATGTTTATACAGATGGCGGTGTAGATATTTCCATGTTTATAGAGATAGCTGTGTAGATATTTCCATGTTTATACAGATAGCGGTGTAGATATTTCCATGTTTATACAGATAGCGGTGTAGATATTTCCATGTTTACACAGATTGCGGTGTAGATATTTCCATTTTTCTACAGATGGCATTGTAGATATTTCCATGTTTATACAGATGGCGGTGTAGATATTTCCATGTTTATATAGATGGTGGTGTAGATATTACCATGTTTATACAGATAGCGGTGTAGTTATTTCCATGTTTATACAGATCGTGGTGAAGATATTTCCATGTTTATACAGATCACGGTGTAGGTATTTCCATGTTTATACAGATCGTGGTGTAGATATTTCCATGTTTATACAGATCGCGGTGTAGATATTTCCACGTTTATACAGATAGCGGTGTAGATATTTCCATGTTTATACAGATAGCGGTGTAGATATTTCCATGTTTATAGAGATAGCGGTGTAGGTATTTCCATGTTTATAGACATTGCGGTGTAGATATTTCCATGTTGATATAGATGGCGTTGTAGATATTTCCATGTTTATACAGTTCGCGGTGCAGATATTTATATCTTTCTACAGATGGCATTGTAGATATTTCCTTATTCACACAGATGGTGGTGTAGATGTTTCCATGTTTATACAGATGGCGAAGTAGTTAGTTCCATGTTTATGGAGATGGCAGTGTAGATATTTTCATGTTTATACAGATGGCGGTGTAGATATTTCCATGTTTATAGAGATAGCAGTGTAGATATTTACATGTTTATACAGATGGCTGTGTAGATATTTCCATGTGTATACAGATTGCATTGTAGATATTTCCATGTTTATACAGATGACTGTGTAGGTATTTCCATGTTTTTACAGATGGCAGTGCAGATATTTCCATGTTTATAGAGATAGCAATGTAGATATTTCCATGTTTGTACTGATGGCGGTGTTGATATTTCCATCTATACACCGATGGCCGTGTAGATATTTCCATGTTCATACAGATGGCGGCGTAGATATTTCCATGGACATGCAGATGTCGGTGTAGATATTTCCATGTTTATACAGATAGCGGTGTAGATATTTCCATGTTTACACAGATGGTGGTGTAGATATTTCCGTGTTTGTACACATGGCGGAGTAGATACTTCCATCTGTATGGAGATGGCAGTGTAGATATTTTCATGTTTGTAGAGATGGCGGTATAGATATTTCCATATTTATGGAGATAGCAGTGTACATATTTCCATCTTTCTACAGATGGCAGTTTAGATATTTCCATGTTTATACAGATGGCCGTGTAGATATTTCCATATTGATACAGATGTCTGTGTAGATATTTCCATGTGTATGCAGATGGTATTGTAGGTATTTCCATGTTTATACAGATGGTGGTGTAGATATTTCCATGTTTATTCAGATGACTGTGTAGATATTTCCATGTTTTTACAGATGGCTGTGTACATATTTCAATGTTTATAGAGATGGCGCTGTAGATATTTCCTTCTTTAAACAGACAACGGTGGAGATATTTCCATGTTTATACAGACGGCTGTGGAGATATTTCCATGTTTATACACATAGCGGTGTACATATTTCCATGTTTATAGAGACAGCGGTGTAGGTATTTCCATGTTTATACAGATAGCAGTGCAGATATTTCCATGTTTACACAGATGCCTATGCAGATATTTCCATATTTATACAGAGGGATGTTTAGATACTTCTATGTTTATACAGATGGCAGTGTAGATATTTCCATGTTCCTACACATGACTGTGTAGGTATTTCCATGTTTATACAGATGGCATTGTACATATTTCCATGTTTATAGAGATAGCAGTGCAGATATTTCCATGTTTATACAGACAGCAGTGTAGATATTTCCATGTTTATAGTGATAGCAGTGTAGACATTTCCATGTTTGTACAGATGGCGGTGTTGATGTTTCCATCTATACACAGATTGCCGTATAGGTATTTCCATGTGTATAGAGATGGCATTGTAGATATTTCCATGTTTATACAGATGGTGATGTAGATGTTTCCAAGTATGTACAGATGGCGGTGTTGCTATTTCCATCTTTACACAGATTGCCGTGTAGATACTTCCATCTTTATACAGATGGCATTGCAGATATTTCCACGGATATGCAGATGGCGGTGTAGATATTTCCATGTTTATGGAGATAGCGGTGTAGATATTTCCATGTTTATAGACATAGCGGTGTAGATATTTCCAAGTTTATGTAGATGGTGTTGTAGATATTTCCATGTTTATACCGATACCGGTGTTGGTATTTCCACGTTTATGCAGATAGCGATGTAGATTTTCCATGTTTATACAGCTCGCTGTGCAGATATTTATTTCTTTATACAGATGGCATTGTAGATATTTCCTTTTTCACACAGATGGCGGTGTAGCTGTTACATGTTTATACAGATGGTGGAGTAGATAGTTCCATGTTTATGGAGATGGCAGTGTAGATATTTTCATGTTTATAGAGATGGCGGCGTAGATATTTCCACGTTTATAGAGATAGCAGTGTAGATATTTACATGTTTATACAGATGGCTGTGTAGATATTCCGATGTGTATACAGATGGCATAGTAGATATTTCCGTGTTTATACAGATGGTGGTGTAGATATTCCCATGTTTATACAGATGACTGTATAGGTATTTCCATGTTTTTACAGAAGGCAGTATAGATATTTCCATGTTTATAGAGATAGCGGTGTAGATATTTCCAAGTTTATACAGATAGCGGTGTAGATATTTCCATGTTTATACAGATAGCGGTGGACATATTTTCAAGTTTATACAGATAGCGGTGGACATATTTTCATGTTTATAGAGATGGCGGTGTAGATATTTCCAAGTTTATTCAGATAGCGGTGCAGATATTTCCGTGTTTATATAGATACCGGTGTAGATATTTCTATGTTTATGCAGATAGCGGTATAGGTTTTACATGTTTACAGATATAGCGGTGTAGATATTTCCATATTTGTACAGATGACTTTGTAGTCTTCTCCATGTGTATTCAGATGGCAGTGTAGATATTTCCATGTTTATACAGATGGAGGTGTAGATATTTCCCTGTTTATACAGATGACTGTGTAGATATTTCCATATTTTTACAGATGGCGGTGTAGATATTTCCATGTTTATACAGATATCGGTGTCACTACTTCCATGTTTATAGGGATAGCGGTGTAGATATTTCCATGTTTATAGAGATCGCTGTGATGATATTTCCATGTTTATACAGATGGCAGTGTAGATATTTCCATGTTTATACAGATAGTGGTGTAGATATTTCCATGTTTATACAGATGACTGTGTAGGTATTTCCATGTATATACAGAAGGCAGTGTAGATGTTTCCAAGTTCATACAGACAGCCATGTAGTTATTTCCATGTTTATACAGATAGCTGTGTAGACATTTCCATGTTTATAGAGATAGCGGTGTGGATATTTCCATATTTATACAGATAGCGGTGTAGAAATCTCCATGTTCATACAGGAAGAGGTGTAGATATCTGTGTGTTTATACAGATCAAGGTGTAGATATTTCCATCTTTCTACAGATGGCATTGTAGATATTACTATGTTTATACAGATGGCGGTGTAGATATTTCCATTTTTACACAGATCACGGTGTAGATATTTCCAAGTTTATGCAGATGGCGGTGTAGATATTTCCATGATTTCTGAGATTCCGTTGTAGATATTTCTATGTGTATACAGATAGTGGTGTAGATAATTCCATGTTTATAGAGATGGCTTTGTAGATATTTCCATGTTTATAAAGATAGTGGGGTAGATATTTCCATATCTACAGTCAGTGCTGTAGATATTTCCATGTTTATACAGATAGTGGTGTTGGTATTTCCATGTTTATACACATAGCTGTGTAGATATTTCCATGTTTATACAGCTAGCGGTGTAGATATTTCCATCTTTATACAGATGGCAGTGTAGTTATATCCATGTTTCTACAGATGGCGGTGTAGATATTTCCATGATTATAGAGATGGTGTTGTAGATATTTCCATGTATATACATATGACTGTGTAGATATTTCCATGTTTCTACAGATGGCGGTGTAGATATTTCCATGATTATAGAGATATCCTTATAGATATTTCCATGTTTATACAGAGAGCGTTGCAGATATTTCCATGTTTATAGAGATAGTGTTGTATATATTTCCATCTTTGCACATATTGTGGTGCAGATATTTCCATGTTTACACAGATAACGGTGTACATATTTCCATGTTTACATAGATAGCGTTGTAGACATTTCCATGTTTAAACAGATAGCGGTGTAGATAATTCCATGTTTATAGATATAGCTGTGTAGATGTTTCAATGTTTATACAGATAGTGGTGGAGTTATTTCCTTGTTTATACAAATAGCGGTGTACATATTTCCATGCTTATAGAGATACCGTTATAGATATTTCTATGTTTATTTTGTTAGCGCTGTAGATATTTCCATGTTTATTCAGATGGTGGTGAAGGTATTTCCACGTTTTTACAGATGGTGGTGTAGATATTTTCATGTTTATACAGATAACTTTGTAAGTATTTCCATGTTTTTACAGATGGCGTGGTAGATATTTCGATGTTTATAGAGATAGCAGTGGAGATATTTCCATGTTTATACAGATAGCGGTGTAGATAATTCCATGTTTGTAGAGATCGCGGTGTAGATATTTCCATGTTTATAGACATGGCGTTGTAGATATTTCCATGTTCATTGAGATAGCATGATGATTTTTCCATGTTTATAGAGATAGCGGTGTGGATATTTCCATGTTTATACAGACAGGGGTGTAGATATTTCCATGTTAGTAGAGATGGCGGTGTAGATATTTCCATGTTTATACAGATCACGCTGTAGATGTTTCCATGTTTATACAGATCATGGTGTAGATGTTACCATGTTTATACAGATCATGGTGTAGATATTTCCATATTTTTACAGATCGCGGTGTTGATATTACCATGTTTATAGGGATAGTGGTGCAAATATTTCCACATTTATACAGATAGCGGTGTAGTTATTAGCATGTTTATACAGATAGCGGTGTAGATATTTCCATGTATAAACAGATGTCTGTGTATATATTTCCATGGTTAAACAGTTGGCGGTGTAGATATTTCCTTGTTTATACAAATAGCGGTCTAGTAATTTCCATGTTGATACAGATAGCGGTGTAAATATTTCCATGTATATACAGATGGCTGTGTAGATATTTCCATGTTTATACAGATGACTTTGTAGGTATTTCAATGTTTATACAGATGGCGGTGTAGATATTTCCATGTTTATAGAGGTAGCTGTGTAGATATTTCCATGTTTATACAGATCGCGGTGTAGATATTTCCACGTTTATACAGATCGCGGTGTAGATATTTCCATGTCTATACAGATAGCAGTGTAGATATTTCCATGTTTATAGAGAAGGCTGTGCAGATATTTCCGTGTTTACACCGATGGCCGTGTAAATATTCCATGTTTTTACAGATAGTGGTGTACATATTACCATGTTTATACAGATGACTGTGTAGGTATTTCCATGTTTATACAGATGTCAGTGTAGATATTTCTGTGTTTATAGAGATTGCCATGGAGGTATTTCCGTGTTCATACAGATAGCGGTGTAGACATTTCCATGTTCATAGAGATTGCTGTGTAGATATTTCCCTATTTATTCAGATACCTGTGTAGATATTTCCATGTTTATACAGGTAGAGGTGTAGATATTTCCATGTTTATGCAGATCTCGGTGAAGATATTTCCATCTTTCTACAGATGGCAGTGTAGATATTTCTATGTTTATAGAGATGGCGGTGTAGATAATTCCATATTTATACAGACGGCGGTGTAGTTATTTCCATGTTTATGCTGATGGCAGTGTAGATATTTTCATGTTTATAGAGATGGCAGTGTACATATTTCTAAGTTTATAGAGATAGCGGTGTAGATAATTCCATGTTTATAGAGATGGCGGTGTAGGTATCTCCATGTTTATAGAGATAGTGGTGTAGATATTTCCATGTTTATACAGATAGTGGTGTAGATATTTCCATTTTTATACAGATAGCGGTGTAGTTATTTCCATTTTTATACAGATAGTGTTGTTGCTATTTCCATGCTTATACAGAAAGATAGCGGTGTAGATATTTCCATGTTTATACAGCTCGCGGTGTATATATTTCCATCTTTATACACATGGCGGTGTAGATATTTCCATATTTATAGAGATAGCCTTGTAGATATTTCCATGATTACACAGATAGTGGTGTAGATATTTCCATGTTTATACAGAGAGCAGTGCATGTAATTCCATGTTTATAGAGATAGCGTTGTAGATATTTCCATCTTTGCACAGATTGCGGTGTAGATATTTCCATCTTTACAGAGATAGCGGTTTAGATACTGCCATGTTTACACAGATAGCTGTTTACATATTTCCATGTTTACACAGATAGCGTTGTAGATATTTCCAGGTTTATACAGATAGCGGTGTAGATATTTCCATCTTTATGCAGATAGCGCTGTAGATGTTTCCATGCCTATACAGACAGCAGTGAAGGTATTTCCATGTTTATACAGATAGTGGTGTAGATATTTCCATGTTTATACAGATAGCGGTGTAGATATTTCCATGTTTATAGAGATAGTGTTGCAGATATTTCCATGTTTATACAGATAGCGTTGTAGATATTTCCATGTTTATAAAGATAACAATGTAGTTATTTCCATGTTTCTACAGATAGCGGTGGAGATGTTTCCATGTCTATACAGATAGCAGTGAAGGTATTTCCATGTTTATACAGATAGCTGTGTACATATTTCCATGTTTACACAGGTAGCGGTGTATTTATTTCCGTGTTAACACAGATAGTGTTGTAGATATTTCCATGTTTATACAGATAGCGGTGTAGATATTTCCATTTTTATACAGATCGTGTTGTAGATATTTCCATGTTTGTACAGACAGCAGTGAAGATATTTTCATGTTTATGGAGATAGCAGTGTAGATATTTCCATGTTTACAGAGATAGCGGTGTAGATATTTCCATCTTTGCACAGATTGCGGTGTAGATATTTCCATCTTTACACAGATAGCGGTGTACATATTTCCATGTTTACACAGATAGCGGTGTAGATATTTCCATGTTTACACAGATAGTGTTGTAGATATTTCCATGTTTATAGAGATAGTAGTGCAGATATTTCTATGTTTATAAAGATAGCAGTATAGATATTTCCATCTTTACACAGATAGCGGTGTAGATATTTCCATGTTTATACAGATGGCAGTGTAGTTATTTCCATATTTATAAAGATAGTGGTAGAGATATTTCCGTGTTCATACAGACGGCAGTGTACATATTTCCTTCTCTATACAGATGGCAGTGTAGATATTTCCATGTTTATACAGATGGATGTGTAGGTATTTCCATGTTTATACACAAGACAGTGTAGATATTTCCATGTTTATACAGACGGCGGTGTAGATATTTCTATGTTTAAACAGATCGCAGGGTTGGTATTTCCATGTTTCTGCAGATAATGGTGTAGATATTTCCATGTTTATACAGATAGCGGTGTAAAATATTTCCATCTTTATTCAGATAGCGGTGTAGAGACTTCCATTTTTATACTGGTAGCGGTGTAATTTCCATGTTTATACAGATAGCGGTGTAGATATTTCCATGTTTTTACAGATGGCGGTGTAGATATTTCCATGTTTATAGAGATAGCAATGTAGATATTTACATGTTTATACTGATGGCTGTGTAGATATTTCCATGTGTATACAGATGGCATTGTAGATATTTCCATGTTTGTACAGATGACTGTATAGGTATTTCCATGTTTTTACAGATGGCAGTGCAGATATTTCCATGTTTATAGAGATAGCGGTGTAGATATTTCCATCTTTCTACAGATGGCAGTGTAGATAATTCCATGTTTATACAGATGGCCGTATAGGTATTTCCATATTTATACAGATGTCTGTGTAGATATATCGATGTGTATACAGTTGGTATTATAGTTAATTCCATGTTTATACAGATGGTGGTGTAGATATTTCCATGTGTATTCAGATGACTGTGTAGATATTGCCATGTTTTTACAGACGGCAGTGTAGATTTTTCAATGTTTATAGAGATGGTGCTGTAGATATTTCCATGTTTATACAGATGACTTTGTCGGTATTTTCATGTTTATACAGATGGCGGTGTAGATATTTCCACGTTTATAGAGATAGCTGTGCAGATATTTCCATGTTTATACAGATCGTGGTGAAGATATTTCCATGTTTATACAGATCGCGGTGTAGATATTTCCATGTTTATACAGATCGTGGTGTAGATATTTCCATGTTTATACAGATACCGGTGTAGATATTTCCATGTTAATAGATATAGCAGTGTAGATATTTCCAAGTTTGTACAGATGGCGGTGTTGATGTTTCCATCTATACACAGATTGCCGTGTAGGTATTTCCATGTGTATACAGATGGCATTGTAGATATTTCCATGTTTATACAGATGGTGGTGTAGATATTTCCATGTTTACACAGATGTCTGTATAGGTATTTCCATGTTTATACAGATGGCGGTGTAGATATTTCCATGTTTACAGAGATAGCGGTGTAGATATGTCCATATTTATACAGACAACGGTGTAGATATTTCCATGTTTATACAGATAGCGGTGTAAATATTTCCATGTTTATACAGATCACAGTGTAGATATTTCCTTGTTTATACAAATAGCGGTGTAGTTATTTCCATGTTTATACAGATAGTGGTGTAGATATTTCCATGTATATACTGATGGCTGTGTAGATATTTCCATGTTTACACAGATAGCTGTGTAGATATTTCCATCTTTCTATAGACGGCATTGTAGATATTTCCATGTTTATACAGATGGCGGTGTAGATATTTCCATGTTTATATAGATGGTGGTGTAGATATTTCCATATTTACACAGATGAATGTATAGGTATTTCCATGTTTATACAGATGGCGGTGTAGATATTTCCATGTTTATAGAGATAGCGGTGTACATATTTCCATATTTATGCAGTTAACGGTGTAGAAATTTTCATGTTTATACAGATAGCGGTGTAGATATTTCCATGATTATAGAGATAGCGGTGTAGATATTTCCATGTTTATACAGATAGTGGTGTAGATATTTCCATGTTTATACTGACCGCGGTGTAGATATTTCCATGGTTATACAGATAGCGGTGCAGATATTTCCATGTTTGTACAGACGGCGTTGTTGATATATCCATCTATACACACATGACCGTGTAGATATTTCCATGTTTATACAGATGGCGGCACAGATATTTCCATGGGTATGTAGATGGCGATGGAGATATTTCCATGTTTATGCAGATAGCGGTGTAGTTATTTCCATGTTTATATAGATAGAGGTGTAGATATTTCCATGTATATACACATGGCTCTGTAGATATTTCCATGTATATAAGGATGGCGGTGTAGATATTTCCATGTTTATACCGATAACTTTGTAAGTATTTCCATGTTTATACAGATGACGGTGTAGATATTTCGATGTTCATAGAGATAGCAGTGGAGATATTTCCATGTTTATACAGATAGCGGTGTAGATATTTCCACGTTTATACTGATCGTGGTGTAGATATTTCCATGTTTATACCGATAGCGGTGTTGGTATTTCCACGTTTATACAGATAGCGATGTAGATATTTCAATGTTTATACAGCTCGCAGTGCAGATATTTATATCTTCATACAGTTGGCATTGTAGATATTTCCTTGTTCACACAGATGGCGGTGTAGATGTTTCCATGTTTATACAGATGGCGGAGAACTTAGTTCCATGTTTATGGAGATTGCAGTGTAGATATTTCCATGTTTATATAGATGGCCTTGTAGATATTTCCATGTTTATAGAGATAGCGGTGTGGATATTTCCATGTTTATACAGATAGGGGTGAAGATATTTCCATGTTTATAGAGATGGCGGTGTAGATATTTCCATGTTTATACAGATCACGGTGTAGTTATTTGCTTCTTTATACAAATAGCGTTGTAGTTATTTCCATGTTTATACAGATAGCGGTGTAGATATTTCCATGTATATACAGATGGCTCTGTAGATATTTCCATGTTTATACAGATGGCTGTGTTGATATTTCCATGTTTATACAGATGACTTTGTAGGTATTTCCATGTTTATACAGATGGCGGTGTAGGTATTTCCATGTTTATAGAGATAGCTGTTTACATATTTCCATGTTTATACAGATAGCGGTGTAGATATTTCCATGTTTATACAGATCACGGTGTAGATATTTCCATGTTTATACAGACAGCGGTGTAGGTATTCCCATGTTTACACAGATTGCTGTGTAGATATTTCCATGTTTATAGAGATGGCGGTGTAGATATTTCCATATTTATAGAGATAGCGGTGTAGATATATCCATGTTCATAGAGATAGCAGTGAGGATATTTCCATGTTTATACAGATGGCTGTGAAGATATTTCTATGTTTATACAGATGACTTTGTAGCTGTTTCCATGTTTATACAGATGGCGGTGTAGATATTTACATGTTTATAGAGCTGTGTAGATATTTCCGTGTTTATACAGATCACGGTGAAGATATTTCCATGTTTATACAGATCGCGGTGTAAATATTTCCATGTTTATAGAGATCGCAGGGTAGATATTTCCATGTTTATACAGATAGCGGTGTAGATATTTCCATGTTTATACAGATAGCGCTGTAGATATTTCCATGTTTATACAGATGGCGGTGTAGTTATTTCCATGTTTTTAGAGATGGCGGTGTAGATATTTCTATGTTTATAGAGATAGCGGTGTAGATATATCCATGTTCATAAAGATAGCAGTGAGGACATTTCCATGTTTATACAGATAGCAGTGTAGATATTTCCATTTTTATAGAGATAGCGGTTAAAATATTTCATATTTATACAGATAGTCCTGTAGATATTTCCATGTTTATACAGATAACGGTGTACATATTTCCATGTTTATTCAGATGACTGTGTAGATATTTCCATGTTTTTACAGATGGCAGTGTAGATATTTCAATGTTTATAGAGATGGGGCTGTAGATATTACCATGTTTATATAGATAACGGGGAGATATTTCCATGTTTATTCAGACAGCAGTGGAGATATTTCCATGTTCATACACATAACGGTGTACATATTTCCATGTTTATAGAGACAGCGGTGTAGGTATTTCCATGTTTATACAGATAGCGGTGCAGATATTTCCATGTTTATACAGATGCCTATGCAGATATTTCCATATTTATACAGAGGGCTGTGTAGATATTTCTACGTTTATACAGATGGCAGTGTAGATATTTCCATGTTCCTACACATGACTGTGTAGGTATTTCCATGTTTATACAGATGGCTTTGTAGATATTTCCATGTTGATAGAGATAGCGGTGTAGACATTTCCATATTTATATAGATAACGGTGTATAAATTTCCATGTTTATAGAGATAGCGGTGTAAATATTTCCATGTTTATACAGACCACGGTGTAGATATTTCCATGTTTATAGAGGTAGCGGTGTAGATATTTCCATGTTTATACAGATAGCGGTGCAGGTATTTCCATGTTTGTAAAGATGGCGGTGATCATATTTCCATCTATACAAAGATGACCCTGTAGATATTTCCATCTTTATACAGATGGCAGCGCAGATATTTCCATGGATATGTGGATGGCGGTGTAGAAATTTCCATGTTTATAGAGATAGCGGTGTAGTTATTTCCATTTTTATATAGAAAGCGGTGAAGATATTTCCATGTATATACACATGGCTGTGTAGATATTTCCATGTTTATACAGATGGCGTTGTAGTTATTTCCATGTTTACACAGATAACTTTGTAAATATTTCCATGTTTATACAGATGGCGGTGTAGATATTTCGATGTTTATAGAGATAGCATTGGAGATATTTCCATGTTTATACAGATAGCGGTGTAGATATTTCCATGTTTATACTGATCGTGGTGTAGATATTTCCATGTTTATAGAGATGGCGGTGTAGATATTTCCATGTTCATAGAGATAGCGGTGTTGATTTTTCCATTTTTATAGAGATAGCGGTGTGGGTATTTCCATGTTTATACAGATATGGTTGTAGATATTTCCATTTTTATAGAGATGGCGGTGAAGATGTTTCCATGGTTATACAGATCACTGTGTAGATATTTGCTTGTTTATAGAAATACCGGTGAAGTTATTTCCACGTTTATACAGATAGCGGTGTAGATATTTCCATGTTTATACAGATAGCGCTGTAGATATTTCCATGTTTATACAGATGGCGGTGTAGATATTTCCATGTTTATAGAGATGGCGGTGTAGATATTTCCATGTTTATAGAGATAGCGGTGTAGATATATCCATGTTCATAGAGATAGCAGTGAGGATATTTCCATGTTTATACAGATAGCAGTGTAGATATTTCCATTTTTATAGAGATATCGGTTAAAATATTTCATATTTATACAGATAGCCCTGTAGATATTTCCATGTTTATACAGATAACGGTGTACATATTTCCATGTTTATTCAAATGACTGTGTAGATATTTCCATGTTTTTACAGATGGCAGTGTAGATATTTCAATGTTTATAGAGATGGGGCTGTAGATATTTCCATGTTTATATAGATAACGGGGAGATATTTCCATGTTTATACAGACAGCAGTGGAGATATTTCCATGTTCATACACATAACGGTGTACATATTTCCATGTTTATAGAGACAGCGGTGTAGGTATTTCCATGTTTATACAGATAGCGGTGCAGATATTTCCATGTTTATACAGATGCCTATGCAGATATTTCCATATTTATACAGAGTTCTTTGTAGATATTTCTACGTTTATACAGATGGCAGTGTAGATATTTCCATGTTCCTACACATGACTGTGTAGGTATTTCCATGTTTATACAGATGGCTTTGTAATTATTTCCATGTTGATAGAGATAGCGGTGTAGACATTTCCATATTTATACAGATAACGGTGTATAAATTTCCATGTTTATACAGATAGCGGTGCAGATATTTCCAGGTTTGTAAAGATGGCGGTGATCATATTTCCATCTATACACAGATGACCCTGTAGATATTTTCATGTTTATACAGATGGCAGCGCAGATATTTCCATGGATATGTGGATGGCTGTGTAGATATTTGCATGTTTATACAGATGGCGGTGTAGATATTTCCATGTTTATATAGATAACTTAGTAAGTATTTCCATGTTTATACAGAGGGCGGTTTAGGTATTTCGATGTTTAAAGAGATAGCAGTGGAGATATTTCCATGTTTATGCTGATCGCGGTGTTGATATTTCCATGTTTATAGAGATGGCGGTGTAGATATTTCCATGTTCATAGAGATAGAGGTGTTGATTTTTCCATGTTTATAGAGATAGCGCTGTGGATATTTCCATGTTTATACAGATAGGGGTGTAGATATTTCCATGTTTATAGAGATGGCGGTGTAGATATTTCCATGTTTATACAGATCACAGTGTAGATATTTCCATGTTTATACAGATCATGGTGTAGATATTTCCATGTTTATACAGATCACGGTGTTGATATTACCATGTTTACAGGGATAGCGGTGCAAATATTTCCACATTTATACAGATATCGGTGTAGTTATTATCATGTTTATACAGATAGCTGTTTAGATATTTCCATGTATAAACAGATGTCTGTGTATATATTTACATGTTTAAACAGATGGCGGTGTAGGTATTTCCTTGTTTATACAAGTAGCGGTGCAGTTATTTCCATGTTTATACAGATAGCGGTGTAGATATTTCCATGTATATACAGATGGCTGTGTAGATATTTCCATGTTGATACAGATGGCTGTGTAGATATTTCCATGTTCATACAGATGGCGGTGTAGATATTTCCATGTTTATAGAGATAGCTGTGTAGATATTTCCATGTTTATACAGATCACGGTGTTGATATTAGCATGGTTATAGGGATAGCGGTGCAAATATTTCCGGATTTATACAGATAGCATTGTAGTTATTATCATGTTTATACAGATAGCGGTGTAGATATTTCCATGTTTATGCAGATCGCGGTGTATATATTTCCATGTTTATACAGATAGCTGTGTAGATATTTCCACGTTTTTACAGATATCGGTGTAGATATTTACATTTTTACACAAATTGCGGTGTAGATATTTCCATCTTTCTACAGATGGCATTGTAGATATTTCCATGTTTATGCAGATGGCGGTGTAGATATTTCCGTGTTTATATACATGGTGGTGTAGACATTACCATGTTTATACAGATAGCGGTGTAGATATTTCCATGTTTATACAGATAGCGCTTCGGATATTTCCATGTTTGTACAGATGGCGGTGTTGATGTTTCCATCTATACACAGATGACCGTGTAGATATTTCCATGTTTATACAGATGGCGGCGTAGATATTTCCATGGATATGTAGATGGCGGTGTAGATATTTCCATGTTTACACAGATAACTGTGAAGATATTCCCATGTTTACACAGATAGTGTTGTAGATATTTCCATGTTTATACAGAAATCGATGAAGATATTTCCATGTTTATAAAGATAGCGGTGTAGATATTTCCATGTTTATACAGAGAGCGGTGTAGTTATTTCCATGTTTATACAAAGAAAGTTGTAGATATTTCCATGTTTATACAGATTGCGGTGTAGCTAATTCCATGTTTATAGAGATAGCGGTGAAGATATTTCCATGCTTATACAGATAGCTGTGTAGTTATTTCCATGTGTATACAGATGGCAGTGTAGATATTTCCATGTTTATACAGATGGCAGTGCAGATATTTCCATGTTTATACAGATAGCAGTGTCAATATTTCCATGTTTATGGAGACAGCTGTGTTGATATTTCCATGTTTATACATAGGGCAGTGTAGATATTTCAATGTTTATACAGATAGTGGTGTAGATATTTCCAAGTTTATAGAGGCAGAGGTGTAGATATTTCCATGTTTATGCAGATCTCTGTGTAGATATTTCCATCTTTCTACAGATGACACTGTACATGTTTCTATGTTTATAGAGTTGGTGGTGAAGATATTTTCATGTTTATACAGATGGCGGTATTGTTATTTCCATGTTTATGCTGATGGCGTTGTAGATATTTCCATGTTTATAGAGATGGCGTTTTACGTATTTCTATGTTTATAGAGATAGCGGTGTAGATAATTCCTTGATTATACACATAGCGGTGTAGATATATCCATGTTTATACAGATAGCGCTGTAGGTATTTCCATGTTTATACAGATAGCGGTGTAGATATTTCCATGTTTATACAGATAGTGGTGTAGATATTTCCATGTGTATGCAATTGACTGTGTAGGCATTTCCTTGTTTATACATATGGCGGTGTAGATATTTCCATGTTTATAGAGATATCCATGTAGATATTTCCAAGTTTATACAGCTAGCGATGTAGATATTTCCATATTTATCCAGATTTCGGTGTAGGTATTTCCATGTTTATGGAGATATCGGTGTAGATATTTCCATGTTTATACAGATGGTTGTGTAGATATTTCCATGGGTATACAGATGGCAGTGTAGATATTTCCATGTTTATTCAAATGGAGATGTAGATATTTCCATGTTTATACAGATGACTGTGTAGTTATTTCCATGTTTTTCCAGATGGAGGTGTAGATATTTCCATGTTTATGCAGATAGCGGTGTGGCTATTCCCATATTTATACAGATAGCTGTGTAGATATTTCCATGTTTATAGAGATGGCTGAATAGATATTTCCATGTCTACACAGATGGCTGTGTAGATATTTCCATGTTTATACCACGGCGTTGTAGATGTTTCCATGTGTATACAGATAGTGGTGTAGATTTTTCAATGTTTATACAGACGTCTGTGTAGGTATTTCCATGTTTATACAGATGGCTGTGTAGATATTTCCATGTTTATAGAGATAGCCATGTAGATATTTCCATGTTTATACAGATAGCAGTGCAGATATTTCCATGTTTATACAGATAGCGGTGCAGATATTTCCATGTTTACAGAGATAATGGTGTAGATATTTCCATATTTGCGCATATTGCGGTGAAGATATTTCCATCTTTACACAGATAGCGATGTAGATATTTTCATGTTTACACAGATAACTGTGAAGATATTCCCAAGTTTACACAAA